>NW_024395824.1:17479734-17817907 GCF_016617805.1 Bactrocera tryoni | reverse complement strand
ATATCTTCTTATATATAAAAATGAAACCGTTTTCGTTGTCACGGCATCACGCGTGATTGGTTGAACCGATTTGGCTGATTTTTTTTGTTGTATTTGTTATTATTAGGAGAAGGTTCTTATGTAAGAAAAAATTACGAAAGTTGCCGGAAAACCCCTAAAAACAGCCCTTTTCTTTTTCCCATACAAACGTTTTATTTTGTATATATGTACATACATACATACGTATGTACTTATGTAAGTAAAAATGATTGTTTGTTAGTAACGCTAACGCACGAGAACGGCGGAACCAATCTTCATGAAGTCAGAAGTTGTTCGCTGTGGATCTGGAATGGGTTATATATAAAAAAAAACCATATACTTTTCATAAGGAAAAGTCGAAAAATTGGAAATTTCCAAAAAGTGAGTTTTCATACAATTCTTTTTTGTTTTGTTTTTCAATATTTTGTTTTGTAAATTATTTGAATCTTTCAATTTCGGTCGCTTGCTTTTTTATTCCGGCTATTTAAAAGAAAAATTATTGAAAATTGTTCGGTGAAAACTTTATGTGTGTTTCAAACGAAGTGATGAATTACAGCTTGAAATTTGTTACGAAGCAACGAAGACATCGCGCTAATATCGGTCGGCGTTCTTTTTGCCATCAACGTATGACAGCCTAAGACACATGAACTACGAACTAGATGCGGACACCACAATCCTACTTCGGTTTGTATGTCTAACAATAAATGCACGAAACACTATCCACTTGCTTTTCTTTCGGAATCGCAAACTGGAAATGATAGATATTCACTCTATCGTCGTAGCTCATCAGACGACCATACAACTTAGAGTAGTGAATATCGAAGTTGACAACATATGGATCGTACTATATTCTCCACTGTTGTCTAATTCACATTCAAAACTCATATCAATATTGGTCTTGAACGATACGGTCGATACGTGAATTGCAGTAAAGCGGTTTGTAGGGTATTTACTTTTGCAATTTATGAACGTTTTTCGACTGTTGTGCGTCTCGCAGTTCATTTGGAGAACGGCTAAAGAGTGTTTTTCAACCCAGAGAATACAGTACAGCCAGCGGCAACACCTCCAACAACAAAATTTGCATTGACGATTTTTTTCTCAACTTGCGTCAGTAATTCGTTTGCGAGCACATTGCTCTATTCGGAAATGCCTTGATATTATACATGCACAACCAGTAGATTGACATCCAGGTGTGTTCTCAACTAATTCCTTAGAACGAATTTACATAATCCACCCGAAAAACGATGATTGCTAATACCTTCGGTTGCTATTGATATTTGCAACGTATTTTCCACGTAAATTCAACTTTATTTTCATTTCAAAACACATAATTTCACGCAGGTCAACGTATGCGTGGTCAGCTAGTATACATATGTATATATATATATAATATATACATATATAAATAAATATATGTATACATATGAGTAAACATGCTAATATGGGATGATAAAACAGTTAATCCTAATATTAGAAGCGAACTAATAAAGAATGTTAGTACAGTTAGCATTAGGATAAGTAGTAAGTAAGCTAAGTAATAAGAAATGTAAAGTTAGTCTTAAAATTCACCTGAATAAAGAAGGAAGTTAAAGCTTAAGCTTTTAATTAAAACTATTTTCATTTCTCGCGCTCTTCTGCACCGCTATACACTGGGTCAAACAAAGTCAAATGGATCATGGAAATTTCGCTAAATTACCGGTTTTGAAAATTAGCACTTCGTTAGGGGAAGGACTCTTATATAAATATTTCGTCAAAATTAATTTTTTTGTTAAAGTTATTCAATTTTAGATCACGAGAGAATTGTGCAGATATTTTCTCATAAACTACTGTAGATAAATCGATGAAATTTTCTGAACTCAAAGAAAAATATTCGCCATGTAAATACTATAGACATTCTTTCACGTTCAATTAGTTTAAATAATATTATTTTACATACATTTTTGTTAAACAATTGATATTTTGCAAGCGCTCTTCGCGATAAAAAAGTATGTTATAGAACGTGGAAAACGTTCATCTTTTTTCGTTTTTGATTATTTTCTGTAGTATTTTCTTTTGCTCTATTCTCATCTATAACTTCTGCAATGATTTCTCTCATAGTTTTATAACAAACATACATAGCTTGGAGAAGCGTATCCTTTTCATTGGTGGCTCACCAAGTTATTTCAAAATGTTATTAACTTGTTGGAATTTAAATCTGAATCACCACTGAAATTTCTTTTTGTTTAGAAAGCTCAACCGCTGATTTTTGTTAATCAAAACTCAAAATAATACAATATATTCGTATTTTGTTTGTCCGCATTACTTATTTGTTGGCCTTACTCATCTATATATGTGACCTGGTCTACGAAAAGGGAGCTAACGTGCAAAAACTAGTTTTCTGGGAAACAGCTGTTAAATCTCATCTCTCTCATCTTCCATCCGAATCAACTAAAAAGTGAAAATGACACCTAAGCCCCCTTTCCGTAGACCAGGTCACATATATAAAAGAAAGTTGTTGTTAGCTACACATGTATAACTGAAGAACGGCTGAACCGATTTTGCTGAAAATTGGTGGGGAAGTAGCTTAGAGCCAGGGTAAGGACATAGGATACCTTTCATCTCATTATGTCAAAATTTAATACAACTCTTAAATACAAAAATTTTATTTCAAATCATAAGCATTTGTTCAAAATTCATGTTTGTAGGAATCATTTCAACGCGTACCTTTTTTAACAGATTCTTCCTCAAAAAGAATACAATTGCTAAGTATTTGGAATAGTAGAAAATAACTGCAACCAAATACGCAGTGAAACAGATTATAACTGGCTCAGTAACCAGTCGTTGACGTGCATCCCAAAAGACTGATGTCATAACCTTTCCAGCCGACTTTTTCGTCTTTCCACGCTTGAAAGCCGGTTCATCATGTGGAGTCCACTAGAATGACTGTCGATTGGACTCCAGTGGGAATTGATGGAGCTATGTTTTTATTGTTACACATCGACGCAAGAATTCTGTTTTATTACAATTAAAAAGCACTCAAACACTTCTCGGAATCAGTTATTCGTTGTTTTTGTTGGATTATGACTTGCAAGGCACCATCTTTGCACAGAGCTTTGGCCTCTTTAGAGCATCAATGTCCTCGGCGCTAATTACGCCTGTTTCCACCTTAGCAAATATTTTTTCAACGGTAGATTTCCCTGAGCCCATATTCAACACTATATTCCCCAGAAAGCAATGTTTTATTAACACACGAAATGCTATATGATCCACTTTTTTGTAAAGTAACACAAGTTGCTTCACAAAAATGCTATATCTCATTAACTAATAGTTATAATTCAACTAATAGAAATCATATAGATGGTAGTAGTTGTATTATCTATGTATCAGCCACAGTGAAGCGTGGACGGGTTCTCTAGTTATTAATAAAAAATATAAATACAGTCACGATAACTTTGATGAATATTTGCAGAGTTTTCATACAGCATGATTGACAAATGTTATACCTAAGTAGTAATTTTTTTCCACATACTATTAATTAATTTATTGGATTGCAACATTGATTTAGACGAGGCATTTCAATGACAATTTAGAAACAGCAGATTGACAGTTACAAGCCGTGTTTGATGCCGAGAAATCATGTCCTGTACGATTCAAACCGTTCGCTACTTAGCGCCGGTTCTTTCGTTCCGCGCGTTGAGAGACCGAAAAAGGGACGAAAAATTCAATATGTGCGGAGTAGCATGAATGAAACATATTTGTTCGCAGATTATTAAAGGTGAAAGTTTATTATTATATTGTATAAAACAGTACCCATTGTTATACTCTTCTTCTTTACTAAACAGTTAAAATCTGTTCTTAAAAATTAATTTCGGACTGTTTAACATCTCATTGGGTAGGGTATGCACAACTCACTTACACCCGCTATTAAACATACAAATGAAAATGCGCGAGTAATTTTGTGTACAATTAACTTTAATGTTTGATAAATTTAAAATACGATACAATTTTCAACAGATCGAAATAGAATTGGAACTTCGGTGTTTAAATTATCCCAGTGCGAAAGTGTTGTTGAATCACGTAGAGTTCTGGCGAATTTTGTATGTAACGAAAGCTGCTTTTATGCTGTTGCATGTATTTCGGCGTACTGCTGGTAGAATAGCCGAGTGTGCAGAACACATGCTATAAATGCTGGTTTTAAACATAGTATTTGGTATGGTATGTACCATATTAGCTTTTATGTATATGCATAAAATAAGAAAATATATTTTTGAGGATTTATGAGTTTGTAATTACTAGTGATTATATTTGCGGTTGTTTCTTTGATTGATTTATTATTTGTGGTTTATTTAAAGTTTTTATTTGAATTTTCCTTATTATGAAATATAGCGACGCCACGTCTGACTCAGATATGGCCAGAGTGCGTGCTCCTTAGCTTTGATGTTTGAGCTGTGGAATTAGAGGGGTCTTGCGAGAGAGTGGCCGGTAATTGTGAACGGCATCATTTAGAATTATATTTTTTGGTGGGATGTTCAAGTTATTCAGCAGATTCCCACCCACTACCCTTATGTGGAGCGCTTATGTAGAGACGATAAGAGCGATCTCTGCTTTTGTTAGTTTTTTATTTATTCTATTTGAGAATTTATGAAAAATGTCGCTTTTTCGACTTTTTGATAGAACTGTGTTATCTTTTATGTTATTATGTATGCACTGATTTGGCGTTTAGTAGCCCGCCACCGCTCTAGGATTTGTTCAGCATTGTATTTTTCCCATTATTGGCGAAAGCCATCCTGCGGGGCCGAAAAGTTGTATGTGCTTTTAATATATGGACTGTCAGAGGTAACTCTGACTTTGTTTTTTATACCAATTTGTGGAGTATTGGAAAATTGTGGCTCTAGTGGTAGCTGTACGACGTACCGGCCATTATTTGATCGAGTAATTGCGGCTTTCGAGTAGCTCTTACAATATTGATTTTCTAGAGTTTTATTTAATATTCGTGGAAGTTTCCCTAACCCTTGAAATTTCATTAATTGTGAATTAAGGTATTGATTTGATTTTTTCTCAACTTGAGTTGGTATGGTGGTAACTAGTTTTGTAACTAGTCCACTTTGTGTTTCGCTGTGTAGCGTTTAAGCTTTTTGTGCCTTTGAGCAACAGGGTGTCTCTTGGCAATTTTTACAGTTTTGGGTTTCGGGATTTGCTTTTGCAATTAAACCCGTGTTTTTTTTAATATGCGCCCTTTTTTGGTGTGATAGGGGATATGTGCTGTAATGAAGCATCGTATGGTGTCTTTTGTGACAATGTAAGCAATTAAATTTGCTTTTGCAACTTTTAAGATTGTGTGTATGGGACAAGCAGTTTGTAGAGAGTCTTTTTGACCTGACAAAGTTGTTCCTTTCGTTATTGTTTAATTTTTTAAACTTCTCGCAAGATATCAGTTTATGACCTCTCGTGCATAGTTCGCATGACGTGTGTTTTCTTTGTTCTGATGTGAACGAGTGCGTTTTGTGAAAGCTTTTGTTTAAATTTTTGTTGCTTCTAGCTTGGGGTCTATTGAAGCTTCTATTTTGGTCGTGTTTAATGATCTTTGTTTTGATTATTTTTTCTTCTAACCTTTCCGCAATTTCATATTGGGTGGTGAGAAAATCTTTCATTTGTTGCCACGTTGGGCACTTCTTTCGTGATGAGAGCGATTGCTCCCATAGAAGTAACGACTTTTCTGGTAATGCGGCGATGCAAATGTTTACCAGAATTAGGTCCCAGCTGTCTTACTGTCGTTACTTGCTTATCGACCAATATTCTGTCGTTTTCATATCTAGCTTTTAGAGCTTCCCAAGCCAAATTGAAATTGTCGTCATTTAATGCAAACTGCTTAACTATTTCGCCTGCTTGACCTTTTGTTTTGTATCGGAGGTGATTCAGTTTTTGTGCCTTTGATAGTTGTGTATGGTTGATGTAAACGGCTGTGAACATGTCCCGGAAGGACGGCCATTCTTCATAACCTCCGTAAAAGGTTTCTGTATCACATGCGGGCACCTCGAGTTGGATGCCTGAACTTGCCTCTTGATATTGTTGTATTTGTGGCAGCTCTACTCTACTGTGGGGAGTAGGTGCAATTGCTTTTATTAGCTTCAATTGATCGGAGATCATAGCTTTCGTTTCTTCAAATTGGTCTAAGCAATTTTCATATATCACATAAGCCGATTGTTTCAACGTTTGTGATAGGTCTGAATCGTCAGAACCTACTATGGCGTCATGAGCCACTTGGAGACGAGTCCAAAAATTATCGAGATTTTCCTTTTTTATTTCTAATGCGGATTCAGAGTTTGCCTGAATAGGCGAAGATGAAAACCGAGTGCAGTATCTTATTAAACTATCACTTTGTGAAACAAATTTAGCAACCTATTTTGAGCGTGTAGCTCCTGCAAGTGTAATTTGACTTATATCGTCATTCATCTTTTCTATTTCTCCAATAATAATTATTCAATTAATTAAAATTTTCTCAGTGTAGACTTATTTTAATAGGAATATAGTATGATTTGAAACCGAATACTCTTTTATGTAAATAAGAGTTTATTATTTCGGTACAAACGTATAGTTTATTAATATCGTTTGGTTTTTTTTCTTTTATTTATGGCATTATTTTTATTTATATTTTATTTTGAATGGTTAATTACTATTCAACCGCGTTTTTTATATATTAAAATATTAATGTCCGAATATTTTGTATTTAGGTACACCCTAATACTCGGACTTATGTTTTGTGCGATTGAGAGCTCGAGATCAATACTCCTTTTACATTAGTATTTGTTTGTATGTGTTTATAATTATGTTTTTGTTCTTAAGCAATTGAGAGCTCGTTAGAGATCAATTTGCTTTTTGTATGCAATCCTGTTTTTTTTTGTTTGGCAAAGAACAAGAGGTATTGCCGGATAGATGCCAATGTGGACTTTGAATATTTGTGTGTACCAATGTTTAGGTGTTAATATGTATTTTATATAGTTCTCACCAGTTGTATATGTTTTGTTGAACTTTTTTCTTTTTGTGAGATTTTGTTTTTTGTATAACCGGTAGATTCTTTGCCGTATATTTGTATGTAAATGTTATAATACTTTTTTTGAGAGAGAGAGCTTGAACGCGGTATCGAAAAAGTTATTTTCTCTTATATACTTATATAGATGTTCATATGCAGTTTTACATAGTATCTATTAGAACCGTCGTCTAGAAGTATGTAAATATATGTATATATATATATACTGAATATCTGTTTCCATATATGCATATATGTATATAAATATAGTTATTAGTTTTCTTGGTGTTTTTGTCTCTGTTTTATGTTTGCAAATATTTCTGCCTTTGCTTTTTTACTGTATGCAGTCGTGCTCATTGCTTTATCAAGCATAAGGGGTTGCCGGAAATTTTTCGCATGTGAATGCTTGAATATTGGCTGCTTTGTTTTTTGTTAAGAGATTGTGTTTGAATAAACCAAAATTAGCTTAACATATAGGCATTTGAAAATTTGTTTATTTAAATTTTTAAATATTTAGATAAATGTATCTTTATACCAAACTTTTATAGGTTTTTCCCGTAGATTAAATTTGGACCTTATAAGTTTGGCAACCGTTTAATAGTGATGTTAAAACGGATTTTGATTACCGATTTTATAATAGTACGTATATGTAAATCAGTTTGTTGTTTTATACATATATGCATATTACAAATTATATAAAATTAGATTGAATACGCTCACTTTGTTCCTTCAGGAGCTTTTTTTGTATGTATTTATGCTGCCTTCTGCGTTTGTCTCTCTTTCTCTGCTTCAGCTACCTTCTTGTTGTTTTCGTGCAATTATCTCTCGTTGGTGCATGCAGGTCTCTGCGATGTCCAGCTGTGTTGTGTTGCTCCCGTTTTAAATTGTTGTTTTTATTTTATATAGTTTTAGTTTCGCGCCCGTTTTATTTATTTCTTTTAATTTGTTTTTTTTTTTTTTTTTAACGCGCCCGAATGTGTGGATTTTTGTTTTTCATTTTTCGTTTGAGAGTTTCGCGACACGTTTGTTTTTGTTTGTTGAAACGAAGTTAATTTTCTTCTTGTTGTGATGCGGTCTTTTGATTTGGTTGTTTTTTGTTTGTTTGTTATATATGTATGTACGTATTTATGTAAACATAATCTTTTTGTTTTATGTCACTGCACTTATTGCACTTTTGTTTTTCTCCACGGTCTTTTTATAAATTTTTGTTTAGTTAAAATCCGAAGATGCCTTTCGGTAAGGCTCGAAGGACCATGTTTAACATCCCATTGGGTAGGGTATGCACAACTCACTTACACCCGCTATTAAACATACAAATGAAAATGCGCGAGTAATTTTGTGTACAATTAACTTTAATGTTTGATAAATTTAAAATACGATACAATTTTCAATAGATCGAAATAGAATTGGAACTTCGGTGTTTAAATTATCCCAGTGCGAAAGTGTTGTTGAATCACGTAGAGTTCTGGCGAATTTTGTATGTAACGAAAGCTGCTAACAGCGAGGTATATGGCGGTAAGGTTAAAACGAGAGAAATGTCTACGCGGCGCAGTGGGGAATCGGATCGTGTCGAACGAATTGTGTAAGCGAAAGTGTCTGCTTTCTCGTTGTCCATTCTTTTTGATAAGCTTGTTGGTGTATAGGCTTGTGTTGTCGTGTTCTCAGCTGTGGTGAACTAAGCTGTCTTATTAGGGTGCGCCAGTTTTTCCCGGGTAGAGTGGGTGGATGCTTAAGTCATTTAAACACGGACATTATAATATTACATGTGGAGAATATTCTAATAAATTTTCATTCAGAGATATTAAAAAATTCGCCAATGGCTACAAATACTCTGGAAGGTTTTTGGCAAAAGTTTAAGTATGGTGACCCACATACTATAATTCGGTGCTGGATCATCTAAAATCCAAAAATCAAAATTTTTTCGTTAGATAATTCCTTAGCCAAAGTAGATTTTTCGAAATTTAAGTTTTTACTTTTGGGGACACCTTGAAGGAAAAACGCGATTTTAGTGTTTTTGTTATTGCAAAATTCATAATATCAAAAGAAAAATGGTCCAACGTTGCCTCGTTAATGACAAATAGAAAAAGTGTTCGAAGTTGCAAATCAATTAGTGCAGTTATGAAGTTATGAGGCACCGGCTTTGAAATCGTGAGCTTCAAAGTTTTGAAATTAGATGTAAAACGTTCATAAGACAAGTAAACAAAATTGTAAGTTCGTCAATTGTTTTTAAGTTTTGTCAACTCCTGAGATATATGATTATTGAAAGAAAATGTGTTGTCAAATATTACCCCAGGATCTTTGATTGCCAAAACACATTTAAGGACGCAATTTGAAATATTGAACAATGTGGTTTCCAAAGTAAACAGGTCTTTTAAAATAAAACAGAACAATTGAATTTTTCTGAAAAAAAATTTATTTTATTCAAAATAGTCTCCTTCTGCTTCAACACACCTTTTTGTACGGTCCAAAAGCATGTCGAACGAGTGTTTTAGCCCGTTGGTCGGAATGGCCGCCAGTATACCGGTGCAAGGTTTTTGAATGGCCTCTACGTCTGCATAACGCTTTCCTTTCATGGGCAAGCGCATTTTTCCGAAAATGAAGAGCTCGTACGGTGCCATATCAGGTGAATACTGGGAGTGTTTAATGGTTAAAATGTGATTTTTGGTCAAATAATCGTCCTTCGAATGTTGGATTCTTAGCAATTTTTGGTCGTTAGTCAATTTGTGCGGAACAAACCGTGCACACTCCTTTCGTAAGCCCAAATGTTCGGTCAAAATGCAATAAATCGATGTTTTGGAGATGTTCAATTTCATTTCCATGAATTTCAATGATGATTTCGGCTGATTTTTGATGAATTCACACTCAGTTTCGATGGAATTCCCGGTGATCACGGATTTTGATTGGCCTACATGTTGATCGTCAATTATGTCCTTACGACCACTTTGAAAACGTTGAAACCACTCGAGCACTCAGCTACGGGATAGGCAATCATCGCCATAAACCATTTTTCTTTTACCAATTTTGAAACAAAATTTAATGTTGGCACTTTGTTCGAAGCCTATTTTCGCCCCGATAACACAAACATACGGACACAATAACTTGAGTTCCAATCGATGTCATGAAATTCTCACTGGACAATCGTTAAAGATAGCAGATTCTAAAGCACCAGTTGACATATAGATGGCGCCACCAGGGGCGCTGGATTCAAAAAGTCCTGTTTACTTTGAAACGCACCTTGTAATTAGAAAGCAAGATGCTATGTCCTTTCTCATACGAGATTTCCACAATTACGAAAAATTCAGAGAAAGCTGTGATATCATTCACCAATCATAAAAACTATCATTGTCACACTGAAGTTTATTTTCATCTTCCGAACTCGATCCCCTGCAAGAAGACAGAGTGCAAACCTAAAAAGAATAACTTTTTAATTATGATATTGTGTTGAACGTTAGGAAAGACTTTAGAGAAATCTGTATAAACACTTGAAATCCAGCGGAGAAAGCTAACATTCAATTATCACTAAAACTAAGTTAAACCCTGACGACGATGACGATTAATTTACCTGCAGGATAATTTATTATCTGTAACGGAGCACATTTTGGAAATGGTGAAGAGTTTAAAAATATACTTATGTGTGGATAATACATTCTTTTAAGTCTTTAAGAATAGGGGTAACGAATGTCAATTTCCAGTCTGAAATAAGGTCACCTGTTGACAGACTTATGGAAGAAAAGCTTGAGTTGATAAGCAAAGCCAGGACAATTTTTTATAAGCACAGGCGGCTGCCAATCAAGATCAATTTTGAAAGAAGGCTTGATATCACAAATAGCCTTGGCAATGTCATCTCACTACAGACACAGTGTTGCAAAATTTAAAAATGAACAATTGTTAGCAGAAAAAGTAGATGTAGCTCCAAGCTCATGATGTACATAATTAGATTTGAGAAAAGTTGGCAGTTTCACTAGGAGTGCAGGCCGACTTATCATTATAGCATAAAACGGAAGGAATGGTCGACACCCCATTCTAGATTTCAAAACCATGAACTTTTGTTAAAAAGAACTTCCTGTATTATTTATTTTGAAGATTTTTCAACCTTTGAGGTCCTTAGTACACACAAGCAACTTACATATTCCAGTTATATGTACATTGTTGTATATTTTTAATGGGGATATTATGACAACAAAATTTTGAATGAATTTATTAAATTTTGAAAAGCAATACGTAATCCAGAAAATAAATCATCCCATTTAAACTCAAAAGCAGATCGTTGAATTTTATAATGCCACACAAAACAAATTAAAAACTTAATCCGTCAATAGGTTTGGCAGGAGCGAAAAGATAAATATCAAATATATACTATTATATGGAGTAATGGACAACAAACCGTCAAGGAACCTAATGTTTAAATTGTCGTTGAGAAAATTATGTCAAGAAACCGATGAAGACTGTTTGAATAAGAGTTAATTTGAATCAGGTTAAGGCTAAGCAGGCTATCAATGAGATATAGCTCGTGAGAAGACGAAACATTGAAGAGAATAATGACAGAACTATAGGAATTACTGAACCAGACAATATTTCTTAGATTAAAGTCACCAAGAATACAAATATTATTCGGACTCAACTTATTTTAAACCTGTGAAATATTAGTTGCATGAATCTTATATAACTAGAAAGAACTATTCAAAAGGATGTAGAAAACAACAATGAACAGAACTCTTTGATACAAACTCAATACAAAATTGAAATTTGAGTCGAAATACTCACTGTCATAGTAACCAGAATTAAGACACTTCTCAACAGTAACGAAAATATCAAAACTCAAACGTGAAGAAAATGTACGAATATTTTATTTAGGTCTAATACTAGAAAAATTGGGATAGTTGACCTTGAGACAAGAACAATTAGGGGAAAGTACAGAAAACGGACGATCAAAATTATGATTAACAGGCACATTAACTAGTCCGCAGCATTTTTTTCCGTCTGTTTGGAAAACTTAAAAGGACCCGACTTGGTGCCAGAATTTCGCTGATACCTACAAATATTTTCACGCCTTTAATTCTGCGAATTTCAAGGCTCCAATTTCTGCCACACCCGAACTTCTTTAATTGTCCAGTATACTCTTAACATTGTAAACAGAAGGAAGCGTCGGAGACTCTATAAATATGCATATTTAAGTGATCAGCAAGATTAGCTGAGTCTATTTGGCCAAGTTGGTCAGTTATCAGTTTTTGTTTTATCGATCTATAGTTTTGCACAGAACTCATTTATCCCATAGAAGCTGATCATTATCTGAACGGCGAATTAAGGACCACTATAGCATAGAGCTGTCACACAAACTGATCGACAATATAATGTTCTTTTATGGAATCCTTTTTATGTTTGTGAAGGGAATTACAATTTCGGTGCAACCGAAGTTATTGTTTTTTCTTTTTTAATATTTACCAAAGGTTAAAGTAACCTTACTAAAACAGAGAAAAACTTTTTTCAGTCCGCAGCAAATTGTAGATTGCAGCGTAACTTTTGGGAATCAGGGATGTACTGGTGGATCTTTAAGGAATACCCTTAAATATTTGGAAGCGACGGGTGGATTGATGCGCGAACAGGATTATAAATATGTATCAAAGGTAATAATATATTCTAACCTAATGATTGTAATCTTCAATGAATGTGGAATTATTTCTTAATATTAAGCGTGGTCCATTTCGAGGTTCCCTACTTTTTTAAAGAAAAATTACAGAAACTACAAATTTAATAGGGAATGTTTAATATCATTCAAAAGATATTCTTTGGCATTTAGTTTTTGAAGATTTTCTCTTACAAATGTTGGCCGGCTGGTTGGTCGCAGATGGTCCATCCATTGAGTCCTATGTTCGACGATTCGTCCGAGCATTTCGACTGCTAACTGGCGAATGACACTCGTGATGTTCTGTGTCAAGGCCTGAATCGAAGCAGGGCCGTCCGCATAGACCATAAACTTTACATATACCTACAAAAAAAAGTCTAACGAACGGTGTGGTATAGTAAGATCTTGATGGCAAATCGACCGACCCAAAAATTTAAATTATCTACTCAATGAATTGTTCTTTCAATGAATCGATTAACTGATGTGGTGTGTAGGAAGTGGCGTTGTCTTCTTGAAACCAAATGTCGGCGAGATCACGAGCTTCAATTGCAGGCATCAAATAGTCGCCATTGACGATTATCTTCTTATAGGCATCATTTTTGAAGAAATATGCCATAAACCACACTAAACCGTTGCTTTTTTTCTGGATGAAACGGCTGCTCTTCATGAGACCCTTCGTCCCTAAAGGCAGCAATTTCGCTTGTTTTCATACCCATTGAACCAGAAATTGGCCTCATCACTGAATTTGGCGCAAAATCGTTGACTCTTCTTGAAACTTTTCAAGAAAAAATAGAACGAAGCAATGTCGCTAGAGAAGGTCGAGGGGCTTCAGTTCTCGTACAAGATGTATTTCGTACACTTTCAATGTAGGATCTCGACGTAAAATGCGTTAAGTCGTTTGATACTTCTGTCCGAGTGCGAACAGCGCAGAATCGACCCTCCACTGTCTTCGAGTACGCTCTCAGCTACGGTTGCTATGTTTTCGTCACTTCGTACTGGATGTGATCTATACGGTCAAATATTTTCCAATAATGAATGCTGAGTCTCAAGATGAGTGATGATGTTGCGCATAGTACAGGCTCTCATCTGAGCCGATTATGTTAACCATAAGTTGAACGAAGTCCGCGAAACACATTCATTGCATAACGTGAACTTTCGTCACAAAGTTGACAAATTGTAAACAATGTATAGGCGTAAGTTTTTCCATGATGAAATGCCAAAAAATACTGAACAAAACTAGCATGAGAGCTTGAAATGACTAACGTGTAATCTGTCAAACAGTCTATTGAAAAAAGTATATTAATGTGTATATGCGGTCAAAATGATGAGACGAGTGAAATCCCGCTGTCTGTTTGTCTGTTTATCCGTCTGTCCATTTGTCCGTTTGCTGTGCACACTTCAACTTGAATAAAAGTTGAGATATCGTAATGAAACTTATTACATGAGCTTCTAGACAAAAAATGGAACTCGAGGTCGTACATGAGCGTAATCGGACCACTGTCAACGCCATTAAACGAAAACTTTTATAAATCGCCATAACGAAGCACTAAATTCAGATACTGAACTGTAATTTGACATACAGAACTGTGGCTGTTTTAATTAGGGGCACCAATTGGCAAAACGTTTAAAAAAATGGGAGAGGTCATGCCGTCTAATAGCATTAATGTAAATAAATTCCATAGCATCCATACAAACGAACCGTATTCACTCCAAACAAATCCCTTAAACACTCCAACCGGCACTGTAAAAATTTATAAAATCAGATGATAACCCCGTCCACTCCTCATATAACGGTACTGTTAAAAACTATTAAAATAGCGATTAATCAATAACTAAAAGCAAAAGAGACACAAAATTATGCACCCAAAATGGTTTAAGAAGACTCAAAAGGGACCGGGTGCTTGGGAATTTCCATCGAAATGATCGGTCAGTGTGTGAGATCTATATTTGAAACTCAGAGGTTCCTTCTCTGATAATAGTGTGTCTGAATGTCGCAAGATGGGCTGAAACGGGCCGTTAGCTCCCATATATCTAAAACAAAGATTTTCGATGATTTGGATGATTTTATACTGCATATATCGGCCAATATGTGGGTTATCTCAATGAAATTGCGTTTGCTCATTACAGTGTATCTATGTCCATAAAATGGATAAAATTGGACGAAAAATTGTCCTAGCCTCCCTATAACTAATATCAGGATTTTCGATCATTCGGCTGCTCTTACTCCATATGATTGGTGATGCTTTGTGTATGTAGGATGCTAATTGCATCTCCCAACTGAAATAAACTACTTATAATGATTTTGGTATCTCATCTCTCACGTATCTCATTTCATGATGCTTTTAATATAGATTTAGCTAACGCGAACTAAAATATGGCAATAAAACAAGTCTAAGTTAATGATCTTCAATATACAGGTAAGTCTAGAAAATGCCAAAATTGATTGCAATTTTTTCACGGTTTCATCGAATAATGGAGTTTTAATTCTTTCACAACATTTTTATACTCTCGCAACAAAGTTGCTAAGGAGAGTATTATAGTTTTGTTCACATAACGGTTCTTTGTAAGTCCTAAAACTAAAAGAGTCAGATATAGGGTTATATATACCAAAATGATCAGGGTGACAAGTAGAGTCGAAATCCGGAGGTCTGTCTGTCCGTCCGTCCGTCCGTGCAAGCTGTAACTTGAGTAAAAATTGAGTTATCATGATGAAACTTGGTACACGTATTTTGTGGCTTCATAAGAAGGTTAAGTTCGCAGATGGGCAAAATCGGCTCACTGCCACGCCCACAAAATGGCGAAAACCGAAAACCTATAAAGTGTCATAACTAAGCCATAAATAAAGATATTAAAGTGAAATTTGGCACAAAGGATCGCATTAGAGAGGGGCATATTAGGACGTAATATTTTGGAAAAGTGGGCGTGGCCCCGCCCTTCTACTAAGTTTTTTGTACATATCTCGGAAACTACTATAGCTATGTCAACCAAATTCTATAGAGTCGTTTCCTTCAGGCATTTCCATATACAGTTCAAAAATGGAAAAAAATGGAAGAAATCGGATAATAACCTCGCCCACCTCCCATACAAAGGTTATGTTGAAAATCACTAAAAGTGCGCTAACCGACTAACAAAAAACGCCAGAAATACTAAATTTTACGGAAGAAATGGCAGAAGGAAGCTGCACCCAGGCTTTTTTTAAAAATTGAAAATGGGCGTGGCGTCGCCCACTTATGGACTAAAAACCATATATCGGGAACAACTTCACCGATTTCAATGAAATTCGGTATGTAATATTTTCTTAACACCCTGATGATATGTACAAAATATGGGTGAAATCGGTTCACAACCACGCCTTCTTCCAATATAACGCTATTTTGAATTCCAACTGATGCCTTCTCTGTATAATATATACATTAGGACCCAATGATGATAGCGGAATAAAACTTTACACAAATACGGTATTTGAAAAATATGTAAATGACGGATAATGAAATCTCGATTATCACTATATCATGCGAGAGTATAAAATGTTCGGTGACACCCGAACTTAGCCCTTCCTTACTTGTTTTAAATTGAAAGTGGGCGTGGCGTCGCCCACTTATGGACCAAAAACCATATCTCAGAAACTATCAACCGACTTCAGTGAAATTCGGTACATAATATTTTCTTAACACCCTGATGACATCTACGAAATATGGGTGAAATCGCTTCACAACCACGCCTTCTTCCAATATAACGCTATTTTGAATTCCATCTCATGCCTTCTCTGTATGATATATACATTAGGAACCAATGATGATAGCGGAATAAAACTTTACACAAATACGGTATTTGAAAAATATGTAAATGACGTATTATGAAATCTCGATTATCACTTTATCATGCGAGAGTATAAAATGTTCGGTGACACCCGAACTTAGCCCTTCCTTACTTGTTTAATACAAAGTTTTTCCAGCACCGTAAGAAATTTCGCTGGCTTTGATTCTTACAAGTTGCAAGAGTATACCGTAAAAGGCTCGGTTACACCAGAACCATCGACTCATCTCTCTCAGTGGTACGTTTCAGTTGAAGTGTAATTAGAATCACCATTGGTTTCCTTTAAATCACTATTTTAACCAGAAGTTAACTGATAAATGGCTGACAACAAGACTTTGAGAAAACGGTCCTTAAAGTTTTCAATGTTTTATTCATCCAATAAAATAAAAGATAAAATTGCGGAACTCTTTGCAAACTTTAATAGAATTGCTTCGAGATTTATCAATTGGCAAATTTTGCCACATTAGTAAAAAGCTAATTCTAATATCGTTTTTGCTTATGTTCGTAAAGACGAAAACATAATCAGATTCAGTGACACCATTGAAAACCAAAATTCGTTTGCAATTCTGACAACTAAGAAAACCTACCTTAAATTCCACGACACCCCTGCGTGATATAGTACCTACATATGTATGTATATTGATTGCCATCAGATGCAAAAGGTAGTTATGCAAAAAGTTTTGTACCAGCCGGCTTTATATCGTATACGATTATATCGGCCAATATATAAGATATCTAGAAAAATTTAAGGTCATCAGAAAGTTTGAAAGTTATTATATTAGATATATGATATCTAAGGAAAGTATTGACCCGATTATTTTCATTTCCAAAGAAATTTCTTCCTAACTTGAAATAATATATCTGACAAATTAGACTATTTTTTTGTGTAAAAAGTCAGTCATATACACTGTCGGCCACATATTTGATATATGGGGGGCTGTTTAATATCGACAATTTTGTTACATCACAGACTTATAGGCACTATATTTGCAAAGTTATGTTTCGTGTAACTTAATTGGTGTCTCATTTATAGAAGAATACTGTAATGTTAAATAATCAAATGAAATCTAATATTTTTATATATGGGGAATTGGGGGGATTGTAATCCGATTTCGACCATTTTCATAATGTGATATGTTAAGGACGATGTGTAGAAGGTCTTGTTTTTAGCAAGTTTGGTTAATTTGGCTTTAGTGGAGATATACAATTTTCAGATATATATTTAAAACCATGCTCACTTTTTTCAGCCTACACACGTCGTATTGCCGCTGTGGAAACACAAAGTGCACTAAAATGATTGTTTTTTTACTGTTCTCAAAACTCTCAAGTCTTTTAACCTCTAGAAAATATTGTCCTGAAAAATCTCGTTAAGCTTAGACCACGAATGACCTATCCAGTGTAGCCGCTGTCTTTTAATTCGCTGAACTATGTCATTGTCGTCATATATCTCCTACGGCTCATCGTTCCATCGAATGCGGTATTCTCCGTGGCCAATGCTCGAAAACAATAAATCTGCCGCAGAATCTTTCTCTCGAAAACTCGTATCGTCGACTCATCAGATGTTGTTATCGTCTAGCTGTACAGTTGTACACTCTTACAGAGGATAGTGCCTTCCCTATTTAGTTCTGCAGCTCGAAATATTTTCTCCAAGAGCAGATTGACTAAGCCGCACGAAATGGACTCGGCTTGTCTGAAGCCTCACTTGGTATCGAATAGCTCAGAGAGGTCCTTCCCGTTCCTAACGGAAATTTGGTATTGCTCAACGTGAGTATGGACAGCCGTATTAGTTTTTCCGGGATATTAAATTCAAACATCGCGGCATAAAAGTAGCTTCTTTTCGTGCTATCAGAAGCAGCTTTAAAATCGATGAAGAGGTGGTGAAAGACGGTCCCCTTTTCACGGGTTTTTTCCAAGATTTGGCGCATGGTAAATATTTAATAAGTTGTGATTTTCTAGGCCGTATTGTTGTTCTTCAGGCGGGTAATTGATATTCGAAATTCTTCATGGTCGCCAATGGAACGTGTGTTCCATAGTCATCTGGCGTTTTACTTTCACTGCCATTCAACAGTTTGGATGTCGAAGCGATGTCATTTGAAAAGGTCGAGCGGATTCAGTTCTTGTACAAGATGTGTTTTGTACGCTTTCAATGTAAGATCTCGACGTAAAATGCGTTAAGTCGTTTGATACTTCTGTCCGAGTGCGAACAGCGCAGAATCGACCCTCCACTGTCTTCGAGTACGCTCTCAGCTACGGTTGCTATGTTTTCGTCACTTCGTACTGGATGTGATCTATACGGTCAAATATTTTCCAATAATGAATGCTGAGTCTCAAGATGAGTGATGATGTTGCGCATAGTACACTCTCATCTGAGCCGATTATGTTAACCATAAGTTGAACGAAGTCCGCGAAACACATTCATTGCATAACGTGAACTTTCGTCACAAAGTTGACAAATTGTAAACAATGTATAGGCGTAAGTTTTTCCATGATGAAATGAAACTTATTACATGAGCTTCTAGACAAAAAATGGAACTCGAGGTCGTACATGAGCGTAATCGGACCACTGTCAACGCCATTAAACGAAAACTTTTATAAAACGCCATAACGAAGCACTAAATTCAGATACCGAACTGTAATTTGACATACAGAACTGTGGCTGTTTTAATTAGGGGCACCAATTGGCAAAACGTTTAAAAAAATGGGAGAGGTCATGCCGTCTAATAGGACTAATGTAAATAACTTCCAAGGCATCCATACTAACGAACCAAATTCACTCCAAACAAATCCCTTAAACACTCCAACCGGCACTGTAAAAATTTATAAAATCAGATGATAACCCCGTCCACTCCTCATATAACGGTACTGTTAAAAACTATTAAAATAGCGATTAATCAATAACTAAACCTTTATGTCAACAGAGCGTTACCCGGGTAACTGTTTTGCCTTTAAAGTGCCATATCTCTGGATCCGTAAGTCCGATCAACTTGAAATTTCATGATTGCCTAGTCTGAAGGGTTTTACGTTTTGTGGTTAAATCTGAGCCGGACTGGACCACCTGGAACTGAGATATGACCAAAAATTAACAACTAATCCTTACGTCAACAGAGAGCATACCCGGGTAACACATTGAATTTTCAAGCAACAATACTGAAAAAAGCGAAAAATACTTTGTTTTGAAATTCATTAATTTTTATTTAATTTATTAATATTAATATTATTTAATTTAACAATAAATTGAAAAAAATTGAAAATTAAAATAATTTTATTACTATTTATGGGCAATTCAGGCAGCGCGGCATACCCTTTGAGTGCTCTGAACAAATGGGCTTGCCGCAGAATGAGCATGCTTTTCGAGTCTGGCGTCTTCTGAGACATAAGTAGCAGGAACCCTTCAACCTTAGTCGACCAGTGTTGTCCCGCTCCTCTGCATCTGGTGGTGCCGTTGCCAGTCGCAAAGGTGCACCAGTTATAGCTTCTATTGCGTTGCGCGTTGAGAAAATTTTAGATATTTACGGATTGGTGCACCTGACATCTACCTCCGCACGGGCCAGTTGCTCGCTGAGATTGTGCAGAAATTCCCTGCGCCGTGCTGTTGACACCTTCATGTGTGGATTTTTCTCCATGTAAATAATATATGCGGCAAAGGCTGCGACATCCAGAATATTATAAAAAAACGCCAAAGGCCATCTATTTGTACGCCGTTTGGTGGAATACTCAGCAAGGCATTTGTCCATATTGTCACCACCACCTTTGTACTTGTTGTAATCCATTATCATAGCTGGTTTACGTCTAGGACCAACAATTTGCGTATCATAGTGCATTGTAGATAGAAGCACAACAGCTTTGTTCTTTTTAGGAACGTATGAGCACATGGCAACGCTCTCACTGATTGCAAATATGGTGGATTCTGGTTGGCGCCCTTTTGCAATGGATATTTTCGTAAAGTGCTATTCAGCATCACAAATATGTCAGATATGGTAGCCGCTTTGTCATATTGCTTGCGATGCACCCGCGTGATTCCATTATAACGGATGAAACGACTTATTTCCCAAAATCGTGTGGCGCTCATTGAAGCTCGAAACAGTTGATGTGCAGTTGTCTTCCACAAATCTTTTGTGTGAATGTAGCCAGAGTGAGTAACGCCATCAAGCAGCAACAATCCCAAATATGCGTCGAATTCTGTTTCTGTTACTGCTTTCCAAACACGTCGTTCTGATATTGGGTTGCATTCTTTTATCATTTACGTCACACATTTCGTTTGTCATTATTAGCTTCGTTTCCATTATAGTTTTACCATCAGTTAGGCGACTTGGCTCGTTCACTCCAGATCTTAGCACGTTGTGCGCTCTTACTCTGGTGTTTTGTGGTTGTGTGCCACTCCAAATTGTCTGATCACTGTACTCTTCCACATCAGAGTCAGCTGAATTTATAACAGGTTCATTGTCGTTTTCATTTTCAAATGTCATCGGCTCTTCATCGCTATCTGGACACCCATACTCCTCTCTTCTCTCCCAGATATTTTCATGAGATTCATATTCAAACTCAGGCTCTAACCAATCTCCATCTGCCATTTTGTAATTATTTTTGCACAACACAATCTTTACTATTCACTTTGAAATTAAAAATGTAACTGCAAACATGTAAAAATGTGAAGCGAAGCTCCTTTTCACCATACGCTACAATAATCTTCATACAAAATGTATGGTTTACCCGGGTATGCTGTCTGTTGACGTGCGTATATAAAATTCTCTGTTGACATAAAGGTAAAAGCAGAAGAGACACAAAATTATGCACCCAAAATGGTTTAAGAAGACTTAAAAGGGGCCGGGTGCTTGGGAATTTCCATCGAAATGATCGGTCAGTGTGTGAGATCTATATTTGAAACTCAGAGGTTCCTTCTCTGATAATAGTGTGTCTGAATGTCGCAAGATGGGCTGAAACGGGCCGTTAGCTCCCACATATCTAAAACCAAGATTTTCGATGATTCGGATGATTTTATACTGCATATTCCGGCCAATATGTGGGTTATCTCAATGAAATTGCGTTTGCTCATTACAGTGTATCTATGTCCATAAAATGGATAAAATTGGGCGAAAAATTGTCCTAGCCTCCTTATAACTAATATCATGATTTTCGATCATTCGGCTGATCTTACTCCATATGATTGGTGATGATATCTGAGATGCCTTAACGAAACCCTGGGATATTTTGTCAGTATGTAGGATGCTGATTGTATCTCATTGTAGCAAAAATATGGTAGGTAGGTAGGTAGGAGTGCAGCCCTATCGGGCTCAATTAGCACTTGATGTGCCATTTTGATACACTACTCGTAGAACCTCCTGTATCTGCTATTACGTTTCACCTTCTCTCTCAAACCATTTTGAGGTTTCGATGAAACTACTTATGTCCGATATGCTTTTGGTGGAAATCCATTCAAGGTTTGGTGCTTGGTGGATTCCGATTGTTTTGTGTCGGATCTGTGCTAGAGCTGGGCATTCGCAGAGAAAGTGGAAGATTGTTTCCTTGTTCCCTGCTACTCCGCAGCCACGGCAGATGTCGTTGTAGGGCAATCCCATTTTGGACGCATGTTCCCCAAATGGCCAGTGCCCTGTTGTGGTAGCTGTTATTCTGTAAATACTTTTTCTTGACCTATTTAATAAGTCATTGGTTCTTTTCCTGTCATATGTCGGCCATAATTGTTTAGTTATGACGCATTTTATAATGTTTTTCCACCTGTTGTTTGCAATTTGCTGAGATCGTCTATTGATCTCTCCTTTTATCGATCCTAGCGGGCTTGGTATTAGCTCCGCCATGGATTCGATTGAGGAAGTTCCTGCCTTTGCCAACTCGTCTGCTTTTTTCGTTACCGAAAATGTTCCTGTGGCCGGGAACCCAGATCAAGTTTAGCTGGAGCTTGTCTTTTATTGAGCTTAGTGCTCTCTTGCAGTTGTGAACTGTACTGGAATTTGTCATGGGTGAAGACAATGCCAGGAGGGCCGCCTGGCTATCCGTAAATATAGTTGCTTTATGTATATTCCCGTGGTTTTCTAATAGAACTTCGCAGGCTTTTTCTATGCCTAGTACTTCTGCTTGGAAGATGCTAGCCGAGTTCGGTAGACGTATATAGAAGAGATCAGCGGAGAATACCCCCCCGTGCCTACTCCACAGTCCATTTTGGACCCGTCGGTATAGATTGAGGTGGTATCTTCCTCTGCCATTGAACCTCTTCTCCATTCTCGTCTAGATGGTATCCTCACCTGGAAGTGTCTATTGAAATCCAGCTTTGGGAGAATGTAGTCTGATTTATTAATAGTGAACTTCTTTAAAATTACACTATGTCCGTAGTTCTGCTGATTCCAACCTCCCAATTCTTTTATTCTTATCGCCGCAATAGCTGCTGTTTTGTGAATAAAAATGTCCATTGGTAGTTGATGCAGGATCACATTGAGCGCATTAGTCGGACATGACCTGATTGCACCCGTAACACCCGCACATGCTGCTCTTTGTATTCCATTTAATTTTCTAATATTGTATTGTTTGTTACCATACCAGAGCTCCATATGTAAATATAGGTCTTATGACAGCCGTATACATCCACATGATTATACTTGGTTTAAGGCCCCAATTCTTGTTGACGATTTTCTTACAAGTATAGTAGGCCATGTATGCTTTGTTTATTCTTTTTTCTATATTTATTTTCCAGGACAGTTTGGTGTCAATCTCCACCCCCAAGTATTTAGCTGTGGGGGATAGAGGTGAGTGTAGGCAACCGTTTAGTACCGGAGGGATGGAGGTATTTTGGTTCTGCTAGTGTAGCATCAATTCTGTTTTGTTCAGGTTAACTCCTATACTGTATAGAGAGTGAGTGTAGTACCGTTTAGCACCGGAAGTTGAAACTGAGGTATTTTGGTTCTGCTAGTGAATAGCATCAGTTCTGTTTTGTTCGGGTTAACTCCTAGACCATTGTTTTTAGCCAATAGGTTTAACCTACGAAGTTCTCTTTCCATAATCTCGCTGACTGTTGAAGGAAACATGCCAGAGACCAACAACACTATATCGTCTGCATACGCTACTGCTTTCACTCCTCCACCGTTTAGTTGGAGTAGTATTTCGTTCAGCGCTGCAACCCATAGAAGCGGAGAGAGGACCCCCCCTTGAGGCATTCCTCTACTCACATAGCTTGTTTGTGTTGCAGCGCCGTTTGAAGCTATAATTTTCTATTCTCAAGCATCGATAGTATCCATCTGCACACAGTGTCGTCTATCCCACCTTGTGCCAGAGAATTAATTATCGCATTTACTTCTATGTTGTTGAAGGCGCCCTCTATGTCTAGAAATGCAGCCATGGTGTATTGTTTGTGATGTAGTGATTTTTCAATTACACTTATCACCTCGTGAAGGGCGGTTTCGGTTGATCGGCCCTTCATGTACGCATGTTGGGACTTCGATAACTTCTCCGCCATTATTGTTCTTACGTGTAGATCTATTAGCCTTTCTAGTACCTTCAGCATAAAGGAGGTAAGGCTTATAGGTCTAAAATCATAGCATTCTCGTGTGTTCTTCTGCCTGGTTTTGGGAGGAACACAACTTTACTTCTTTTCCAACTTCTTGGGATGTAAGATAGTTGTATGCTTGCTTTGTATATATTTTCTAGCCTTAGAACCATTGGTTCTGCCAGTTTTTGCAGCATTATGGGCATAATCCCGTCAGGACCTGCCGCTTTATATGGTGCAAAACTATTTATGGCGTATTTGATTTTTCTTTTGTCTACTATTTGGCTTCGATAGTCAGCTGCGTTCAGCGGTGGTTCTGGTTGAACCCTCGTTGAAGGTATTTGCTGACTCCCGGGGAAGTGCGTTGTGATAAGTACCTGCAGAGACTCTTTTGCCGAGGAGGTCCAATCACTTCCCTCCGCCCTTATATTTATAGCATTTTACTCAGCCTGGCGGCTTCTGTGCAACTTTCTATCGATGTACAGAAAGATCGCCATGAGTCCTTTTTAGCTTTCCTGACTGCTTTTTTGTATTCTTTCATACTGTCTTTATATGGCCGACAGATTTTGGTTCTAAAACTTTCATTGAAAGCCTTCCTTAGTTGTGTTCTCAAATTCTTGAGTTCACTGTTCCACCAAGGAAGAGACTTTCTCCTTTTCAAAACTGTTAGCGGAGTAGATTTATTAAAAGTTGTGGTTAGGATTTTTTCTAACTTCTCTACTTCTGAATCTAATTCCTCAGGATTTCTGATGCTCTTATTGCCTCCCTTTTCAAGGCATTTTGTTGCTATACTGGTAAATTTTCCCCAAGCCGTTCTTCTAGGGTTCCGGTAAGTGAGAGGCGCACTGTACTTCTCGCGGATGCTGAAAAGTATCCAGGAGTGATCCGACATGGAAGGCTCATCGGATACCCTCCAGTTATCCACAATGAGACCGTCTGTGTCTGTTGATAGCGTGAGGTCAAGCACTTCCTCCCACCCCGGAAACCTATCCGAGCTTGGGAAAATAAAAGTTGGCTTAACGCCCTTGTTGCAAATACTTAGATTACTATTCAAAATATACTGCAAGAGTGACTCACCTCTGGTGTTTATACTGGAGCTACCCCATACGGTGTGCCTTGCGTTTGCATCACACCCTATTAGGACATCTTCCTTCCTGTTCTCCTCTACTAGTCTGGTGAGCGGGGCCGGTGGTATGTCTTCGTCATGGGCCAAGTAGGCCGAGACCAAGAAGAAGGCTTATCCTTCTGTTCCACCTTTACCACTGTGATATCTGCTGTGCTGTAATTAGGACAAAGAAATGCATTTATACTTTTATTGATAAGAATGCATGCCCTAGGTTTACCTCTGTTCCGTGTGTAAAACAGGTTATGGTTGCTGCTGTTTAGCCCTTTAATGGTATCTTCATTGACCCAGGGCTCCTGTACTAGGCTGATGTCGATGCCCCCCTCATTCACGAGGGTTGTCAGATTCCCTGTAGCACTCTTCGAGATTCCGAAGCTGATTTTGTAGTCAGTCTTCTTCAGAGCCTCAATGGACTCATCACAAATGGCCACTAGTATTGGCTTGCTTGCTTTATTCGGTTTTTCTTCCTTGATTAGCTGCCACTCATCTATACTAGGTATAGATTTGTTCTGCAGCTTAATGCACCGCAGGAGTTTTTCGCCTGGCTCCTCTAGAGGGGGTAACCAAATGCGAGCACGAGGTCTCTTCGGAATGTGCTTCCTAGGCGGGTATAAGCCTCAAATGGAGGCTCCACCGATGCTGGCACATTGCTAATTTTAGCCACACTACCCTGTCAGGAAATCCAGCGAGGCCTGGTCTCGCGCACTCTGATGACCCTGTAGCCCCTGAGGGTCTCAGAAGAGTCAAACTCCGGGTGAGGACCCGCAGGATTGTCGAGTACATAGCTTAGCACCATACTCGACAATCTGACGTCGATCTCCACCCATCTCTCCTGCATTGTGCTCGGAGAGGAGGAATTTCCGTCTATGGTAGATTAAATAGAGTCCATAATACCCAACTGAAATAAACTACTTCTCATGATTTTGTTATCTCATCTCTCACGTATCTCATTCCATGATGCTTTTAATATAATTTTAGCTAACTCGAACTAAAATATGGCAATAGTTTAAATGAGTTAAGCCTCCCCCCCACTGTCTCGGGAAAACTGGCGCACCTTAATAAAACACAGCTCAATTCACCACAGCTGATGACACCACAACAGAACACCAACACATCTCACCACAGCTGTACCTCAACCCACTCATCAAAAGGGATAGAAAAACGGGAAAGCGGAAACAATTCGTTCTACACAATTCGCACGTCAACATTCGTCACATACAATTCGACAGCAGAATTCGTCACACACTATTCGCAAAGTGCCTTTCGCTCCGAAGTAGTATATAGATCCTGCGCGCTACGGTCAAGTCGACGTGATTCGACGACGAGCTTGCGCGATAAATATTTTGGGGTACTAAATTCCCTTTTTTAACATCGGCTACCGTTTTATATAAAAGTAATATGCACACAATACACATAAAGTTAAATAAATTCTATTATTATAACTAAACGAGATTCGGACTTATCTTTTTAAACAATCATAATGTGCATGTGTGGTTAGTATTATTATCAAATTATTCATGGTCCTTTGAGCCGGACCAACTTCTTATTGAGCATTATTTGAGTGTAGTCGATTTCGCAAATCATTACTAATATCGCGTGGATTGAGTTATTATTTTTATTATTAAAAACAAAATAACAGCTTATATTATGCGGAGGTGATTTCGCAGGCGGTTCTTCGTACACAACAAAATATTCTTTGGTGCAGAGAGTGTATCCCTTCAATAGGGACAAGTGAGAACGGTGTCAAGTGTGTGTGTCACAGAGTTTACGTTCCCGCCCAAACGAAAAAAGTGGCATATATTTTTATTAAAATTAATTGGTGTGATTGAGCTTTAAATTCATTAAATAGTGTGGAGTGAAATTTTTATAATTCCTGAAGGACATTTAAGATATGGAGACTTCATCGATAACCAAGACCACCACTCTCACTACACCTGCCAAATTGTATGGCAAGGATTTAAGCGCGTATGATGAGTTTGATGTTGATGCTCTGCTGGCGCATTTGTCACCGGAAGAAATCAATATTTTGGCCAAAGATGTCGATTCCGATGACAATTTCCTGCCACCCGAACAATGTTGCAGTTATGAATGTGCCAAAGATCCTACTGGTCCGTTGAATCGCAAAAAGCTTATCGAGCATATTAATAAGCAGGCCTTAGAAACACCCGATGAGCCCGAATTTGGGCCGTACATTAAGGGTACAGTGCGTGGCAAGAAATGGGTACCACCATCGATTTGGGTGAAGAGTATGAGCATTCACTGAGCGACGCTACACAAGAAGAGATTATCGATCTGGCTGCTATTCTTGGCTTCCACTCGATGATGAATCAGGACCAATATCATGCTTCTTTGTTGAATAAAGGTCAACCAGTTGGCATGGGATGGGACGGTATTACAAAATCAACTCAACCAAAATTGTTCCCCTTGGACGCACCAAATAACATAGATGTCGAAGAATCAATTAAACGCGTAAAAGATAACGATTCAAAATTGATTGAACTGAACTTAAATAACATTAAGAACATTTCCGATGAGAAATTGGAACAACTTTTCCAAGTACTGCCTGAAAGGGAAAATTTGGAAGTTCTTTCCTTAACAAATGCCGGTCTTACCGACAAGACAGCTCTCTTATTGGCTGAAACAATTGTGAAAAGCAAAACCTTGAGAGTATTAAATGTTGAGACGAATTTCATTAGTCCGCCTGTTATTGTGACCTTAGTGAAAGTCCTGCTCAAGTGCCGCACAATTGAAGAGTTCAGGGCCTCCAATCAACGATCCTCAGTGCTCGGTAACAAGATCGAAATGGAAATAACCGAATTAGTGGAAAAGAATCCATCATTGCTCAGATTGGGCCTGCATTTGGAGTTCAATGACTCACGCCACAGAGTTGCCGCACATTTGCAGCGCAACATCGACAGAATACGTGTAAATCGCCTGAGCGTAAATAAACCGTGTGAACCAACCAACCAACCAACTAGCCACTTTGTTGTTCACCTTAAGTTGCAAAGCCAACCGTAAGCAAACAGAAAACCTCTACAATATACATACATAATTCTCTACTACTTTAATAATGTGTGTGTGTTGAAACAAAAAATAAGTACAACAAAAAACTGAAAATTTTAAAACTCCTTTTGTATTATTGAATGAATGTTTGCAAATCATGTTAAGGCAATGAAAACAAAAACCGAAAACCACCAAAATATAAAATTTGGTCGACTAATCACTTGCTCCATCTACTACTGTGTTACTCCAACTACAATTCAACTGCCACCACCACTACCATGACCGCAGCAGTCACAATATCAATTTCCAGAAAAATAAAGGGTGTAATCAATTATTATTATTATTATTATTATTGTCAGTTTATTTAGTAAGTAAATTACAAAAATAAACTTAATACTAAGGTGCTAGCACAGAAAGCGCCATCGACCGGTTACGTTGTAATCAAGCGAGAAAAGTCCTATTGAATGAAATTGTGCAAAAAGTGGCCGCTTGCGACGTTTGGGTCACTTCAGCCGCAACTATACTGTGGGCGCTTGGCAGCGCACAGCCGCATCAGATCAAAGTTGAATCGGAGCGCAGCAAGCCGTGGCGCTTATTTATACACACATACCTAATCGTACGATTTCAAAAAGCAAATAACTAACATCAATTATAATCCTACAGCCCTATTCTCATGTCCTCACAAAAGTCACCAACCTCACTACAGTGATGTTTCTCACTATAGTGAGGGTTACCTTATTCTGGCGAAAATTCAAAAGCTCAAATGCTCACTACTATCACAAATATCTGTGACGTGTGAAAGCAGCCATCATAATAGAAAACATCTGTGTTTGTTTTGTTTTAAATCAATATTTTACTTTTTTAAAAAATTGAGAATTGCGTGTTATAATTAGCATGGAGGAACTATTATTTGTATATGCGGCAATTGTTGAGGAGGAGGAATCGGGCGGTACACAATGGGACAGAATGCGTTTTTTTTGGCATAAACTCTAAAAACTTACTCAGTGCCTTGAAATTCGGTACAGATACTAAACAACGCATATGAATATGAAAAATAAAAAATAAACCCGATGACACACCCCCTACCCTCAAAAGAGGCAGCTCCCTTATGGCATCAAAGCTTAATTTCAAAAAAATACATTAATAATTGATTGATTTTGCTTTAACTTCATTCCATATCTTCATTTACATCTAAATCAATTAAATAATCATTAAATATATCCAAATCTGCCATTTCGTCATCATCAGAAAGTCTATCTTCATCTTCATTAGTTGGAGCTTCTGGTGTAATTGCAATTTCCGGAGCTTCCAAAAGCGCCACCACTTCTTGCGGGAGCATTTTTTTAATTTTTTTGTTTTCCCTTTTGTTGATGTGCAAACTTGATATAAGAGGATCTGAGGAATCCCTAGATCTATGAAAAACATCGGACAAATTAAGCCAAGCCAAGAGTACTTTTCCATACATAGTAAAGCAGTTTTACTACAAAAAATTTCGAATTTTTCCGCATTGATTTGGTATTCGCATGAAATTGAAATTAATATAAAATATAAATTCTTCAAAATTTCAATGTCAAACTCCAGAATTGATGCTAAGGTCTCAGTATTTGTAAATGCTCTCCTCGCCGTATTTCCATCATTTGTGCTTCCACAGCCATTCTGTTTTGGTTTATCAACATGTAGCTCCATTTCTTCCCACAATTGTTTTTGAATTTTCTGTTTTCTAGTTCTCATACTTAGTTCATCTATTGCATCCCTAACCTGCCACTTTTTTATGTCAATTCTGTATGAGATTTTTAAAACAAATTCCAGGAATCTAATCCACGCATGCAAAGGACTTACACCATATTGAAGTGCTCCAGGTTTTTTCTTGAAAACGCTGGATTTCAAGTCCTTCGTTGCTAAAAAGTCTTTTGGTTTTGCACCACATACTGGGCAACACTGATTAGAATTTGTACCAGTTAATACATTTAACACCTTACCATCTATTAACGTCATATGCAGATCATAGCTTACAGTGATGTATCCACCATTAAGGTTGTATTTGAGAGGTGTCAAACTCTTAATTTGTGAATCCAAATTTGCTTTCTCCGCTAATATTTGATTTTTAGTTTCTTTGATGAATTCGATTTTAATGGGCCTGCAAAATCTTACGGATTGTGGAGTTCGATTACACCAAATTACTCTGTCTGAAGAATCAATTAATTTTATCGGTATTAGAGTTGTTACAAATAAAGTTTCATCCAACGATTCTGGTGCATCTCCTTCAAATTTCTGTTTGTACATGCTCTGTCCTGTTGTTCCATCGAATCCATGCTAGCAATTAATTTCGTTTCATCGATATTTGCAATCTGATTGATAACATCTTCCTGCATTAAAGTAATACGGCCAGCCGTGTGGTCAAGTATGTTTTGCAAGCTAACTTCCGCATTAGTTTCCGAAACAGTTATACCAATCGGTCTGCATTTTAATTTTGCCTCATACACAGTATGATAGCTTGGATATATGTTGCAATGACGATTTTTATTTAACAATCTAATGTTAATGTACTGCTGTTTACTAAACGAATTTTCCAATAAGAAAGTTAACGCTTCATCAGGAGTGAGTTGAAGTGGTTCATTGAAGCGAAGTTTTTTTCTTATTTCACTTGCTCTTGAAGATGATGATGAGCATTCCTTTAAAACATACGCCATGTCGCTTTTATTTGATTTTTTTGCTGAAACTGCAGCAGCATGAACAAGAAGTTGGGTGTTGTGCTCCCGCTCTGTTGATAGTTCAAAGGCCAATTTACGTTTCAAACGTTGACTACCTTCATCATAATTTAAATGTGGACGTCCTAGTTTGCTGGCAGAAGCACTCTTCCAATCTTTGTTTTCAACTACCAATGTCATTTTCGACGCAAGCCATTCAGAATGTTTTTCTTTGAATCTGCTCAATAGTCTGTTGCAATTTGGTAAATGCTTTCTAATAAAGCTACAAAAATTTACAACTTTCTTTTTTATTTCTTTGTTTTTGTCTTCTTTTAACGTGTCTCCATTAATTTTTTTATATATGTAGTTCAAAATACTGTCATCTTTTCGATCATTTGACTCCCATATTTGCAGCAATTCTTCATGGGAGAATTCATATTTTCCTTAAAAAAACCAATTTTCGAAAAAACGAGCAAAAATGAGCAAATTATTTTTATAACACATTTGAGAAGACATAATCACAATACATTTGGAACAGGTTTTGATCTGCGTTTCCTGGCGTGTTTGTATTTTTACGGGCATGGCTCTTACCAAAAATGCGTTGATAATAGTTATATGCTTTAGGATCAAGGGCATAATCGGCGCAATCGATTGTACCCATATTGGAATTGTTTAAAGTATTTTACAGCCTTAATGTAGAAGCAGTACGTAATGTTCTATATTATTCAAACCATTTACCAATCTTTCTATTAATACATATGTTTAAAATAAAGCCAACATATGCATACATATATCTAGTTTGGTTAGCTATAATTTTATTAATAACAAAATGTAATGTGATGTGAAATAAGATAATTAGAACAGCGTGTGAAATATAATATCAAACTCTGCCTAATTAAAGCAAAAATATTAAAATTTTAGAAAGCATTTTCAAATCTACTGCATCTGGTAATTGAACAAAAATTAAACAAAATATTTCATTAGGCACCAGAGTTCAATTTTATGATTTCCTACTATCGCTTATATTGTTTGCAAGAATTATTTCGATCTATTTTTATGAATGCATAAACAAATATTGGATTTATTTTTTATTTATTGGTTATCAGCGATATGCATATGTAGATGATAAGCAATGTACGTAGTAGGAGGATTTTTGTTTGCTTATTTTTATTAAAAAAGCTGTTTGACAGCGAAAAGCTTTTTATCTCTCGTGGTGACTTTTTAAAGCTTTTTTCTTATGAGGTTTGAGCAAGAATAGCCTCACAAAATATGCCTTACAAGAAATCTCTCAAATTTTTCCTCTCAACTCAGTTGAAAGGTTTTTCCAGAATAGGGCTGCTAGACTACTTGAATGCTAAAGTTACATATGCAGTTACAGCAATTATGTTTGTAAACAAAACGCAGGCACCAATGCATGGGCACTAACACCAGCGCAGAGCTCGGAGCAAACTGCACACACACGCTTTATTATTCTCAATGAAAGTGCTTAAAAAAATGCATACGGGTATTACGTAACAGCCGATCTGCAATAAAATATAAATGTTTGTTTGTTTTCTTAGCTTACCTATACACATATTTGCATATATATGTACATACATATGTGCGATTGAAATGCTATTTTATACTTAAATTTTATCGAATTATGTTTTAAAAACTTATACGCGTTTGTGCGCACATGCGCAGAATTAGTTTTATTTATGTTATTAGTTTATTGTTGAGGTTATTTCATTTGTATCACACACAAAATGGTGTCTAATTGTAGTTATGTTTATAAATTGTAAGCGCTCCGTTGCGTTTTTGTTCTTTTGAACGCAAAATATTTGTAAAAAATCATGTAATTTTCATAGTGAAACTTTTGGAACACACTCACACACATATATACTTACATATATGATTGTATGATTAACAGATGATACCAGTAAATGTACTAAATGCATGGTTAGTTTATAAAAATACTATATATTGTACAGTCAAGTGCAAATGCGTTCGATTCGTTTTTAAACCACACCGGAAGGGAAAAATATCCAAAACTTAACTCAACCTACCGTCTCTACAACCTATCACGCACTTGCGGCCGCTTGCACCTTATCAGTGCAATTTCGAGTGTGCACATTTAGTTTGTGGACATATGTATGTATATTCGTGAGATGATGCCATTACTAAAACTAAAAACGTGAAAGACAGCTAGAATAATTATACAAGAACTTCAAGGGTAGCACATTTCAGTGAGCTTACAGTGCTAAGTGACTGTTAGTCCACCAAACTGGCAACTCATGGCGCCCATCAAAGTCCTCTTGAGTCTGATTTGCATTTTCGCGCGGTTGTTCTCGCAAATGTGAAAAAGTATCTGGGTGTAAGAAGCAAACATCAATTGTTTAGTATCAAGCATACGTCAGCTTTCTTGAAGCACTCGAAAGGCTAAATTTATTGCGTATATATCATGTTTTTTGCACAACCGCCCTACTTTTGAAGTGTAGAGAAATTCTTTAACATTTAATAAATTTCTTCAATAAGAGAAAAAGAGAAAGCGAAAAAGTGGTTCCAATAAATTGAGTAGCTTTTAAAGTCGCCGTTAAAATTAAATAAATTTAATATCAACAAATTACAATTACGTCGGTTCAAGCCAAAAAGGTTGGTGAATGGTGTGACGGTAAATTCTTTGAATTCTCAACTCCACACAAGAACACTGAATTTCATGTTAAAAAAGAAAGAAAAATCGTTATTGTGTTGTGTGCTTACGTATTTTACGGCACTTGCGAAGACTTACCTCACAAATTTGTAAACACTCACCCACCCAAATACACAAACAACAACTGCAACGCATCAGATGCTAATAGTACACACACATATAGAAACACATACATACATACATACATAAAGCTAATAGTGCTTGCACCTGCAATTATTCTGTTCATTCATAACTCTTACCAGTTGAAATTCATTTATACATACATACATACATACATAAGAAATATATACATACTCACATATATAATTTGCTTATCAATGAAAGTAGCTTTCATGCTATTCATGCTATTTTATAATTATAATTAAACAAATTTAACAATCGAGCTATTTAAATTGGAACTGATTGAATTATGATTGAATATATGATTTTACTATTTAATGCAAATTTGTAAAGTGTAATAATAAAAATTTATATAAACATACATATACATATATATTTAATGATAATAAAAAATAAAAAAACGCTTAAAAGTGTAAAAAAAAAAATAATCAAGACTACCCAGTGGGACTTGGAAGTAGAAAAGAATTGGATACTTCCTACTGAAAAAATAAGTAAAGGTACTTTCCTACAATAATACTATCTAATTTCGTTTTTCTGATCAATTTCATTGGAGCGAAGGACCTCCACTTCGCTTACGAATTCATATGACGGAAAGTACTTTCCCCACACCTAATTTTGATTAATTCAGTAGGTAGTTACTATAAACCTAATATTTCGTGTGCTTCGAAGTACTTTCCCCACACCAATATTTTATTAATTCGGTAACTACTTACTATTAGCCCAGTATTTCGTATACTTCGAAGTACTTTCCTCCAAACTATTTTTTCTATTACATACTAGTAACTACTTACTATAAACCTATCAATAGCAGAAACAGTGGACACCATTAATTTTATTTAAATATTTTATTTTTTAGATTTTAATATGGAGTTTGTTTTGAAATGACGATTTTTCGCCAGTTTTAAAGCTTGTCGCAAGTCTTTAACAAACTCGCCATGGGAATATCCTTCTTTCATTGATGCCTCTGAAATCATAAAAAATTTTAGAAAATATGTATATATTTTTTCCTTTCTAAAATTATTTACCAAACAAGCAGTCGATTAACCCCTTGCATTCCTTTAAGGAGTATTTGGAATGAATGCCATCGAAGTTCAACTGAACAATAAGACTCCTTTCGAAAATACCCTCAATAGATTTAATAATCCCCGTTCTGCCTATTATATTTTTACTGATTTTTATCTATAGAAAAATAGGTATAATATTTATTAGTCAAATAGTGAAACTTAAGGGATTATATAGACAACTTACATAGTCTGCACTGGAACCTGCCACTATATCTGCATTCAGTTTTTTTAATGCTTCCAAGTTGGACAACGGGAACACACTTCTCGTTCCATAGGAGCCTACATCTTTTTCAAATAGCTGCTTAAACATCGCCAACGTTTCTGCTTGTTGTCCCTTTATGATGTTTTGGTTGGCTATAATGATATCAAGTTTTTTTAATAAACACAAACATTTTGATTAAAAACATTGAAATTATGAACTTTGTTATTGACATTTCCTTCTAATTTAGTGTTATTCGTTGTATTTATATTGGTAAACTCGCTAGAAGCGATAAATAAATCAGAATCGGGGATTTGCGACTTAAATAAACATAAGTGTAACAATTTTCATTTAAAACATATAAAATTTTTAGATATCTAAAATTTATAAAAATATTACCAGATGACGTTATGAAGAATGGGCATCATGACGATTTGTTCTCCATAAGGCAAAGCTGTATATTTATAATTTATATCACTTATTTTGAATATTTCTAAATCAGAACATACATACATATATCTTTACTCGCTATTACTATTCCTAATGCTGACAAAGATTGGACTGGTTGCGTGAAAAAATTATCAAAGTTCAAAACTCTATTGCCCACTATATATTTCTCATCATCTATTTGCTTAAATTCCTTAATTTTGAAGGGAATGCAAGGAGTTATACAGCAGTAATTATTTGGTTGAATTGTTGATAAAAAAAAAAAATGGCTTTCAAATGAAATTATTTCTCCCGATTTGTTTTAAAACCAACCCCTGGACTTTTTGATGACACTACTACTTCATTTACATATAAATTATTAAGCTGTTGAAGAACTCTTGTTGGGCATTTAATTTTGTTCTTTATGTCTTGCATGAAATTCTCAAACTTGTATGCAGTAAAAACCATGATAAACCCTATTTCTCTTATGCACTGCGGTAAATGCAGCAAATTATGTACATTATAAGTAACTGCCATCTCAGAGTAGAGCTGGGGAACAGAATTACAAATTTCTTTAATAGCTAGTCGCTTACATCCAAGTCATCAAAATAGCTTTTTCTTAGAACATAACAAACGATAGGCGCAATGCATAATTAAAAAATGATTGTAAAACTTATCACTAATAATGCCTTTCAAAACAATAGGGCCAGTATACAAAAGAAACTGCCTAAACTCAGTTGCCTTCCAGAATTTTAATTCATCGAGGCTTCTTGGTTTTCTTGAAAATTCTTTTGGCATAAAAGTACCTAAAGCAAGTAACCGTTTTGAAATCAGTTCTTTATCTTTTTTTTGCAATTTAAAATTATTTGTTTTACGGTTTATAATGCATATCAGCATTTTTTTTGTTACTCCTAGATCCAATAAATGCATGGGATCTAGGCGAAACTGCGATACCATTTTTATTCCAAGCTTTTCGAGCTCTGAAGGAATATTTTTAAACATGTTATTATGATGTTCCGGGTGCACACGATTTTAAAAATCTAAATCCGTCCTTTTATCGCACCTTTTTGTGCTATAAACCACAACATGTCCAATTGTTTTCCCTTTCTGTGTGCATTTGTGGCAACCATAATAAGCATTGTGACCTACAACCCCTGTAACATATGCTCTTGCAGGGGCGTCACAAATAAATGCTCTTATCTTTACAGCTATAGGTTGTTTATTGATGAGAACTCCTTCTTGCATTATTTTTTTAAATCATTATTAAAATCATGTAGGTATTGATCTACACTTACAGGTTTAGAGCCACCGATAAACGCTCCTATTAAAAATACATATTTTTCTTGCATGTTTTCTATAGAGCCTAATATTGGCCATAGCGACCTTTTGGAACTTTTAAATAAAGGAAGACCATCAATGCCTTTATCTATCACTATTTCAGACATGTTTTTAATCCTATCAGAAATTTTTTGTAAATGATAGCTAATGCCTATATGGAAATATTCCCCAGGATGAACGCTTTTTACAATAATTTTTTCGTTTTGTCCTATTAGACCATGTAACGACAAAGGGACATCCAAGCCTTCATCTTGCAAAATTGATAATAATGAGTTTACTGAATTTCTACTTGGGCTGTACTCAAAGTACCACTTTTTCAGTTTTTATTTTAAATCATTTTTTTTAAGTTAGATGAACTTGGATTATCTAGAAAACAACAAACACGTGGTAATTAAAAAAAAAGATTATTTATGTTGAGTTTAACTTACTATCATCAATTTCATTGGAAGTGTCTTCCATAAATATTTCGTTTTCATTGGAAATGTTTTCCATAAATATATCATTGCTTCTAGATTCTGCTTGCATATTTTGTAGTTGCATTCTAGCTAAATGCGCAGTTGCTAATCTTTTTATATAACGTTTGCCGAAACCGCGTATCATCTGATAATATTATTAGTATGTACGCTATTTATGTACATGTATATAACATATTTAATAAAATTTAATGATTAATAAAATTTGATGTTAGTACTTACCTTGATAACTATATATGTATATATATGTATCTCCACTTTTATTTCTATGCACTTTATATTTATTGCTTAATTAATTTGCAACACCTACAAACAAAATTCTTTACTTCTAATTATTTACTTCTTGAAAAAAAAAAATTCAACATATCAAATAGTAGCGAGGTTGAATTAAATTTATAAACCTTTTCTTCATTGGCATACCATCAATTTACGAAGTAATCACTTTCATCTTCCATAGCCAATAAGTACTTTCAAAACTAATGAAATATTGATTTACTTTTTGTAATATTGATATTACTTTTTCCAAGTTCCACTGGGTAAGAACATTAAACGTGACCAAAATGGAAGCTTAAACAGATCCCAAGCTAGAATCAACAAAAATTTAAACAAAAGCTTTTACAAAACACAAACGTTCACATCCGAACAAAGAAAACATACGTCATGCGAACTATGCACAAGAGGGCACAAGCTTAAAACTTGCGAGAAATTTAAAGAATTTAACATCAATGAAAGGGACAACTTTGTCAAGTCAAAAAGACTCTGCACAAATTGCTTGTCCCACTCACACAATCTTAATAATTGCAAAAGCAAATTTAACTGCTTATATTGTCACAAATGACACAACTAAATGCTTCATTACAGCAGATATCCCATCTCACCCCAAATATGCGCTTATTCACAAAGAACCACGGGTTTAATTGCAAAAGCAAATCCCGAAACCCAAAATTCAAAAAATTGCCAAGAGACACATGGTTGCTCAAAGGCACAAAAAGCTCAAACGCTGCACAGCCAAACACAAAGTGGACTAGTTACAGAACTAGTTACCACCACACCAACTCTAGTTAAGAAAAAATCAAATAAATGTCTTAATTCACAATTAAGGAAATTTCAAGATATAGGAAAACTTTCCCAAATATTAAACAAAAATGAAAGAATATCAGTATTGTGAGGGCTTTTCTAAAGCCACAACTACTCGATCAAATAATGGTCGGTACGTCGTACGACAACCACTAGAGTCACAATTTTGCAATACCCCACATAAAGGTAGAAAAAGCAAAGTCAGCTTCGATGTGACAACCTCATATAAAAACACAAATATATGTTCGTAACCTTTCGACCCCGCAGAATGACTTTCGCCAAAAATGAAAACAAAAAACCATTTCTAAACAAATCCTAGAGCAGTGGCGGGTTACTACTTGTCAAACTAGTGCATACGCACTTAAATATTATTAATATTTATAATATAATAAAATTATCTACATCTACATAATAGCGCTCCTCACATGAGGGAGTTATGGAAATCAGCTATACAAAGCTTCAGTTTTAGTAAGAGAATTATCTACTCCACGAATAGAAGCCGTTCTCTATTCACGGCCACTCCCTCGCAAGATCCCTCTATGGCACAGTCCTAACTCCAGGGCTAAGGAGTACCCATTCTGGCCATATCTGAGCCAGGCGTGGAGTTACTATCCTAAATAAGCCGATAATAAAGAATAGACCGATAATAATAACCGGTAATGAAATTAAAAAAGCAAACAACGCATACATTTGTTTGCTACAATAACACAGTACAACAGCTAATCTGGGGGGTGAGAAATTCCAAGTTAGGGTGGTGGTACTAGGTCAGTATAGTAAGCCCCTAAAAGGGTTTGGCGTTCGTATGCGTCAGTTTTTTTTATAACCTTTTAAATTTTTTCCTTGTCTTGATGTTTTTTCGCTTAGTTGTAACAGAACGAAGGCGTGGTTGTAAACCGATTTCACCCATATTTCGTACACGTCATCAGGGTGTTAAGAAAATATTATATACCGAATTTCATTGAAATCGGTATAGCAGTTCCTGAGATATGGTTTTTGGTCAATAAGTGGGCGACGCCACGCCCATTTTAAATTAACAAAAAAAGCCTGGATGCAGCTTCCTTCTGCCATTTCTTCCGTAAAATTTAGTGTTTCTGACGTTTTTTGTTAGTCGGTTAACGCACTTTTAGTGATTTTCAACATAACCTTTGTATGGGAGGTGGCCGTGGTTATTATCCGATTTCTTCCATTTTTGAACTGTATGTATTTGGAAATGCCTGAAGGAAACGACTCTATAGAGTTTGGTTGACATAGCTATAGTAGTTTCCGAGATATGTACAAAAAACTTAGTAGGGGGCGGGGCCACGCCCACTTTTCCAAAAAAATTACGTCCAAATAAACGGACTGTCGGACGGACGGACGGACGGACAGACGGACAGACAGACTTCCGGATTTCAGCAACTTACAACTAAGCGAAAAAACATCAAGATAAGGAAAAAATTAAAAAGGTCATAAAAAACTGACACATACGAACGCCAAACCCTTTGAGGGTTTTACTATACTGACCTAGTACCATCACCCTGACTTGGAATTTCTCACCCCCCAGACAATAACCCCAAAAATGTTCCACAGTGTAATGAGTCGTCAAAACAGCAAAATTAAATAAACACGCAAAATAAAGTTGCTATTCTCAAATCCCTGCACTCAAGTTAAAATACATACAAAATACATGTGGTATGTTTTAAATCAAAATATGTTTTCTGCATACCCGGATAAATGTGAGTATACCACAACTCCATGACCAAATACTTCTGCTGTAAGAGTGTATCTTGCGCCTCGGCTACTCCACCAGCAGTACGCCGAAATACAGACAACAACATATTCGTGGAATACTAGGCAAAATATTCGACTAGGGAGCCCAGGATGTTTAAATGAGTTAAGCCTCCCCCCAGTGACCCGGGAAAACTGGCGCACCTTAATAAAACACAGCTCAATTCACAGCTGATGACACCACAACAGAACACCAACACATCTCACCACAGTTGTACCTCAACCCACTCATCAAAAGGGATAGAATCTTACAAGTTGCAAGAGTATACCGTAAAATGCTCGGTTATATCAGTACTTAGCCCTTGTCCTTTGACGGTGTATGCGAGCTGAAAGCGACTCATCTGTCTCAGTGGTACGTTTCAGTTGAAGTGTAATTAGAATCACCATACGTTTCCTTTAAATCATTATTTTAACTCCAGACACCTTCTTTCGACAAAGAACCTTTTTTTAACCAGAAGTTAACTGATAAATGGCTGACAAACAAGACTTTGAGAAAACGGTCCTTAAAGTTTTCAATGTTTTATTCATCCAATAGAATAAAAGATAAAATTGCGGAACTCTTTGCAAACTTTAATAGAATTGCTTCGAGATTTATCAATTGGCAAATTTTGCCACATTAGTAAAAAGCTAATTCTAATATCGGTTTGGCTTATGTTCGTAAAGACGAAAACATAATCAGATTCAGTGACACCCATGAAAACCAAAATTGGTTTGCAATTCTGACAACTAAGAAAACCTACCTTAAATTCCGCGACACCCCTGTGTGATATAATACCTACATATGTATGTATATTGATTGCCACCAGATGCAAAAGGTAGTTATGCCAAACGTTTTGTACCAGCCGGCTTTATATCGTAAACGATTATATCGGCCAATATATAAGATATCTAGTAAAATTTAAGGTCATCAGAAAGTTTGAAAGTTATTATATTAGATATATGATATCTAAGGAAAGTATTGACCCGCTTATACTCATTTCCAAAGAAGGTTCTTCCTAAATTGAAATAATACATCTGAAAATTGGACGATTTTTTTGGGTAAAACGTCAGCCATATACACCGTCGTCCACATTTTTGATATATGGGGGGTTGTTTAATATCGACAATTTTGTTACATCACAGACTTATAGGCACTATATTTGCAAAGTTATGTTTCGTGTAACTTAATTGGTGTCTCATTTATAGAAGAATACTGTAATGTTAAATAATCAAATGAAATTTAATATTTTTATATATGGGGAATTGGGGGGATTGTAATCCGATTTCGACCATTTTCATAATGTGATATTTTAAAGACAATGTGTAGAAGGTCTTGTTTTCAACAAGTTTGGTTGATTTAGCTTTAGTGGAGATATACACTTTTCAGATATAAGTTGAATAAGTCCTTTGGTGCCAGTTGCGTTTGTACTTGCTATTCGCTCGACTTGGTGAACAAGCTCAAACAGTTCCAAGTGGGCTGTTGTTGGTTGAAAACTTATTAAAGTATACTTTGTGAGAATTAAATATCTATACAGAATTTAGCCCACACAACCCATAAAGGCACACCCTAATGTTTACAACACAACGGGAAAACCACGCCACTTCTAGAAATACAAGAAGATTGAAGAACCAGACATGCAGATGATATAACAACAAGAACGCATACGCAGCGTTAAAAACACGCCATAACCACGAAGACGGAGAAATCAGACAAGCAGATAAAACAACAACAAGCATGCATACGCAGCGATAAAACCACGCCACTGCCAGCAACATACGCCGTCCCAGCAACACACGTCATCCCAACGCAACATGTTGCGAATGTTTTAGCACGCAGCACAGGCTTGCTGGGGAGTTAGGTGACGGATGATCAGGGAGTCAGTACGGGACTGTGACAGCGTACGCACGTTTGGCATCAGACTACGCAGTGAGTTTATCCTCTGGCATCCCATTATTCCTGATTAAGACTATACTTCACTACAGAAATGATCCTGTGAAGTACGGTCTTCATTTAATTTTTTGGAAATCGACCCACGATGACGAAGTATTTTCGTTTTATCTGACAGCGTGAGGTTAAGAAGTTCATTTCTAATTTTGTCTTGTGGCATATTAGAAATGATGTTTCTTCGAAAATCATTCGCTTACAACGTATAAAACGACTTCTGAGTGGTGAATTTAATGAATGAATTCCTTTTGGTTGAAACGCTCTGCGTTGGCCGTTGAAAAGTTAAGACTATACTTCTCAGGATCATTCATTTCTTCAAAGAAACTAATGATATTTAGAAATATGCATATTTGCATTATTTCGTTATCATTTCCATATTCGTAGCAATAGAAGTTCTATGGCATAAGTAAAGTAATGGCCGCCGATTGTCACCCCTTGCCGCTGTAGCAGCTTCGCCTATGTGTACGCATATGTATGTTTGTATGCTTGTGCATTATTCGGCAATGTATGCAAATATATGTACATATAAGTATATATGAATGTATGAACAAGTCAATGCGTGCACATGTAATAAGTATATTAATAAGTGATGAAAAATTTCTGAACGCGCACATGCGTATACATACACTCATATGAGCATGTGCAGATACACAAGATAGGATAGAATATGTATGCCTTTTAACATGGTATACTATAAGTTAACACGAAACATATTCAAAATTTTAGCTGACGCTAATATTTGAGTTAACATAAATAAAATAGCTGACGCTAACAATTACAGCTGTCAACAGGAATTAACATCCGACACGAGCCGCTAAAGCTACAATTCCGAAGAATTGTAAGTTAAGGGATAGGTAGAATAAGGTTACCTTTTAGCTTAAGCAAACAATGTAAAATCAGTTGCAATTAAAAGTTTAATAAAGAAGGTCATACGGAGCCTATAAAAATAAAAAAACATTTTTTTTCGGAGCTATAACAAAAAGCCCGATAACTGGCGCCCGAGCAATGTGTTAAACAAGCAACTCACAAAAGTACCATAAGTAGTGCGAAAAACGAGCAATGTGTTAAACAAGTAACTCACAAAAGTACCATAAGCAGTACGGAAAACAAGCAACTCACAAAAGTACCATAAGCAGTACGAAAAGCAAGCAGCGGAATTGACTTTCTGGCATCGAGGGAGTGAAAGAGTGCGCCCAAGTACCGAGAGGAAAAAGGACAACTGCACGGTCACCGGCCATGGAAGGGAAGCTGATATCTATATAAGGAATAAGTTAAGCTATTTAAATTTAATAATTAAGAATATATGTATAAAAAAAAAGGAAAGAAAAAGAAAAGAACATTTTTTGAAAATTAATAATTTAGAAAATATATAAACAAATTTATTGGAAAGAAAAAAAGAAACTTATAAGAAACAAGTAAGGAAGGGCTAAGTTCGGGTGTCGCCGAACATTTTATACTCTCGCATGAAAAAGTGATAATCGAGGTTTCATTATCCGTCATTTAAATATTTTTTTTATTTTGCTGTAAAATTAATTAGATTAGATCAATTTGTGTACTTTATTATTTATTGAATTGTATTTTCATTTCCTAATGTATATATTATATAGAGAAAGCATCAAATGGAATTCAAAATAGCGTTATATTGGAAGAAGGCGTGGTTGTGAACCGATTTCACCCATATTTCGTACATGTCATCAGGGTGTTAAGAAATATTACATACCGAATTTCATTGAAATCGGTGGAGTAGTTCCTGAGATATGGTTTTTGGTCCATAGGTGGGCAGCGCCACTCCCATTTTCAATTTTTTAAAAAAGCCTGGGTGCAGCTTCCTTCTGCCACTTCTTGCGTAAAATTTATTGTTTCTGACGTGTTTTGTTAGTTGGTCAACGCACTTTTAGTGATTTTCAACATAACCTTTGTATGGGAGGTGGGCGTGGTTATTATCCGATTTCCTCCATTTTTGAACTGTATATGGAAATGTCTGAAGGAAACGACTCTATAGAGTTTGGTTGACATAGCTATAGTAGTTTCCGAGATATGTACAAAAAACTTAGTAGGGAGCGGGGCCACGCCCACTTTTCCAAAAAAATTACGTCCAAATATGCCCCTCCCTAATGCGAAGCTTTGTGCCAAATTTCATATTAATATCTTTATTTATGGCTTAGTTATGACACTTTATAGGTTTTCGGTTTTCGCCATTTTGTGGGCGTGGCAGTGAGCCGATTTTGCCCATCTTCGAACTTAACCTTTTTATGGTGCCAGAAATACGTATACCAAGTTTCATCATGATATCTCAATTTTTACTCAAGTTACAGCGTGCACGAACGGACCGACGGACGGACATCCGGATTTCAACTCTACTCGTCACTCTGATCACTTTGATATATGTATATAACCCTATATCTGACTTTTTTAGTTTTAATACTTACAAACAACCGCTATGTGAACAAAACTATAATACTCTCCTTAGCAACTTTGTTGCGAGAGTATAAAAAAACCGCATCAGTACAGCTTATTTGGACTTGCTTAGTATTGAAAGTATAGTGATCAGCATATAGTATACTCGTCATTCTAGTTGACCCTGTATTATATACATTGTGACAAAAAAGCAAACGGAATTTGTATTTAAATTTACTGGGTAAATGATATTTCAAGAAAAAGTACTTAGCTAAGTTGCCAAATATGAGCACGATCTGTAAACCAATTTCTTTACAGCAGCTGATTAATTCTGTGCACCTCAGTAGTGCGTTGCAGAAGGCATGCATTCTGGACGAAAATATTAAAAAAGTGAAAGATGTAGTGCTTGGAAATCGTCAGGCAATTCTTAGATAGACGTCAAGAGTGGTTGACATCGCTTGCGAGTCCGTTCGAATGAGTTTGGTAGGTATTTTGGGTACGAAACGCGTTCTTGCTCGGCTCGTCCCGATAAAGTCGAATTTTTTCAAAAAGAGTACGATTGTGTACAAATTTAAAGCCGAAATGTAATGTTCACCAGATATTGTTCTTGTTTCCCAAACTGAAATTGTCGCTCCGTTGAATCCGTCGAATAGATAAAACAAAATTCGCTAAAGGAGCTGAAGGTTATCCAAAAAGTGTTTATGAAAAGTGTTTCGAGGACTGGAAAAATCGTTAGCATAACTGTATTACATCTACTGGTGATTATTTTGAAAGCAACAAAATGAATATTTATGAATAACAGTCACCGACTAAACCTCGTACTGAGCAGTTGAGTTAGCGTCTTTCTCTGAGTTTATAGCTATTCATATAGCTAGCTCTCTTTTGGTGTTCTTTTTTTTGCACTACGGTCTGCTTACTTAAGTAACGCGATTAATACTTATTTTAAGTGAGAAATATAATCCAATACTTATATCAGTGTATTATAATTTTTCCACTATGCCCCCGGCGGGCTTCCAGTTCGGGGACAACAGGTTTGCTGCGCTGGCCCAAGGTCCCCAACCAAAACGCAAAAAATCGTATCAAAAACTGCATGATGCTTTTCCTGACTTACCGCCAATAAAAAGTGATGACCCGAAGTATATTGTGATTAAATCCGACTAGAATTCTACACCCCTTTCGAAGGTTTCTTGTTTTCGTGTTTACAATGCCTTACTTACCGTGAGCAAAGATATCAACAAAACAAGTAAGGAAGGGCTAAGTTCGGGTGTCACCGAACATTTTATACTCTCGCATGGTAAAGTGATAATCGAGATTTCATTATACGTCATTTACATATTTTTCAAATACCGTATTTTTGTAAATTTTTATTCCGCTATCATCATTGGTTCCTAATGTACTATATATTATACAGAGAAGGCATCAGATGGAATTCAAAATAGCTTTATATTGAAGAAGGCGTGGTTGTAAACCGATTTCACCCATATTTCGTACATGTCATCAGGGTGTTAAGAAAATATTATATACCGAATTTCATTGAAATCGGTCTAGTAGCTCCTGAGATATGGTTCTTTGGTCCATAAGTGGGCGGCGCCACGCCCATTTTCAATTTTTAAAAAAGCCTGGGTGCAGCTTCTTCTGCCATTTCTTCCGTAAAATTTAGTGTTTCTGACGTTTTTTGTTAGTCGGTTAACGCACTTTTAGTGATTTTCAACATAACCTTTGTATGGGAGGTGGGCGTGGTTATTATCCGATTTCTTCCATTTTTGAACTGTATATGGAAATACCTGAAGAAAACGACTCGATAAAGTTTGGTTGACATAGCTATAGTAGTTTCCGAGATATGTGCAAAAAACTTAGTAGGGGGCGGGGCCACGTCCACTTTTCCAAAACAATTATGCCCCTCCCTAATGCGATCCTTTGTGCCAAATTTCACTTTAATATCTTTATTTATGGCTTAGTTATGGCACTTTATAGGTTTTCGGTTTCCGCCATTTTGTGGGCGTGGCAGTGGGCCGATTTTGCCCATCTTCGAACTTAACCTTCTTATGGAGCCAAGGAATACGTGTACCAAGTTTCATCATGATATCTCAATTTTTACTCAAGTTACAGCTTGCACGGACGGGACGGACAGACGGACGGACGGACAGACAGACATCCGGGATTTCGACTCTACTCGTCACCCTGATCACTTTGGTATATATAACCCTATATCTGACTCTTTTAGTTTTAGGACTTACAAACAACCGTTATGTGAACAAAACTATAATACTCTCGTTAGCAACATTGTTGCGAGAGTATAAAAATTAATAGTTTAAAAATATTAAAAAAATTTTTTTTTTGGAAAACAAAGTAAATAATTTAAAGAAAGTTTTAAGAGTTCCAATAAGAACATTATTTCTTTTACAAATAATAAACGGGCTCGTACAGCCAATAATAAATAATAATACAAAGCTGCGATTCACCATCTACGGGGGGACCCTCCAGCTTATAAAATACAAAATTTTCTGCGATTCACCACCTAACGGGGGACCCTCCAGAGAATTATAAACCGCAAAGAAAAATAAAAAAGGGCTTGTACAGCCAATAACATATAAAGTTAATAAGGGCCGCGATTCACCACCTAACGGGGGACCGTCCGGTTCTTATAAAAGTAAAATAACCCTGCGACTTTCCTGTAAAAGGGACCCTCCAGAAATGAATAAAGAAAAAATATTTATATATTTTAAAGAAAATGTCTAACCCAAATAATTTAATCAGACCACCAGTGCTAGGGAATACAACTCCCGTTGCACCAACAGGATCTTCCGGTTCTGGCACCCAAATTTCGCCAGAATTGGCACATTTAGTTAAAAACGTTGTAACTCAGATGTTACAGACGGACGGACAAAGCATAATACAAAGTATTTCGAATAATGGTACGAACCAGAACATTAGGGATCAAACTATAGACGAAAGATACAGAGACAACATGAACGAAATGGACAAAATTCCCGCCGTAGTGCGATCACTACGAGAATTTTTGGGAAACGCTTCAGAGTTTACCTCTTGGAGAAAAAGTGTCGAGCGGATTCTGTGGTTATATGAACCCTCGAAAAGCACACCAAGATATTTTGGAATTTTAAATGTAATTAGAAACAAAATTATAGGGAAAGCGGACATAGCACTAGAGTCGTATAACACGCCTTTAGATTGGCCAGCAATATCTCGTTGTCTAACTACCCATTATGCAGACAAAAGAGACATTGGTACTTTAGAGTATCAAATGACTTGTCTTATACAGGGAAGACTAACGATTAACGAATTTTACCAAAAAGTGTATTCGCACCTATCATTAATCTCAAAAAAATTGGTTGTATGGAAGTAGGAGAGGAAGCAATACATCTTCTTACGGAAAACTACTGCAAAAGTTCTGATTGACACGTTTGTCAGTGAGGACTTTCGGGTGATCTCTAGGCTTCTCGGCATCAGAGAACCAAAAAGCTCTACCAGGAAGCTTTTCACCTGCCTGAAGTTAGAAAATCAAAACTTTAGAGCAAATCACGCTAATAACAATCAATTTCCTAGACAACAATTCCAACAACAGAATTTTTCCAAATCTTAGTCGACAACTTCCTCAAACCAAATTCCATCCCGAGTTAGCTTTTATACCAAAACCAAATCAAATATTTAATCCTTATGGTCAACAACGGTATCCCCAAAATCCAGTAAACCAACAACATGGTTTTCATATTCAAAACCCATTTAATCAACCACCAAATAATCCCCCTCTAAGACCACCAAAACCACCTAAACCAATGGACGTAGACGTTAGCTTAAGAACAAATGCTATCAATTACGCCAATAGACCAAATCCCAAATTCACTGTCAAACGACCATCAAACCTTTGAAACAAAATTGATCTGCAACCAAAAGTTCAAAAGAATTTTCATGTAAACTCAAACTTTGAACCTTACAGCGAATAAAATTATCAATACAACAATGACTACCAAAACAACGAATACAACTATGACTTTTCCGATACAACACAAACCGACGAAAACGAACAATCACTAGACCTGACAGATGTACATTTTTTAGATTAAATAGCTCTTCGTCACCTTATTTCAACTGCAAAACGAAGAGTGGAGAAATTTTAAAAATCCTAGTCGATACAGGTTCCAATAAAAACTATGTATATTCAATCAAATTTAGTACCAAATCCCAAAGAAAACAATAACCCTTTTTACGCAAATTCAATCGGTGGAAAAATACACATTACCCATCACACTTTTCTAAATCTTTTTAATATTGGAGAATGCAAATTAAAATTTTTTTGTTACCCACTCTTACAACTTTTCACGCAATTCTTGGAAATGATAGTTTAAAGGAACTATCAGCAATAATACATACTAAAGAAAATTTCATGATCGTAGCAAACAAACGTAAAATTCAACTCCATCAATATAGAGCCCAAGATGTTCATTCCATTCAAATCCGTGACGAACATATGAATACTTCAGAAAAAAATGAAATTAAACAACTTGTACGAAAACACCGAAACTTATTTTCAGAACCTAATGAAAAACTAACGTAGACAACAAAAGTAGTAGCGGAAATTAGAACAAATTCAGATACACCTATCTACTAGAAGTAGAAAAACAAATGAATAAACTATTAGAGGACGGAATTATCAGAAAATCAAGATCACCATACCATTTACCAATATGGGTTGTACCCAAAAAAGACGATGCATCAGGCGAAAAAAAATTCAGATTAGTTATTGATTACAGAAACCTAAACACAGTTACAACTGCTGACAGATATCCAATACCAGAGATAAATGAAGTACTATCCCAATTAGGAGAAAAACGAATATTTTCAGTAATCGACTTAAAAAGCGGTTTCCATCAAATTCCTCTTAAGGAATCTGACGTGGAGAAAACAGCCTTTTCAGTGAACAATGGAAAGTATGAGTTCACAAGATTACCTTTTGGACTAAAGAACGCCCCATCCATATTTCAACGTACATTAGACGATATTCTGAGACAATATATAGGAAAAATATGTTATGTCTATATAGACGACATAATAATATTTAGCAAAGATGAAAAATCTCATTCAGAGCATATTGACAAAATTTTTGATACACTCCGTAAAGCTAATATGAAAGTACAAGCAGACAAATGCGAATTCTATAAAAACCAAGTAGAATTTTTAGGATTCATAATTTCTTCTGCTGGTATTTCCACAAACCTATCTAAAGTAAAAAGTATTGTAGATTTTCCATACCCCAAAACACTTAAAGACCTTAGATCATTTCTAGGACTTTCAGGATACTATAGACGTTTCATAAAAGATTACGCAAAATTAGCTAAACCCCTCACAACTCTACTTCGTGGTGAAGAAGGTAGAATGTCAAGAAATGTTTCCAAAAAAATCCAAATCCAATTAAACAATGACGCTAAAGCAGCATTTAATAAAATAAAATCCACATTGACATCGAAAGACGTCATTTTACAATATCCTGATTATAAAAAAGAATTCGATTTAACAACAGATGCTTCCAAATATGCCATAGGCGCTGTCTTAGAACAGAATGGAAAACCCATAACCTTTATATCTAGGACATTAAGTAAAACCGAAGAAAATTATGCAGTTAATGAAATGGAAATGCTTGCTATTATTTGGGCATTAAATACTTTTAGAAATTACCTGTCTCTATGGAACGGCAAAAGTAGTAATCCATACAGACCACCAACCTCTCACATACGCCTTAAGCAATAAAAACAATAATTCTAAATTAAAACGGTGGAAAGCCATACTCGAAGAATATAATTACGAAATAAGATATAAACCTGGTAAAGCCAACATAGTAGCAGATATACTTTCAAGACCATTCGAAATAAATTCTTTATCAGTAGCCACACATTCAGATGACAGCTCATCTCACAATCTAATTCCAGCCGTAGAAGTACCCATAAATGTTTTCAAAAACCAACTTTGGATCTCTTTTAGGAGACGAAGATAGTTACCTATTTAAAATACCATTCCCTACATACCATAGACATGTAATAATTAAACAAACATTTTCCTCAGAAAACCTAATTTCACTTTTTTAAACGTTACTTAAACTCTTCGGTGATAAATGGCATATTTACTTCCGAAGAAATAATGGGAATAATTCAACAAATATACCCAATCCATTTTTCCAATTATAAAATTCGATATACTCAGATGAAAGTTGATGACATTACGAACGAGGACATTCAAAACGAAACAATATTAAAAGAACATAAACGCGCACATAGAAACCGAGACGAAAATTCAAAACAACTCAAACAAAAATATTATTTTCCAGAAATAGTTTACATTGATATATACAGTACAGAGAAAAATCTTGTACCTACCGCAGTAGACAAATTTTCGAAATACGCCCAAGTTAGATTAATAGAATCAAAAGCAATAGAGGATATCAGAGAACCCTTGCGACAAATACTTTTTTCCTTCGGTGTACCGAAAACCATAGTTATAGATAATGAAAAATCTTCAAACTCAGCCTCAATACAATTTATGGTCGAAGACCAACTTGGTATTAACATTTTCAAAACACCCCCCTACGCTAGCAAAGTCAATGGACAAGTCGAAAGATTTCACTCCACACTTTCTGAAATTATGCGTTGTTTTCAAACCGAACGCACCCACCACTCATTTCAAGAACTTTTAGATCGTTGCACCTACGAATATAATTACTCAATACATTCTACAACCAGAAAAAGACCAATAGGAACTTTTTTTGGAAGACGCGTTTCAATAGACCCACAGCAATATGAAAACTCAAGACGAGAAAATATCGAGACACTAAGAAAACAACAGATGAAAGACTTAGAATTTCACAATAAAACTAGAAATCCTATAAAAACCTACGCCCCAGGAAAAATAATAAACTATGTTAAAATCAATAAACGAACAGGCTCGAAACTAACAGCAAGATTTAGAAAAGAAATTGTAAAAGAAGACAAATCCAGTGTCGTAATCACAGAAAAAGGACGAACAGTACACAAAAGCAATATCAAGACCTAGCTACATATCAATCTTTATTTTAATTTTTCAGATTTTTCGAACATTTGGTGTACGCTGACTTTAGGGTAATAGACTATACAAACTCACAACTAGCCACATTTAGTACAGGACCAGTAAAAATTCAAACAGGAACATTCCGACTGATACACAAAGTAGACATAGACGAATACTAGAACGCACTAAACAATTTCAGTAATTCAATTAGAACTAAAATTAAAGAAGAAAACCCACTCCTTCCTATCCTCATTAATGAACTAAAACTGACACAGACATACTTAAATAGACTAAAACCAAAGAGATTTAGGAAACCAGTAAACGAATTAGGAACAGTCTGGAAATGGATTGCGGGAAATCCTGAGCACGACGACTTAATAATACTAGAAAATCATATTAATAATATAATTGAAAATAATAACGATCAAATAACAATCAATAAAGTAATTTTCGACAGAATAAATAATATTTCTACAATATCAAATACAATTTTAAATGAAGTACAAACAAATGAAGTTGTACAACATAATATTGCAATTGAAATTAAATATAATAAAAGATGAGATAATTAATATAGACTATGCAATACATTGGGAAAAAGCCGGCATAGTTAATTCTTATATTTTGTCAAATGAAGAATTAAATATATTACTATATACACTAGGGAAAAATAACTTTACACTAAATAATATTGAAGAATCTATCGAATTAGCAAATGTTAAACTTGCATCAAATGAAACTATGTTACTATACACTATTGGAATACCGTTATCTAATAAAGATCTTTGTGAATCAGTTATGATAAAACCAATAAAAATAGAAAGGAATATAAATTTGATTCCATTTGAAAATGTAATAGCGTGTAAGAATAATAAAATATTTGGTATAAGGAACAAATGTAAAGAATATAATAGTATAAAAATATGTAATAACAAAAATATTATAGACATAAGCAACACTACCTGTGTCCCTCGTCTACTACAGAGCAAACCGGCAGAATGCATTTTAATAAATAATCAGCACATACCATCGGTAGAAAATATATCACCTATAACGGTACAGTAAAAATTGACAGCCAAAGTATACATCTTTCCGGATCATATGCAGTAGAATACCATAATTCCACGGTGTGGATAGAAAACCAAACATACTCATTTAACGAAAAATTTACCAGCAAACCGTTAGCAGCAATTTTACAACCAAATAAACCATCGTTTCAAGAAGAAGAAATTTTAAGTTTGGAGATGATGAAGGAGCTTCATCTGAACAACACACATCATCTGGAAAAATTAAAAATAGCTCACACTGCAGCTTTAATTACCAATTTTTCGCTCATAATCATCTGCATGATGTGCATAATCGTAATTATCACCATTTTGAGTCTAAAAAATAAATGCAAAACAAGTATAACAGAGCTATCAAATTACCATGTAAATGTTAATCTGAACGATCATAATGAAGTCAAAACACCTGAAATACCAACACTAGAAGGGTCAATAACTCTGACAGATCAAATGCAGCGAACAAACGGGGACGTTTGTTTTTGACGGCGGAGGAGTTAATACAAAACATATTCAAAATTATAGCTGACGCTAATATTTGAGTTAACATAAATAAAATAGCTGACGCTAACAATTACAGCTGTCAACAAGAAGTAACATCCGACACGAGCCGCTAAAGCTACAATTCCGAAGAATTGTAAGTTAAGGGACAGGTAGAATAAGGTTACCTTTTAGTTTAAGTAAACAATGTAAAATCAGTTGCAATTAAAAGTTTAATAAAGAAGGTCATACGGACCCTATAAAAATTAAAAACCATTTTTTTTCGGAGCTATAACAAAAAGCCCGATAACTTATACGAATCAATATTTTTCTTACTAATAGAAATTAAATATATCACAGCAATATTATGTATATGTTTATTATGTATATTGCTGTGATAATATACTGACTGAAGTATGGTTTGGTTATGCATGTACATGAGAAACATACGATGTTTCTAACAATTTTGTTTAAGTATAGAAATATGCTTTTGTGGAACATTTGCTTTCGCAAACATACAGACAAATGTGCAAACGACATAATATATGTACATATGTATGATTGTTTCGCATTTTGCTTCTACGCCGGTCAAATTTCTATACAAAAATCGGCTGAAATGTGTGAGAAAATAAAAAATGGACAACTAGGGCAAATAATTCTTAAAAAATTTATTGACAATTAAATATAAATGAAAATACATGTAAATTTACTTAAATTTATTTAAATTTATTGAAATTTCGTTTCGCATTTTTCGGCACTTTCAAATTAATTAATATAAGTAATATTCACGACTTAACCCGCACTCGTCTTATTCGCGCAAAATTTCCAACGCAATTATTGACACTTGTCTTAATATACAAAATTGGGCCAAAACGAAACAATGAAATATATAATTACTTTTGCATGTCAATATGGAAATGCCGACGGCAAAACGCAAAGGCATATATTGCACATATGTACATACATACATACATACAAGCGATTTCTTGGTTGAAAGCAAAAATTGAAGCATGAGAAATTGAAATGCCGACGGCAAAACGAAATTGCTTACATTCGTACATTGCGTATGAATCATGAAAATATTATCATAATGTTTAGGTAAATCTTTTATATATTTAAAATGAGTTATTATAAAATAAGATCACATATTCAATTAAAAAAAAATAAATTCTGTTGGGATTTTGAAGCGCTTACCACCTAGACCACCATTGACACTTTAATTGCGTTGTCCTAATTATGGTTTGGTTATGCATGAAAGAAATATACAATGGATCGCCGATTTTTACCTCTTTCCTTGCTGCTGCTGCGCATATGTATGTTTGTATGTTTGTTCATTATTGAAGTTATACAGCTTTTTCTTTCCTTTGTCTTTCATTTCTGCGAATTCTCAACTATTTTATGTGCCCTTTTGTTAAAATACCCTGCGTTGGTCTTTGAAAAATTAAGACTATCGGGCATGTGCTGCAATTCGTTTTCGCATGAAATTGTCAGCGAAATCGTGCTGACATGTGCTGAATTTCACTGATCCGTTTTCGTTCTCGAACATCAAATCGCAACGATTTGACATGTGCCAGAAATCGAAACCGCAATTTGTTTTCTATTTTGAAATCGTGAAGCTGCGGGCACGCGAATTTATTGAAAAATTGAAGGAAACATTAGAAATGCAAGTATTTTAAATTTGTATTTATTGATATATATTAATTATGCCTTTAAATTTAGGGGCAAGCATAAAACGCCAAGGCAAGACGAAACTTTTTTAAGTTTTATGGAGCAGCATCCTGACATTGACAAAAATTATGTCAAGGGCGACCGAGTGGCAGCGGAGGCTCTTTGGGCAGAACTCGCCAAAGAATTAAACAGCCAAGGACCACCACAAAAAGATATCAACGGATGGAAAAAGGTTAAAAGAGATATTCTTAAGTACACATAAGTGGTTATTAACAATTTTTCTTGAGCAGGTTTGGTCGGACTGGAAGGGCTGCGTACGCAAAAAAATTGCACACAACAAATCGGAGACAAGAGCTACCGGCGGAGGTCCCTTCAACCAATTTGTCTTAAGCTGCACTGAGGAAAAAATTGCAGAACTTTGCGGTCTTTATACTTGTGTAGAAGGTATTCCACAAAGTTCTTCATTCGGTGTACAATGCGACCATAGCAATGAATCATCTGATGACGAAAATCCCACACCGAGTACTTCAGCGGTTGCAACAAGAACGCGAAGACCAAATTCAATGCAAGCATGTATTAAAGAACACATGGCCACGGAAGCAGGTGCGGTTGATTGTATATCTGGAACGTTAGGGAAGCTCCTGGAAAGTTTTGATGACACCAAAAATATTTTGAAAGATAGCAAAGGTGCAGTGATAAAATCGATGGAAAAGTTATGCGATCTCATTTCAATACAGAACTCTCTTACCGCAGAACAAAATGAAATTTTGCGTTAGCATAATTCCATAAAGGAGAGAATTGGGAAAGAAAAAAGTGATATGAAGAAACGCATGTTGGAGATAGAGGAAGAAGAGTGGGAGTGGACGAAACCTGCAAGATAATTTTAATTTATTATTTTTTTTAAATACTTAAAATGTGATGAGATCTCGGAATTTTTTTTTTAGTTATTTAAGAATTAAAATTTGTTTACAATTTATCTAGTTATTTAAGCATATCATGTACATAAGTACATACATATATAATCCTGTATAAACGAAGAATTGAAAAAATTTTATTTTAGTATAAGCAATGTGATAAATTAAATTTTATTTTTTTAACTGTAATATAAATGTGATAGATACCATTAAATTCTTATTTTTAAGTATCCCAATGCAAGTAGTATATTAAGTTCTTGAAATGCAAAGCAAGCACCTTCTGTAAATAATATTGAAGTAAGTCTTTAAGTCTTTTTATTTTGCTACCAAACAATTCAATAAAAAAAATTAAGAAATTGAAAGTGTTTGCATTAAATTGTTTGCAATTTGATCCCTGAATATATATATTCAACATTATAAAATCGACATATGTTGTGAAAAGCACAGCATACGTTAATAATTTTAACAACTTTCTGTGGGGTGTATGGCAAAACAGTTTGCAAACATTTAAAGCGACTTTTAAGCACCCCAATTACTCTTTCCACGATGTTACGAAATTTTGCATGTTGCAAATTAAATTTATGCTGCGATGTTCCAGAAGTCGGATTGCGATAAGGTGTGAGTAAATATGGTTCTAACGCATAGCCTGAATCCTATAGTAACCAGGAGCTGTGGTCACCGCTTTGAAAACAGGATAAACGAGACTGTTTTATATTGGATAAATTGAAAATAAAAGCATCATGACTTGATCCGGGGTGGCACGCATCCACAGCTGTTATACTCATTTTATAGTCACATACCTGCAAAAGCGTTAATATTAATTTTGTATATACAATAGTATGAAAGCCATATGTATTATTTAACTTACTATCATAGCATTGACGCTAAGACAACCTTTCCTATTTAAATATAAATGCTCATTGTCGCAAGGTTTTAGTAATTTGATGTGAGTCCCGTCGATGCAGCCAATAACGCCAGGTATAGCAAATTTGTTGTAAAAATGTAAATTGGACTGACGAACTTCATAATGTGTTCACTCTAAAACGTTTAACATCTCTTTTAAAATTTTTGACACCGTCGTCCTATCACATGCAATATGTGAATCCTTTCCAATAGACCGTTGGAATCCTCCTTCAACGTGGTTGCTAATTTCAACTCAACAGGTATGGACGACAGATGTATTAAAGGCTTAATATCGTTAACTACATTTCGAAAGGCCTCTTTGTTTATCCTGTAGTACGAAATAAAACTGCAAGAAGATGTTGTGTTTTAATTTTTAATAGAACGCCTTGCGCATGCACTTACACAGGCTCTGGAATATCCAAAGGATTGGAGAGGTCTCTTAAAAGTCGTCGCGCAACCTTTTCATCACTTTTCCAGTTCATTTGATTCAATAAATAAGCAGAAAGCAATAAGCTTCAACTCAAAATTAAACAAATTTTTTCTTTTCTTTGACAATCAGCTGTTTCGAACTTAACTTCGAACTTCACTGAAATCGCGTGGAATTCAGCACACCCCAAACTAATTCATGCGATTTGCAATTTCGGAAACGGAACGAAATCGCGTGATTTCCAGCACATGCCCGTATACTTCGGGTTGGGGTCAAAATCACAGTATATACAGTAGATAACCTTTTCGAGGTAGCTTTCTGAGGGGTAAATAGCGGCCATCTTGGATTTTCAGAGGTAGCAACGCAGTGCTGTATATATTGAGGCGTAAATACTTAGCAAATTTATTCTATTAAATAACAAAACCTATAAATATTGTTGCTTAATATAAAAGGAAATTATTTATTAATGACATATATTTACTAATATTTGATTTAAACGCCATAGTGTGTCATGTTTCGCCCATAAAAATATCATTTACTGATAGTCAGATATTCTTTATGTAGTGAGTTCTTATTAATAAAAAGCAGCCCTGTTCTTAGATTTCTCGGTGGTGAGTTTTCTTCTGAATGTATTTGTTTTCAATTGACAGACAGAAAAGATAAAACGGTTGTATTCGTAAGTTTTTGAAATATTATTACCTATCATTTTAATTTGGAAAGAAGATATTTAGGCATTTGAAGCTGAATTTTTAATACATCGTTCTAATTCTCATCCGTATACTATTTTTGATAATGTATTTTTGAATATCTAAGTTTTGCATTTTCCACATCACCCCAGAGGTTTGCAATAAAGCGCGTTACAGACTTTTTTTAGGTGTTCGGTTCTCCGGTAGGCCTATTTTCACCTTTTCAACTTAAAATAAACATATTTAATAATTTACATAAAAATTTAAATAAAAATATTGCACAAAATAATTTAATAATTAATAAAGATTTCTAAGCTCTCGCAAAAGATGCATCCAAAATCCTACAACTCCATTAAATATATTAAAATACAAAAGCTAATTTTTAGAATGGGGAGGTAGTTACCTATGTGAAATGCTCAAAAATTTGATGTGCCGAAAATGAGGGCTGGCTGCCTGCCTATTAAAAATTCTTAAAGAAAAATATGTTCTAATTCTTATAAAAAGTATTTTAAAACGTCGGGTTGTGAATTTTCGCAGCAATAAAAAGGCTCTACAATTTTTAATATAAACTTTATTATTAACACTAATATGTATTCTTATTAAAAACTTCGACATATCTTTCATTTCAAACTCAATTTCCAATTGATGTTTTCCGAGTTGTCAATTTGTATATGTCAAACGACAAATTACCACCCAGGATTGTATCCTACTGCATGCAAAAATTTGGAAATACTTGAAGCGTGTTTAAAAATTGTACAAAAAAAAACAACTGAATTAACATTAAACAACAACTAATATTCCAATAAAATTGAACAGATATGCAAAGTAATTCAATATAATCACTTAAATAACGTAAACACTTGCATTATTTAATATCCTTTAAAGTCTCGGTCATCAAAATTTAAAATTTATATGTAGTTTAAATGCTAACACAACACCTTGATTACCATGAAAGTAGCAAAAAAAGTGTTACATAACATCCTAAGATTTTCTAGAGGTGAGTATATGCATGTAAACAAAGAAAAGGTTTATTACTGTATATACTGAGGTCAAAATTCTGCTTTTTTGGAAATTCTGCATTCATAATTCCGGAAGTCGGAACACCGGGAATCAAAGTTATGGAAGTCAATGTTCTGGAATTCAAAATTCTGGATAACGAAATTCTAAATTGCAAAATTCTGAATGGCAAAATTCTGTAATTAGTGATTAAAAATGCGTGTTGATAACAAAAACAGTGCGTTATCAACACGCATTTTTAATCATTAATTACAGAATTTTGCCATTCTGTAATCATATGTTTTATTGCCTAGTAAGTAGTTTTTTACAATTGCATGATTGTATTTGTTATTGTTATTTCTTTGTTTGTTGTTGTTCATTTACTTTTTTGTACTACCATGATTGTATTTGTTGTTGTTATTGCTTTGTTTGTTGTTCTTCATTTACTTTTTTGTACTACCATAATGATTTAGTTTACTATGTACCTACATATACATACATATATGTACTGACTAAGCAATGTGTTACTGCATTTTCATTAATAAAAACGTGCTAAATATTTTTGTGAAATGATGGAAAATATAACTGTGGTGAAGTTCAATAAAGGAAAAGACATGTTAAACGTCGACGGCTACTTCTTCTTTGTATTTGGAACGAAAAAATAAGAAAACATTTATCTGGACTTGTTCTGAACGAATTAAAAACAAATGTACCGTGCGTATTGTCACAAAATTCGATGGCTGTGAACATGTTATACGAAAAAAAAAAAATGAACATCTCATGATCCATTAATGTAGTATCTATTTGATCTTTATTTGTTAATAATGTTGTTTTTTGTCTTTCCGATAAACATGTTTGAATTTTGGAGGTTATGTTTTGTTTATGTTAAGCAAATTTATATAAGATACACGATTTGGCTCAAATTTTTTCCCCAAAATTTGAGCCAAATCGTGTATCTTATGTAAATTTGCTTATACATACATAATAATATAACATAAACAAAACACAACCTCCAAAATAATTCCAAAATTCAAACATGTTTACCGGAAAGATAAAAAACAACATTATTAACAAATAAAGATCAAATAGATACTACATTAATGGATCATGAGAATGTTCATTTCTTTTTTTTCGTATAACATGTTCACAGCCATCGAATTGTATGACAATACGCACGGTACATTTGTTTTTAATTCGTTCAGAACAAGTCCAGATAAATGTTTTCTTATTTTTTCGTTCCAAATACATAGAAGAAGTAGCCGTCGACGTTTAACATGTCTTTTCCTTTATTGGACTTCACCACAGTTATATTTTCCATCATTTCACAAAAATATTTAGCACGTTTTTATTAATGAAATTGCAGTAACACATTGCTTAGTCAGTACATATGTATGTACTTATATGTATATGTAGGTACATAGTAAACTGAATCATTATGGTAGTACAAAAAAGTAAATGAAGAACAACAAACAGAGCAATAACAATAACAAATATAATCATGGTAGTACAAAAAAGTAAATGAACAACAACAAACAAAGAAATAACAATAACAAATACAATCATGCAATTGTAAAAAACTACTTACTAGGCAATAAAACATATGATTAAAGTGCGCACTTTTTGTTGTCACCACGCATTTTTAATCACTAATTACAGAATTTTGCCATTCAGAATTTTGCAATTTAGAATTTCGTTATCCAGAATTTTGAATTCCAGAATATTGACTTCCATAACTTTGATTCCCGGTGTTCCGACTTCCGGAATTATGAATGCAGAATTTCCAAAAAAGCAGAATTTTGACCCCAACCCTTATTTCTTCCTTGTTATTGTAATACAATAACATCGTCATCTTAATTCCCAGAATAGTTTTAATTTTTTTTGTTTTTTTTTTTCGTTTTTGATACTCTCGTTACACTGTTAAATTTTTTGTTTTTGTTGATAACAGCATTTCTTTTACTAAACTGTGTTATAATGTAGGTCGTGTTCAGTCATTTGTTAAACCACGTGTGTTGTTCAATTAATTCTTCAAAATCGTGAAAATGGAAAGTGATGATATACTTGTTTATAATATAATTCCGAGTTTGAGGAAAACCAGCAAATTATTACATATTCCAACAGAGGGACAAATTTATAAATTTAAATATTCTCAAAATAATACAAAATATTATAATTGTTATCAAAATGGATGTCCCGTCAATATTGCCGTGGATTTGAACAATGCGATACATTCCCGTAAAACAAAAAAAACTCAATAATGGATATGCCTACTGGCGAACCACGTCATTATTTAATAGATGGGACTTTTGGTGTAGTACCGATAAGTAGTTCCAATAGCTTTAAACAGCCAGAGAACGTAAAGTATAGAGAAGGTGCAGGTTCGACTGCGAACATTTGTTAGATTTTGTGCAAGGAATTCGCCGCCTTTGTTAACATTTTAGGTCGGAATTCGCCTCGTAATTTTAACATTTTTTACAATTCTCTCACATATTCTAACCGAGAATATGAAGAGACAGAAATATATGTATTCACGGCATATGATGACAAGGCATATATGTATGCCGAAGCATAGAATATGAAGAGTCAGAAATACACTCTCAACGAAGAATTTCGTTTTGCTTTTTTATATTTTGATCCATTTTGACAGCGAAAAATGTGTACAAAATACATCTCTCACACAGAGAACATAAACAAATTTTTTATGTTCTTGTCTCACATGCCCAAGAATATGAAGAGGCATAAATATATGTATGTACTTATGTATACATGCTCCTTATGATGCTCCCAACTACAGAATTGTGATATTTTCATGCTTCAATTTTTCTTTCATCTTGGGAATCGCAATGTATTCAAATATGTATGCTTTTGCGTTTTGCCGTCGGCAATTCAATATTGACATGTAAACATAATTATGATATGAGTATAATTTTGTGTGAATGCATGCACAGTAATATTTATAGTCAATTTGGACTTGTATATTTAATAATTTAATTTGATTTTTACATAATATACTATACTAATAAATATTTTTGTATTATGCTTCTTAGTATGTAATAGAAATTGAATTTATCACAACAATATATAAACATATCGTCTATCATATTAATCTTATTATCTACCCATATGATTGCATGTGTGTACATATGTATACGCATGCGCGCCTTCAGAAATTCAAATCATGATTTTATCATTTATCAATACATATACAGACATATTACATGAGCGCGGATTGATCTGCATGTTCATATACACACATTCATTCATACTTATATGTACATATATTTGTATACACTTCCGAGCAAATAATGCATAAGCATACAAACATACATATGCGTACACATGTGAATATGTCACCAACACAAAATTGAAGCATTGTTCTACAAAAGCAACAATTGCCTAAATAGCATAAGCATGGCAAGCCAATATGGCAGCCGAATTGGTAAATGTAGTAAATTTTACAATAAAAACGATTTCATTCATAAACGCAGGCGCAAATTCCACAAGCGACCTCGCTTCATTCATAAAAACAGACGCCGTAACATCTCCCCGAGCATGCCTTCGCCTACAAGCGTCTTTTCGCGACGATGGCAAAAGCTAAAAATCATAAATTGAAAAACTTTCTGATGATTCTTCACAGAAAGAAGTAACAAAAGTGGCAACATAGCCGTTGTCGATTTACAATATTTGTCTAAAATATTTCTCCGTGTCTTGCAAAAATCTGTGTCGATATGTATGTAAGCTCATACAAAAACATACAAATTTACGCTAGCTTGTGGGCGACGCTGTTCGAGCAGCAAGGGAAGCGGTAACAATCGGCGATCGTTTGTTAGTTTTTTTCGGCACAGCTCGGATTTCCTACCAACAACACAATGTTGTGGCGCTTTACCGTCGCGTCAGTGTTTCGACACATTGAAGTGCTGAAAACATTGAGCGCGACAGGCTGCAAACGAAAATTAGAATACATACGTTCTTAGGGACACAGTTATTGAGCCAGCTGCACAACTACATAACTGTGTCCATAAGAACGTGTGTATTTTAATATTTGACAGATGTCGCTTGCAGCCTGTCGTGCTCAATTTGTTCAGCACTTGACTCTTTGACAAAACGCAAGTTTCGGCCATTGGTTGACCGTGACAATGGAGATGCGAAAGAAGCGAGCGACACTTGTTATTATGAATGTACATATGTACATATGTATATGGCTCGCATTTGCTTTCGTAAACATACAGACAAATGTGCCAAAGAAATAATATATGTACATACATACATATATTACACAAATTCTATCGGCTCTGTTAGCCTCGCAATCCATCATACAGATTTCGATTTGCACCTTCTCTATACTTTACGTTCTCTGACTCTACCAGCAGTACGCCGAAATACATGCAACATCATATACATGCGCAATACTAGGCAAAATATTCGCCTAGGGGGCCCAGGATGTTTAAATGAGTTAAGCATCCCCCGACTCTACCTGGGAAAAACTGGAGCACCCTATCAAGACAGCATAATACACCACATCCGATGGGACCATCCACTTACATCAACACGCCACACCAACACAACTCACCACACCTGTACTCACTCAACAAAAAGGATGGACAACAGGACAGGGGTTCAATTCTGTCTAAGCACTTCGTTACACACATTCATTTATGTATATTAAATTCGCATATACTCTGCCTACGCTACTCTACCGCGATTCTACATTGTGATCTCGATAAGTGGAAAATAAATCGCCGGCAAGTCGTATTAGAACTCTCGCCGCCCCGCTCGTCGACATATACTTTTTATTAACATTTACATTAAAATTTATAATATAAAAAATTATAATTTCCTTCATCAAATTGTCGAAATACATACAAAATTTATGTTATCCTACATAAATTGTGTACCCTTTTATTCAGGTCTATTCCATAAAATATTTAACACTCCTGTTTTAAGAAATAACATACGTATGTACATATATGACTTCTTTCTTTTTAGGAAGGCGCATCAAAATTCTCCGTTTATAACGAAACCATTAAAACTACAAGCTTAATAGAATCGTTCCATGGGCAATTGGGTAAATTTCCTTTCGAAAAACGGAAGTTTTTATAAATTCATAGACTATTTACTAGATGTAGATGTGACAAAATCAATTGATTTCAAAAAATCATTGGACGGCAGTATTTCAATATATGTAGCAAAACTAAAAAGGCAAAAAACGCGAAAAAATTTGATTAAAACTTCTTCTTCTTTCTTCTTAATTGGCGTAGAAACCGCTTAAGCGATTATAGCCGAGTTAACAACAGCGCGCCAGTCGTTCCTTCTTTTCGCTACGTGGCGCCAATTGGATATTCCAAGCGAAGCCAGGTCGTTCTCCACTTGGTCCTTCCAACGGAGTGGAGGTCTTCCTCTTCCTCTGCTTCCCCCGGCGGGTACTGCGTCGAATATTTTCAGAGCTGGAGTGTTTTCGTCCATCCGGACAACATGACCTAGCCAGCGTAGCCGCTGTCTTTTAATTCGCTGAACTATGTCGATGTCGTCGTATATCTCGTACAGCTCATCGTTCCATCGAATGCGGTATTCGCCGTGGCTAACGCGCAAAGGACCATACATCTTTCGCAGAACTTTTCTCTCGAAAACTCGCAACGTCGACTCATCCGTTGTTGACATCGTCCAAGACTCTGCACCATACAGCAGGACGGGAATTATGAGTGACTTATAGAGTTTGGTTTTTGTTTGTCGAGAGAGGACTTTCCTTCTCAATTGCCTACTCAGTCCGAAGTAGCACCTGTTGGCAAGAGTTATCCTGCGTTGGATTTCTAGGCTGACATTGTTGGTGGTGTTTACGCTGGTTCCAAGATAGACGAAATTATCTACGGCTTCAAAGTTATGACTGTCAACAGTGACGTGAGTGCCAAGTCGCGAGTGCGACGACTGTTTGTTTGATGACAGGAGATATTTCGTCTTTCCCTCGTTCACTGTCAGACCCATTTTCTGTGCTTCCTTTTCCAGCCTGGAGAAAGCAGAACTAACGGCGCTTGTGTTGAGGCCGATGATATCAATATCATCGGCATACGCCAGCAGCTGTACACTCTTATAGAAGATGGTACCTTCTCTATTTAGTTCTGCGGCTCGAACTATTTTCTCCAAAAGCAGGTTGAAAAAGTCGCACGATAGGGAATCGCCTTGTCTGAAACCTCGTTTGGTATCGAACGGCTCGGCGAGGTCCTTCCCGATCCTGACGGAGCTTTTGGTGTTACTCAACGTCAGTTTACACAGCCGTATTAATGAAAACTATCTTAAGAAATTTGTAAAATGATATAATCAGTGAGAACGACTGTCTTAGCCAGTTAAGTTATAACTTATGTACATATATAATGAAGTGTCTTTGAACGCGATTCTGGAACAAGACAGTATAACGACGACGACAGGTGTTGAGAATGATGAGGTTGATCCAATAATTGATACCTTACCATCTGTCCTGCCTTGCACCATTGAAAATACTTTGACATGCATTATTAGTTATGAAAAACAAAGAAATATATTGTTATTGCCATGTAGTCATTTTAAAATTTGCAGTGATTGTTATGAAAAATTGGACGCGGAAAAAAAAGGAATTCTATGTCAACTTTATGTCCAGTGTGTCGGACCACTGTTCAAGAAGCCAAAAACATTTTTGTCTAATTTTCTTTCGTTTATTTTGATTTGGGGTTCTTTTTTTGAATTATTAATATTCCATTAATTTTTCTTAATATGAAAATTTTTTGTTGAATTATTAATGTTCTATTAATTTTTGTTAATATGAAATTCTTTTTCTGAATTATTTATGTTCTATTAACTTTGGTTAACGTGAAATTTGTGTGTAACTATTTAATAAAATACAAAAAGAGTTAGAATATTATTGTTTTATTAAAAAAAATGAAAGGGCAATAAGGCCTTTAAGGCTTTATTTGTCTTTCGAAGTGTAATAAAGCCTTTTTTGAAATAAAGGCCTTATTTCACAAGGCGCTATTGCACCCTGCCACTTAATTCTATGAATTACAAAACATGTAGGAAACTGGAACCGCAGCTGTTCATACGTTGTGGTTCCTTCTATTGCCGACTTTGTTTGTTTAGTCTATTTGCAGCTAGCATCTGATTGCGAGCCCTGCCAACTGGCGTGGGAGCATAATGACTTCAAGGTTGATGGGAATCATCCAAAACTGCTGATGTCGCATGTTCCCTGCGAATGGATTTAGCGTAGCGATGTGATGTTTGGAGTGGAAGTCATGGCGTGGGAGTCATGTGTTAACTCCTCCCTCTCTTAAGTATAATCGTCCGCGATTATTCGCTGTTATTTGTATCATTTGCATTGACCTGCCTCAATATTTCTTCAATGACTAGGTCATTACTTTGTTGAGTTTGCCTCCTCATTATAAGTTTAATCGTTGTACGTTTACAAAATTTTGCAACAATTATGATGAATTGAATCATTGTGACAACGCGTAAAATTATCTCCATGCTACTGTGGTTTGTTTATATCTTTTGGTTTATGTTTGATATTCTTTTCATATTTTTAAATGTCAATGTTTTCCAAGGTTAGTTCTTCCAACTCTTTTACTATGTTTAATTTCTGTAAACCGGGGTGCTCTTGTTTTCGAAAATTGTATTTTTGATTGTTACTTTATCCTCAAGTATTACTAAATGTGTTCCATTTATAGTTATTTTTTCATTAAATCCATCTAGTATTATAAATTTATCATTATTTAATATTATTATGCCCTCTCTTACATTGTAGATTTTTTTATAGTTTTTAGCATAACTAATGTTACAATGCGCTGTGTTTTTGTTGAGCAGATCTAATAAACAATTCGATTTATCCTCTATTTGACAAAAATTAATGACTGTTTTATTATTACAATTTTTTAATAATTTAAAGTGTCCTCCTCTCTTTCCAACGGTCCTGTAGTCTAACTGTAGTATCTTGTCTTTTCGAATTACAGGCTCAATAAGAAATTTCTGATAAAAATCATTTACTAAGGGATACTGTATTAATGAAGTATATCGTTTCGTTATTCTGCATTACCTTAAGTTTAGAATTACTTAGTAGATATATTTGTTATGCTAATTTTATCTCTTAAGCCTGCATTTATATCTATGAGTTCATTGTCTGTTAATAAAAGTGGGTTAACTACATCCATTTTAATCAACATTACTGAATAAATAATATTTTCTAATTCTAATATGATAATATTATTTCTATGTGAAATAAGTTCAAAATTGTTATCCTCTTTTGTTATTCCATTATCATTTCTTAGTTCATTTATTCTTTCCATTATCTGATTGATTTTATTAGTGATTTCTGCATTTATTATTAACTGATCGTTACTGGATTCTATTAGTGCCTCAGTTTTTTTTCTACTTCATTGAAATCATAAAAATCCGGTGAACCGGCGACAAATTTAAGTGCCGATTCTAGTAAGTTTATACCGCGTGAATACCTATGATGTAAAGTCAACATATTTACTAGTCTTATTACTTGTTGCGACTCTATTTCTATTGTTTTCTGTAGTTCTGGATATGAGAAACGTTCTGCTATGTGGAGATTTTCATAGGCCATTTTTACAAAATTATTTAGTTACGTTTTGTGTATGAGAAATTTTGTGTCATTATAAGTTGCGACTTCTCCATCCTCTATAGCAGTGTTTCCCAAAGTGGGCGATGACGCCCCCTTGCCGGCGCTGCAGGTGTCAAGGGGGGCGGTAAGAGACCCAGAAAGAAAATGTTGGCGTTGTGTAGAGATCTGAGGGGTTATTTGTGATTTTATTTAGCTCTCGACTCTCACCAACAACTTGTGAACATTAACTAATATGAATTAAAAGATTGCTCAATTTCGGTTCTATATTTCTCTCCGCGTAGTTCATATATCTGTCCTATTTTATTGAATATAGAAAAAATGAAAATCATGTCAATCGGTAGCTCCGTTTCATAACGGGGCATCTCGACAGGATAGAATTTATAGAATACTAACTGCCAAACGTATTGCTATTGCCATTGCCAAATCTGTATGTGGGCATTTGCTATCATAATATAATCATTTGCGCAAAGGTGTAGGGTAGGTAGGTTCGAGCTGATGTAGCGCATGCTTTGAGCTCTTGAATAATTTATTTTATCACTTGCGAAATGACGTCGGGTAGGTAGCTGATGTAGGGCACGTTTTGAGCTCTTGAACTTAAATCTTTTATGCGGAAAATAAAAAAAGGATCTTTATCCTTTCTTACAAATTTATTTCTGGGAAAAATAAGATAATAAGAAAAGGAGAAAGATCCTTTTTCACTAATGTATTTCTAGGAAAAATAAGAATTCATATTTTTGGACTACTATGTATATAACAATTGTGCTTAAGCATTCCTATATAAACAATGTAATATTTATTTTATATTCATTTGTGGTTTTGCGCGCACTAGATGAGCATTACTTACGCCTCCTTTACACTACTCGCGAAGTTAAACGTATTTCTCAAAGCAAAACAATGTCGGAAGTAAAAAAGAAGAGACGGCAATACTGTGCGGAATACATTAAATTCGGATTCATTGAAAATCCCACAAACCCATCCTCGCCTTTGTGTCTTCTATGTCTAAAAACATTTTCGAATGAAGCAATGAAGCCTTCAAGACTGCAAGATCATTTGAATAAAGTGCATCCAGATAAGAGAGACAAGAATGTAGCACATTTTCAAGACCTAGAGAAGAAGCATAATACTCAGCCAAGTGTAGCAAAACTATTTTCGGCGGTTGCTAAGCAAGATGACGACGGAATTCGAGCTTCGTACAATATCTCTTTGTTAATTGCTCAAAAAGGCAAACCACTTACGAGTAACATCGGAGAAGAGTTAATATTGCCAGCAATAAATTAAGTAATAACTACCGTGCTTCATAAACCGGCCGCAGATATTATCCGAAAAATTCCTTTGAGTAATAATTCCGTGCAAAGACGAATTGATGAAATGGCTGAAAACATTGAAGAATCATTGTACGATCACCTGAGGTGAAGTCAATTTTCAATTCAGCTGGATGAGTCCACTTTACCAACTAATGAAGCATTGTTGTTCTCTTACGTGAGTTTTATTAAAGATGAGAAAATATGTGAAGAACTATTATTTGATAGAAATTTAGAGACCGATACAAAAGGCGAAACCATATTCAATATATTGGAAAAGTTTTGCGATGAGAAAGAAATTCCTTTGAAAAATTTCAGTTGCTACGGATGGCGCTCCGGCTATGACAGGGTGCCATAAAGGCTTCATAGCGTACTTAAAAAATAAAATTCCAGATGTCCGTGGTGTACATTGCGTTATTCATAGACAACATTTAGTTGCTAGAAACTTAAGTGAAAAACTATTTCAATCACTGCAATACTATGTCATCAAAGCAGTCAATAAAATCCGCAACAGCTCTTTGAATGATAGATTATTTCATCAGCTTTGTGTTACTAATAACGAGGATTTCAATCGTTAGTTGTTTCATACTGAAGTTCGTTGGCTATCAAGAGGCAATTGTCTGACTCGATTCTATAACCTGTTTGACTCTGTTATAGAGTTCTTGAAAACTAAAGATACAGAATTTCAAGACAAGCTCATAACATCAAAGAATGATATAGCTTACATGACAGACCTGTATAAATTGTTCAACGACATGAATCTCCAACTGCAGGGCGATAAACTAAATTTAATTAAAACAAAAAACGTCGTTGCTGCTTTCGCAGCCAAACTGCTTCTACACAAAAAGAATCTGGGCAGACGTGAGTTTCACAATTTTCCGAATTTATCAATATCATGCAGTAACGACGACCTGTTTGCCTACTGCCAACAGGCAAACACATTGACTTCACCGAACGATACCAGGATATTTTGAACTTGGAAATACCAGACTGGGTGTTGGATCCGTTTTCAAATGTCAACACAGCAATGTCACCTCAGCTGGAAGAAGAACTTATAGAATTGACAACAAACGAGCAAATAAAAATACAGTTCAAAAATGGTTACCAAGAATTTTGGCTACAAACACCGATCTCGCAATCGTACCCTGGATTCTGGTCAATCGTTCAACGATTCTTGATAGCATTCCCATCGTCATATTTGTGTGAACGTGGATTTAGTGCTGTGACAACACTGCTTACTAAAATGGAAATTGTTTGCTTGTTACCGAACGTGGCGACTTGCGACTGTTCTTAAGTAAATTGGAACCTGATATTAACAAACTTATTAAACAGCATCAGATTCATCCTTCACATTAGTTTTTATATATGGATCGATTATTTTAGTTTTATTTTTAATAAAATATTCTCTGTTTTAATACTATAAAGTTGTGTTTCAATAATCATTATTATTGGCAGGTGGAGCCCGTAAGGGTTAACTTGAGACCCAGGCGCCGTTGTATGTTACCTACTGCGCTCAGGTTTCAAGTTGCTGGTTATAGTAAAAGTTTCGTTTAGAATTCACCGTTAATATACATATATAGGTTACAATAATTAATTTGAAGTTATAGTGGTTTTTAAATAGGTGAAAAAATGGAGGCGCTAAAAAATATTTATTCTCAAATATATATAAACAAAATAAGTTTGGGAACCACTGCTCTATAGGTATGTAGAACGACCTAGAGTAGTCTATTATCTTTGCTGAAGCAATTGTAAGCCAGAACCTGAAATGAACGAATATTGTCTTTATGAACTTTTTTTCCGCTTATTTTAACAGTTGTACCTAAATCCTCCTGAACTACTTTCTCTACGTCAATATTTGATAACTTATTTCCTAGTCGTTTATTTACTTTAACGTAGACAATATCTCCGTTTTTATATGTTTTATATTTAGTTTTTTTATTATGAAATATTAAATCATTTGCTTGTTTTTTTCTAAGTTTTCCATCTATATCCTTATATCCTTATATGATAATTCTTTCCCATAAATTATATCTATTGGCTTATAGTCTGTGACCGAATGAATTGAATTTTAATGGTTGCTAATAAGATTATTTCCACGACATCACTTGAGTTCCCTTCGTTTTTTATGTATCTACCAATTTCTGTGAGTGTACTATGGAATCGCTCCACGTGACCATTTGACTTGCTATGGTGAGGTGGGACCTCATATTGCTGTATATTATGGTTATTTTTAATGTAATTTTTAATTGTTTCTGACTTAAGTGCTGGCTCGTTGTCACACACTATAATCTTCGTTTTAGGGAATATGTTTAATATTTCCATAATGCCTACTTTTATATCAATAATTGTGTGTGTTTCTAATTTTTTTTACTACTGCGAATTTGGAAAATTTATCGACACATGTCAAGAATGAATTCTTTGCCGTCGAGTAAATATCTATATGTAAAATTTCCCCTGGATAAGTTGGAATAGGAGTTTCTTAAATTTTTTGTCTGTCTTGTTTCCTATTATATGACTTAATGACCTCGTTTAACCTTTTCCTAATGTTTGGGAAAAAATAATCTTCTGTTATTTGCTTATAATTTTCTTTTGCAATTCTGTGTGCCCTGTTGTGTTCAGCAACTAAAGTTTCTTCTTGATCGTCTTTGTTAGTTACATCAATCACAATTTTCTGAGTGTACACGAATTTAATACCTGAAAAGTTCTTTAATAGTATTTGTTGTATCTCTCCGAGATCAATTTCTTCGCAGTAAAGTACATTAACTACATCAGGATTAATTGTTTCTTTTAGTAATTTTATAAGATTTTGTTCATCCGTAAAGTTTATCTCATGTCGAATGAGTTTCTGAAACAAAATTTTTGTCTGTTTACTGTTACTATCGCGTTTACTTATTATTAATTGGTTCCTAAAACTATTTCAGGGAGTTTGTATTATTCTAATTGTATTTGTTAAAGAAATTTCGGAATGGGAACAGGACTCAGTTAGGTGGTTTAAGTGTTGCCTTGACAGAGCGTCTGCTACAACATTTAAATTGCCGTGTTTATAAAAATTGTTGGGGCGAACTCTTCTATAAAAGCTCTCCATCTTTTTATTTTTGCATTTGGATTTTTGTCTGACATTGAAAATGTGAGAGGTTGGTGATCGGTAAAAATATTGAGTCCTTTGCATCCATATAAGTAATTTCTTAAATTTTTTATAGCCCACGCTATAGCCAGTAATTCCTTTTCATTTACTACATAGTTGACTTCTGTTTTAGACAGTGTTCTTGAAATGAATGTGATTGGGCGTTTATTTTGTGATAAGACCGCACCAGTAGCCTGATATGACGCATCAGTCGTCAGATCAAAGGGCTTATTAAAATCTGGGTAGAGAAGTATTACTTCTTCAGACGTAAGAATTTCTTTTAGTTTCTCAAATGCTTTTCGTCCTTCTATATCTAATTCAACGGGTATTTTCTTCGACTGGTTTGCGCTTACATTGCCATTTACACCCCTCAGGAATTTTGTGAGAGGTTTTGCTACGTCAGCGTACCCCTTAATGAATCTTCTATAACATCGTGTCAGACCCAAAAACGCTCAGAGACTTCGAACAGTTTTCGGTTCTTCATACTGAAGGATAGCTTTCACCTTATCGGGTGAAGTTTTAAGCCCATCCTTTGATACAACGAATCTTAAAAATTCCGTTTCTTCTCTAAAAAATTTCGATTTTTCTAAAATTACCTTCTTATTTGCATTATTTAGTAAAGTTAAAATTTCTTGCAAATGCTTTAGGTGTTCGTTTTCATTTTCCGAATATATTATTATATCGTCGACATAGACATGACATGTTTTCCCTATTTTGGATCTTAACACATCATCTATGGTCCGTTGGAAAATACTTGGCCATTTGAGGCCAAATGGCATGCGACAAAATTCGTGTTTTCCATTATTGATGTTAAAAGCTTTTTTTTTCCTATCTTTTTCGTGCAGTAGAATTTGGTGGAAACCCGCTTTGAGGTCTAGCGTAGTGAAAAACTTGGCCTTGCCTAAATTCGATAAGATAACTGAGGTATCCGGTATGGGATATTTATCATTGGCCGTTATGTTATTTAATTTCCTAAAATCTATGACCAGTCTTTTCTTTTTTTGGCCGTTGTCGTCTATACCCTTCTTGCCCACTACCCATACAGGGTTGATATAGGGCGACTTGGAAGGTTGGATGATTCCGTTTATTAATAATTCATTAATCTCTTTATTAATAAATTCACTTACCGCCATTGGGTATGGATAGCTTTTACTATAAACGGGTTCCTTCGTCGATGTGCTTATAGTAGCTAATTTGTATTGTATGTTAATTTGACGTTTGGGTCCGCAAAAACTTTCTCATTTTTACTTAATATTTCGTAAAACCAGGTCTTTACATATGAAGGCAGGTAATGCTCTAACTCCAATTGATTCACCTCCGCGAGACTTCTAAGTCTCTCCTTTTTTGTATCAATAATTCCACCTATTTGTTTAAGAAAATAGTATCCCATAATACCATCGAACGATTGAAGTTCGGGTAATATATAAAAGTACGAGTACTTGTGGAACACGTTTATTAGACATTTTTGATCTATGATCAATTTACTGTTCACTGTCTTTAAGATAAACGGTTTCCCAAGTTTTTTAATCCCTTTTAAAAATGTTACCTTCTTAATGTAATTCTTGGCACTACCTGTGTCCAAGAGAAATCTAAGCAGCTTACAATTTAAGCGCTTTTCTATATATGGCAGCCGCGATTCTAATCTAAAAAATTGCATTCGTCTGTTTCGACGTGATTAATGCTCTGCATTTTGTTGGGTACTTGCTGTATACCATCGGCAGGGCTGTTTTTCACCTGTGTTGGGCTTTCCCCTAGACCGTTAAAAACATTTGATCTGCTTTTATTGTAGTTATTTACTGCCTTGCCGTTTTGGAAAGAAGTATTACACGGTGTTCTCCTTACAAATCAGGAAGTGCTTGGGTCAACCTCCATTGGCATAGGGGTTTGATTTTTATTATTTCCCTGATTCGTTGTATTAGATGCACTTTGGTAGTACGGAGAGTAATTGTATCTTTGAATCTTGTGTCGGGCATTATTTGGCACAAGTTCTTGGGCTAATGCCAGCGCACTAGACAGGTTACTTGATTTTAAAGAAAACAAAATATTACATAATGGTTTATTCAACCCAGATATAAAAACACGAAGCTCGTCACTACGGTATTTGTCGTTAATGATGTAATTAGTTCGGAATTTCCCTCGTGAGACATAATTATTTTGTTTATGATAAGGGTTAATTTTTTCTCTACCTTCTCATATAATTTGGTAACACTTGAGGGGCCTTGTCTTAAAGTCGATAACTCCTGTTCTATTAGGTAAATTGGTCGCTTATCTGCGAACGTGAAGTCAAGTCTGGCTATTATAGCTTGAAAATTTAATACCGTGTTAAAGGAGGCCAACGTGGCATCAGCACGACCTACAACTTTGTTTCTTACAATTGCAACGGCTTCATAATATTTAGAGCTACCTCTATAGGGCGCAAATAGTTTGTGTGCGGCAAATGCCGCTTGCCTCCACGAAACATAACGTGTCTCGTCCCCGTTAAATTCAGGTAATGTTTTGACAATGTCTAAAGGCTCTTCGCAAGTCACACCACTAACTACGAAAATTGATTCGTATTCTTTAACTGGATTTGGTTTTTCTAACTTGCTCACTCTTTCCGTTATCTCATTTATGTTTGCTTGTACCGATTGCGTAACTTTACTTGCAAAGGCATCAAATAGTTCCCTAATTTGTGCTTCGTTCATTTTGGACTTATTTCACCTTTTTTTATGGTACGAATAAAACGTTTTATAATAACTATTCACTTTTGTTAACAAGCTTTTTGAACAAGCTTTTCACTGTTTTACTAATTATAATTCTTACACTAGTTTCAGCATGGTGTCCCTTTTCCAGAATTCCATGTCCGTTTGTAGGTGGGTGGTGTCCTTTTTTCCAGGATTCTATGTCCTTTTGTGCTGCGTTGGGCGCCAGTTAAATAAGTCCTTTGGTGCCAGTTGCGTTTGTACTCGCTATTCGCTCGACTTGGTGAACAAGCTCAAACAGTTCCAAGTGGGCTGTTGTTGGTTGAAAACTTATTAAAGTATACTTTGAATAAAATCAAACTTGATTGCTTGGCTGCTAAAGACTTACTGGCTTTATTGAGAATATAATTTTGTGGCTTAACTTAAAATTGAACTAACAGCTACCTATGTGTTAGTTCATATACCTTATTCTATGTACTTAATTCTATGAATTACAAAACATGTAGGAAACTGGAACCGCAGCTCTTCATACGTTGTGGTTCCTTTTATTGCCGACTTTGTTTGTTTAGTCTATTGGCAGCTAGCATCTGATTGCGAGCGCTGCCAACTGGCGTGGAAGCATAATGACTTCAAGATTGATGGGAATCATCCAAAACTGCTGATGTCGCATGTTCCCTGCGAATGGATTTAGCGTAGTGATGTGATGTTTAGAGTGGAAGTCATGGCGTGGGAGTCATGTGTTAACTTAATTATATATTTAAAACCACGCTTACTTTTTTCAGCCTACACACGTCTTATTGCCGCTTTGGAAACACAAAGTGCACCAAAATGATTTATTTTTTTCCTGTTCTCAAAATTCTCAAGTCTTTTAACCTCTAGAAAATAGTATCCTGCAAAATCTCGTTAAGCTTAGACCACGCACAACTCTTCAAAACGCACTCATTCTTTTTGTTTAACCCTTGTGTTGCCACCCGGGTACCCGGGTACCCACCGCAGTGTATTTTGTTGAATAATATTTTTTCTAAAAAAGATAGGCTAAAATCCTCTTGGATCCCCATGGTTTAATCGATTATCTAGTGAATTGCCCATTATACATAGTTTAAATTGTTTTCTAACTTCGGAAATGTTACATTTTAAAATAAGAACACGTCTCAGCCACCCGGGTACCCGGGTACCCCGATAGAAATTCGTGTAATACATTACGATTATAATTTTATTTTATATCTAAAAGGAGTAAATAAGTATTTATATACTAACTATAACAAATTATGTTCATTTCTAATTATTTATTGATATTTCATTCAAAATTTTTCAATTTTTTTGTTCAAATTATTACTTATATTTCACTATGTAAAAAGCTAAAAATTCATTTCATTTTTTTTTCATTTCATTCATTCATTTTTTTTAATTTCATGTCGCAAAATAATATTATTATTATTATTATATTTTAAGAATTAATTAAAAAATTAAGAAAAATTAAAAATTAATTATTGCAATGTAAACATTTAGAAATGTTCACCGAATGCTGATCGCATACGGGCTTATCGCACTCAACGCAGGATTTCCGTGTCTTTCGGCGTTTGCGAATAGGCTGCTCGTTACAAATGTAACAAGATCCAATAACAGCTTTTCTCCCAGTGGCGTCTCGACGTTGGTCATTTCTGAGTACCACCTCTACTATTGGCCTTTCAAAGAAACTTTCGACTGCGATTTTAGTAGAGTGGTTTCGCATTATTTGCTGATTCGGCGCTCGCTCTTCGATCATCGGCATTGCTAACTCTTCTGACAATTGTCGAAGAAAAAGTCTTCGTCTGTTCATTTTCTTACGAAGCATGCTGTTATTTTCATAATAGGTTGACATAGGCAGCTACACCTGCAATGTCGAGGATATTGAAAAAGAAAGCCAACGGCCATCTACACGTTCGCCGTTGGGTGGAATACCTCGAACACATTTGATCCATGGTGTCAACTCCAGCTTTTGTTTGATTATAAAACAAAATAATTTCTGGTTTTTTGTGAGGTGCATCAGAAATTTCATAACCGTAGTGCATCGTACTAAGAAGTATTGCAGCTTTGTTTTTCTTTGGAACGTATGAGCAGATAGTAGCTTTTTCATGAAATCCGAAAAGAGTTGACAGTACTTCTCTAGACCTTGATGGTTTCATATTTTGAGGTATAAACGTCTTATTTTTTTCAATGTACCGACGATAGCAAGTTTCCAAGATAACAGAGTCTCCGCCAAAGGTAAAGTTGTGAAAAATCTGTCCATGGTTATATTTCGGCAAGATCCTTTATAATCGCTGACCAGGTCTTTGACAACTCGTTCTGCTTGATTGACTTCTCGAGAATTACCTTGTTTACCTGTATACAAAATCCCTTTCAGTGGATAAGCATTACTTGCATCGCACAACCAAAATACTTTCAGACCGTATTTAGCAGGCTTGGATGGCATATACTGAGTAAACTTAGTTCTTCCTCTGAAAGGGTAGAGCTGTTCGTCGATGGTCACATGATCTGTGTTTGAGTTATTTGCGCCAGCAGATATCAATACTCCAAAAAAGGAATACATCTCTGTCACTGTTACTTTTTTCCATACACGAGGTTCATTTTCTGGATGTTGTTTGATGTAAACTCGATACACGGCTTCTGCTTTTTTATTCGTGCAGCGAACAATAATATCGACCATTTCCAACGTGATATTTTTTTTTTTTCTGACGCTTCAATACCGTCCGGAAACCAATCGTCGTCCTCGCTGTCTGACGGATTTTCACTGTCGATCGCGGCGTCAACGTCCTCATCCAATTTTCTGATATACGCCTCTTTTTGAGCCTCGCTCAATCTAAATAAAAATAAACTTGAGTTTTACAATAATATTACATTTTGAATAATATCAAATATATACGGTGGGTTTTAACAATATGAATACGAAAAATACGAATAAAATAATTTTTTTCGATGAGTGTGGGCTACATACAGTAGTAAAATGTATTTTCGTATATTCTTGCATATAGCATCAAATAATATTTTATTCATATTTTTCGCATTCAATTTTCGATAAAATTAAAAACCACGATGGGTGTGTTTATTGTTTTTACGTTACCTCAAAAACCGCGATTTCGATAACTCCTCCATCCTTTTATTTATCTGACGTATATAAATAAAATACAATTACACGCTAAAGAACTATCCAAACAGCGATACGTTTGGCTTCTTCGAGTCAATAACAGAAACTGAACTATACAGCTTATATTCGTTTCACAGCATTCTCGAACGTTCCTGAAGTACAAACCAATTCAAAGAACGACCTGTTTCCCCACAACTCGAATTCCACGGAACTGGCCTTCGCAGAATCGAGAATGGTTGCATTAGAGCAGCGCGCGTTTTATTGCTGATTTAGGACTATGTCAGGTGTCTGTACATAATTTATATAGAGTACTTTCAAGCAGAAATACCTTTCTAAGGTGTCAGTAAATAGATCCTGATAGAATGCACTCAATTATTTTTACGTATAACGCACTTATACGCACCAATTTGCGTACGGGTACCCGGGTACCCTGGGCGGCAGACAGTGTGATTTTTTTTGGGTGGCAACACAAAAGAAAACGTTGGAGACGCTGACTACAGTATTATACATTGCAATAAAGTATGTGTACAGGGTGGCGCACGAATCGTGCTAAAAAACAAACCGCATTAACTTTTTTTAATGAATGCATTACATTTTTTTTATGGTGTAAAAAATTTCATTTTATTTTGTATAATTAATTATTTTAAAAATTATGGACCGTAAATGACTTCATGCTCAACGACGTACTTGTATATGTGACACCTCATTAGAAAATTATTCAATACGGCCTGAAGGGTTGATTCCGGTATTGTAAGCTCAATATTAGCGAGAAACTTTTTTGGGTGAACATTATTTTTACCGCCAGGACTTTTACTGAAATACTTAAAAAACTAATCTTTTGTTCTTTGATGGCGGGAACGCCCTTAACTTCATTAATTAGATCTGCCGCAACTTAATTTAAATTAACTTTTTCTCCTTCTAATAAAAAGTTTATTTTTTGAACAGAAGGATAAATGTCAATTTGCCGCTGAGCTAGCTGTTGTAAATGTAACCTCTTGGGCAGTACTCCCGACTAAGCATGAAAAAGCTATAGAAGCGGCAGTAGCTCACATTGGACCGATACCCATATCCATTAACGCATCACCACGAACATTTCAACTATACAGGTAAGTTTCAGTTTTTTCACATATTAACCCAAAAAATGTTTCTACCTATTTTAGCAACCTGTTTAAAGAAAAGCAATTTTAAACGTAAGACTTTACTTTAAAAGATAAAGATCAAGACAGGTATCATAGGGAGCTAAAAAAATTGATATTGTCTACCTATTCGTCTTTCTATGGAATCTCTAGCTTCCAACAAAAATTAGAAAAACCCGTTAATTAGAGCTAGAACAAAAAGAAGTTTCCATACAAGCACTTGATTTTGATCGTTCAGTAATTGTGCCTTTTACAAAAATCCATGCCAAATTTTGTGAAGATATACATCTTGTAAAATCTAAAAGTTTTTCATACTTAAAACGAAGCAAGATAGATATAGTTTGTATAAATGATCAGGATGATGAGACGAGTTGAAGTCCGGGTGACTGTCTGTCTGTCCGCCCGTCCGTCCGTGCAAGCTCTAACTTGAGTAAAACTAAAGATCTCGATGAAACTTGATACACATGTTCCTTGGTGAAAAAGTAAGGCGGAGTTCGTAGATCAGCGTAATTGGACAACTTTCACGCCATTGAACGAAAACATATAAAGTGGATCGCCCTCTAATGGATTAAGTGTACATATCTCCAAGACCACTACAGCCACAATAGTCAAATTCACTTAAGACTCTCACCGACGGTGTGAAAATGGATGACACTATTAAAACAGTTTAAACCGATAAATAAATTTCAAACCCTTTGCTGATGATAGTATGTATATGTGTCAGAAATGGTATGAATTGCGTCAATACTTTCCTTAGCTCCTATATACCGAGTAAAAAAATTTTAGAACTTCCGAGTGACTTTATACCGCATACATCAGCCAAAATTTGAGTTATCTCAATAAAAATGAAGGGGCGTATTTTACTCCTAACAGTGTATTTTTGTGTCTAAAATCAGTGGCGGATTCAGAGGAAGGAAATGGGGGAGAACTTGCGAAGAGTACTAAGAGTCTCAGTGTACATTTCTCTGTTGCAATCGACGAAGATTTGAAGACGCGCTTTTCTAGAGAAGTATTGAATGGATTTCAACTAAGTTTGTTACTTCCAGAAAAAGTATGTGCTTTGAAAATCAAAGAAATGGAAAATCTTATTGGCTGCCTTTGGATTTTTGGAGAAGACGTTCTCGTTCACATTGTTTTGTATTGTAAATTTTTTCTATTCAATACATGAGCTGACTACAGTATTATACATTGCAATAAAGAAGTCACCTGCACGTTTACGATTTAAAATGTGTTGTTTTCCATTTTATATTAGAAGGTCGATTTGCATTTTTTCCGCCATGATATTAAACTGCATAAAAAATATTAAATTTAATACAATAATCTTCATGATTCATGTATATGTTAATTTACACCCAAATGCCTTTCCGAGGTCAACGATGATCAGATGCTACCACGAGGAGCGGGTGCAGATACCATTGCAGGCGCTGTTGCAGGTTCTGTTGCAATTCCAGCTCGGGGCGTTTGGGTAGGCCCGGTACGCGTCGGTAGCCGACCGAACGGTTGGCGTTATTGTCACTGGCGTATCTGCGTCCATGGTAATCTGTATCAAGGAGATTATTGATTATACTATACAAATCTGTCATACAATTCGACATAGGCAATTGTGCCACGATATGTGACATGAATCGGTCGTCGTACTGATCGACCATTTTTTTAAGTTTTTTTTTTTGTTTTTTTTTTAAATGTTGCTATTGGCATGTTGCTCGTTTTTTTTTATTTTTTTCATTTGATTAGTTTATTGTATTGCGATTATATCGGTTGATTGTTTGCGTTGGCTGTATCGCGATCATCGGAGGTTAGTAGAAAGCATAGCGGTTGGGATAGCGTTCCGTTTTGCGTACTCTTATGTGACCGTCGATTCCGTAATGTTGCTTTTCTATGCGACCAAGCCGCCATTCAGTAGAGACCAGATAATCATCATGGATGAGCACACAATCTCCAAGTTTTGGAGCTTGTTCAGGGATCTTCCAACGGTACTTTTTTGTGGAGATCCTTTATGTATTCTTCTTTCTATCGGCGGTTGGAATTATGATGGAGAATTTTCATTCTTTCCCATCGACTTAATAGGGATAACGACTCCATACTTTGCTCAAGGATGGCCAGAATGGCTGCTCCTTTGAGAAAATATCCTGGAGTTAAGGCGGTGAAATCTGACGGATCTTGCGAGAGTACTGTGTGTGGCCATGAATTGCGAACGGCTTCAATTCGACTCAACTCATCGTAAACTCTTCATAATTGAATGACAGTTAGCCGTTTGAAGTCGGATTTGAAGCTCTTTACAGCTGATTCCCATAAACTGCCCATATGAGAAGCGCTTGGGGTATAAATTTCCAATTGATATATTGGGGGCGTACTTTTGTACGATGTCAGGTGACACTTGGGTTAGGAAATCAAAAAAAAAGGTTTTTCTATGGCTCGTTGAGCTTCAATAAATGTTTTACCATTATCGCTAATGATTTTCGAATGGAAGCTACGTCGAGCAACGAAGCGATCAAATGCCGTGTTGTGGTAAAAGGCAGAGCGAAAATGCAACGGTAGGGTGGAAGTGCTGCCATAATCTGCGTTCGCAGTTTCTGCTTTTGCATAGTGCAAATCTTGCACGTGAAGATGCACTTCTTGATTTGCGGCTTAAGACGAGGGATATAATACTCCTGGCGTACCATATGTTGCATGAGGCGATATTCGGCGTGAATCATTAATATGTGGATGTAATTCAGGAATAATGTGGCAAATGGAGACCTCTCTGAAATTATTATGAGGAGCCGTTCGTTGTATGTTAGGCTTGAATTAGCAAGCCGACCATTGGCACGAAGCAGACCTTTTGTGTCTAGAAATGGGTTTAGAACTGAGAGTGAGCTCTTTTTATCTTTGTAGTGATATATCGCGGTTGAAGTAGGTGATCCCTTGACTTTGGTTTTGAGTTGCTCTATACATTTTAAAATGCAAGCAACTACTCTGAGCTCAGGAAAACGATGAAAATCGTTTAAGGATCTAGTCGTGTGTGAAAATGTGCGATTTTTCGACCTTCTGGGGCGATTATGTTGCGCGTGGGTGACCTGGGGCCAAGAATCAGGAGATTATATTAAGCATTGCATTAGGTGGTAGGGCTGGTTTTTCTAACCAGGCTAGTACAATTTCGGAATCGGACGACATATATAATTTGCATTTTGTCATGTTTAAATGCATTTGCCCCATGGATACTAATTTGGAAAGTAGTGCTACATATAGTAGCTCAAATCGTGGTAGACTTAGCGTTTTTAAAGGAGCCACTTTTGCTTTTGCTACTAATAAGTGGCTTGTGGTCGCGGTGTCACTTTGTGTGCGAGTTAAGGAACGTATTCCTTATAATTGTAAAAAACCTCAAAACAACCTTGAGTTGGAACAATTGAAATGCACTATCACTACAACAAACAATCCTAAACAAACAAGTATCACAAAAACATTGAGTTTGAATACCACAACAACCTTATCTTAAAACAAAGCAATTGTATCTAAGCAAGCAATATATATGTAAACAAACCTAAGCACTTTATATAATCTGTATCTTAACAAACTATCAACTAGTAATAAGTAAACATATTAGTTAGTATAAATGGAAGTAAGAATCATGTAATAAGTTAATCTTAAGAGTATAAATAAAGAGTACACATTTCGGTGCAGCTCAAAATATATTATTTTGACTCATTTTTACTTAATGTAAAAATTAACTTGCGCACATATGTAGATAGTAGCGCAGTATGCTTTCTCAGAGGCGTCACAGAAGCCGTGTAATTCGACTTTGTGTTCCAGAGAATAATTTACCCATCGTGGAATTTGTATTTGAGAAATTAAGATTTTCGCTTGTATCATAATTGGCTAAAGCCATCCTGCGGGGTCGAAAAGTTTTGCCACCGAAGACAAAATCTGTATTTTTGTTATGGCGGATAATGCGGATATGGACACAGTCGTGTATGAGAACTGGTCCGATATCACATTCCATTGGATGCCTTAAGTTTTTGTTGTACCTCCCTTTTCGAATATAAGGAAATTAGTGTCCAACAAATTTTCGTTTGTTACATTTTTATACTCTCGCAACAATGTTGCTAACGAGAGTATTATAGTTTTGTTCACATAACGGTTGTTTGTAAGTCCTAAAACTAAAAGAGTCAGATATAGGGTTATATATACCAAAGTGATCAGGGTGAAGAGTAAAGTTGAAATCTGGATGTCTGTCTGTCCGTCCGTCCGTCTGTCCGTCCGTCCGTGCAAGCTGTAACTTGAGTAAAAATTGAGATATCATGATGAAACTTGGTACACGTATTCCTTGGCTCCATAAGAAGGTTAAGTTCGAAGATATGCAAAATCGGCCCACTGCCACGCCCACAAAATGGCGAAAACCGAAAACCTATAAAGTGTCATAACTAAGCCATAAATAAAGATATTAAAGTGAAATTTGTAACAAAGGATCGCATTAGGGAGGGAGATATTTGGACGCAATTTTTTTGGAAAAGTGGGCACGGCCCCGCCCCCTACTAAGTTTTTTGCACATATCTCGGAAACTACTATAGCAATGTCAACCAAATTCTATAGAGTCGTCTCATTCAGACATTTCCATATACAGTTTAAAAATGGAAGAAATCGGATAATAACCACGCCCACCTCCCATACAGAGGTTATGTTGAAAATCACTAAAAGTGCGTTAACCGACTAACAAAAACAACATCAGAAACACTAAATTTTACGGAAGAAGTGGCAGAAGGAAGCTGCACCCAGCTTTTTTTAAAAATTGAAAATGGGCGTTAGCGCCGCCCACTTATGGACCAAGAACCATATCTCAGGAGCTACTAGACCGATTTCAATGCCAAAATTCTGTATATAATATTTTCTTAACACCCTGATGACATAGCACCCAGAAAATATAGGTGAAATCGGTTTTTACAACCACACCTTCTTCCAATATAAAGCTATTTTAATTCCATCTGATGCCTTCTCTGCTTATAATATATAGTACATTAGGAACCAATGATGATAGCGGAATAAAAATTTACAAAAATACGGTATTTGAAAAATATGTAAATGACGTATAATGAAATCTCGATTATCACTTTACCATGCGAGAGTATAAAATGTTCGGTGACACCCGAACTTAGCCCTTCCTTAGTTGTTTAGATTAGATTCGTATGCGTGTGGAAGAGTGTGACTACTAGACAGAATATCGTCTACATACGTGTGAGTTTTTAACACTTCAGTTGTCAGAGGAAATTCTGACTTTGTGTTTTCTGCCAATTCGTGGAGTGTTCGAATAGCTAGATATGGTGCACAGTTAACTGTTTTTAATTTGAAGTCGCGTAGTGGACTGGTGTGGAACATAATTCGATTAAAGTCTTGGTCGTCTTTATGTACGACTATTTGTCGATACCATTTTTCAACGTGCCATTGAATAAGCATTTGAATAAACGCCAATTCAATATGAGGAGCAATAAATCTAGTTGGAGGGTGGGTCCCGTATAAAGGATATCATTTAGAGAATTTCCCGAGCTAGGATTTTGAGGATACAAAGACAACTCTTTCTTTTGTTGCTTTTATACTCTGGCAACAATGTTGCTAAGGAGAGTATTATAGTTTTGTTCACATAACGGTTGTTTGTAAGTCCTAAAACTAAAAGAGTCAGATATAGGGTTATATATACCAAAGTGATCAGGGTGACGAGTAGAGTTGAAATCCGGATGTCTGTCTGTCCGTGCGTCCGTCTGTCCGTCCGTCCGTCTGTCCGTCCGTCCGTCTGTCCGTCCGTGCAAGCTGTAACTTGAGTAAAAAATGAGATATCATGATGAAACTTGGTACACTTATTCCTTGCCTCCATAAAAAGGTTAAGTTCGAAGATGGGAAAAATCGGCCCACTGCCACGCCCACAAAATGGCGGAAACATAAAACCTATAAAGTGTCATAACTAAGCCATAAATAAAGATATTAAAGTGAAATTTGGCACAAAGGATCGCATTAGGGAGGGGCATGTTTGACGTAATTTTTTTGGAAAAGCGGGTGTGGCCCCGCCCCCTATTAAGTTTTTTGTACATATCTCGGAAACTACTATAGCTATGTCAACCAAACTCTACAGAGTCGTTTTCTTCAGGCATTACCATATACAGTTCAAAAATGGAAGAAATCGGATAATAACCACGCCCACCTCCCATACACCTCCCGACTAACAAAAAACGTCAGAAACACTAAATTTTACATAAGAAATGGCAGAAGAAAGCTGCACCCAGACTTTTTTTAAAAATTGAAAATGGGCGTGGCCTCGCCCACTTATGGACCAAAAACCATATCTCAGGAACTACTTCACCGATTTCAATGAAATTCGGTATATAATATTTTCTTAACACCCTGATGACATGTACGAAATACGGGTGAAATCGGTTCACAACCACGCCTTCTTCCAATATAACGCTATTTTGAATTCCATCTGATGCCTTTTCTGTATAATACGAGTATATACACACATTAGGAACCAATTATGATAGCGGAATAAAACTTTACAAAAATACGGTATTTGAAAAATACGTAAATGACGTATAATGAAATCTCGATTATCACTTTATCATGGGGGAGTATAAAATGTTCGGTGACACCCGAACTTAGCCCTTCCTTACTTGTTTTGCCTGGCTTTACTACAGCATGATGTGGCAAGAAAAAGGAGTAGTATTGGTCGTTGACAATTTTTTCCCCTGGATTTACTTCCTCCATGTGGTCTAAATGGAGGTATTCTTCTAACACACCATCATATTCAAGGGAAATGAAGGTAATGGATTGTGGGGATTGAAGTTTGATAAGTTCTTTACTTGTTTTCTTTCGAATTTTGGGCAAGTTTATTAATATCGTTATTTGCTTATCTAGTAATATTCGTTTGTTTTCGTATCTTGACTTCAGGTCTTCTCAAGACAAATTGAAATTATCGTCATTAAGAGCGAACTGTTTTACCATTGCGCTTGCTTGACCTTTAGATTTGTATCAGAGGCGAAACAATTTTTGGGCTTGCGATAATTTAAAAAATGTCCCGGAAGGACGGCCATTGTTCATTACCTCCAACATTTCTGTGTCGCATGCTGGAACTTTAAGGTGAATGTCTGAACTTGCCTCTTGGGTTTATCTTTGTGGCAGCTCTACTCCCGGTTGTGGAGTAGGTGCAATTGATTTTATTAATTTTAATTGATCAGAGATCATGGCTTTTGTCTCTTCGTAATTTTCGTATTTTCGTAAGCCGAGGATTTAAAATATTCAGATAGATCTGAGTCGTCAGATGGCATCATATACCGCTTGGAGACGTGTACAGAAATTGTCAAGATTTTCATTTTTGATTTATAATACCGATTGTCCTGAATCGATGAAGATGAAACCATGATTCTGGCTAAGGCCGCATTTACACGGGCAGCTTTTTCGCACACTTTTCTCAATTTGTAACTGAGTCTCGCGTCTATTAATACACCAATGTGCTTTAGTGCTGATTGTGTTGTAATGCTGTGTCCGTCAATATTTATGGGAGCTTCTTAGTTGCGTCAAATGTTGAGCGTTTTTTGCGGAAGCCGTATTGGTTTTTGGATAGACTGCAGACCTCACCTTCTAAGTGACTTTCTAGTACAGATAATCCTCTCCAGCATTTTGCCCATTGTGTCGATCATGCATAGTGGGCGATAAAAACTCTGTTCCTCTGCTTTGTTTGCCTTCTGTAAAAGCACTAGATGCTGCATTTTCCATATTTTGGGGAAAATCCCTTCCCATAGACATCGTATTAACAGCTCCACAAGTGGTTTTGCGTTGTATTTCGCTGCGAGATTCAGGGCCCTATTCGAGATTTCATCCAGGACTGGTGCTTTAGAATTACCAAACCTTCGTAATCCCTTACTTGTAGTGCATCTGTGGGCTCTGCTTTTTCAAGAAGTAAACTTCTACCACATTCCTAAGCAACGCGGGCCGGTGCTTGTCCCTTGTCCGATCCTATCTTTCCCATTACTATTTTATACGCCTCGCGCCAGGGGTTTTCGTCTACTTTGTGTCATAGCATTTTGAAGCAAGACGTTTCTCTCACCTTTATCGCTTTTTTGAGGTCACTGCGCTTTTTCTTTAAGATTTCTCTCAGTCTTATATCTATTCTACCTTGAAATCGGCACCTCGCTTTATGACATCCGTTTCTTAGTAAATCGATTTCTTTGCTCCACCAGTATACCGGCTTTTTTTGGGCTGTTTGCTTCCTTCTGACCATGGCCGCATCGCAGGCTTTGGAAATATGTTCCATCAGCAGTTTGGTCAGATTACATACGTCAATCCTTCCTTAGTTTTTCGTCCAGCATAAATTGGAAAAGTTTCTTGTCAAGCCTTTCAATCTTCCACCCTTTGGACTGCATTTTTTGGCGACAGGCGGTTCTGCATAATCCTTGTGTGTGTTTACAGATGTTTATCAATATAGCCAGATGGTCACTCTGTGTATATACATACATACATATATCACACACCCGCCAATAATGAAGCCACGCCATTCTTTTCTAAAGTGTTCTTTGTTCCTGTGTTCAGCAGCGTCGGGCACAGCGAAGGCTTTAAGCAGTTCGAAGTAATAGAGTACCATCCCCTAAAACATCATTAATCTCACGAAACGTTTCTCTAGCGGATTTGCTTTTAACGAAGGAAAACTTTAAAATTTCGCGAATTTCGGCGTTAGTGAACTCCATGTTTACTCGTCTATAATTGTTGAACGCAATATTCAAACTTATCATACATGGCGTCGTTTTGTGGGTTATGTCAAGACCTTTCAAAGATGTATAGTATTGCCAGATACGAGCTCTGTAGTGCTTTATACATAGCCGCAAAATTCAAAATACAAAAAGGCGGAGATATTTGACAACCTAATATTTTCGCTCTGGCGTAATAGGCCCGTTTAACTAGTGGTTTATTTTGGAACGTTTTGTCTCCAAATGCCCATATTGCTACCTTCTTTGGTGTATCTGAGATCCACTTGTCAGTTCTTTTGTTTTTGTATGGCTCACATATTACTGCTACGTCAATATTATTTTCGTATATCGTTTGGGTCCTGGCCCGCCACACACCTTCTCTACATGCCCATATTCCAGGCACCTAAGGAACTTCTTCAATTGAGTCCTACGCTGGACCGTGACCCAGTCTTGCTCCGTTATTGATTTCGGTGTAGCATCTTTAGGATTGTTTTCTCTTTCCTCGCTAGTCAGGTCAACTACCGTTTTTATCGTTAACTCCTCATGGGAGGCTTTGGTTTCCCATCTGCTAGCTATCACGTGGTCTTTTGGGTGTTATTTCAACAACCTGTGGCTGACTTGACACATTACGATTCAATTTACCCTGTCGGGTGTGTTCATCTCTAGCGCATGCGTGCAGCTTCGCGATTGACTTATGCAATTCCCGTATGGAATTGTTGATGGAGCGCTGTGGCGGTCGCATCATATCGGCTAATTTCTGGATCATTTCTCCTAGCTCACACATATGATCTCGCTTGCCTAGTCTTCCCGTTAGTGAGGGCGTATTTTCCTGCAGCGCCGATGGTGAGGTTTTGGCTAGCACAGGTCTATCCAACGATAGCACTTTTACTGGCGATCTGACCAATCGCGAAGCCTTCTTAAAGGGATCCATCTCCGCGTACGCGTCGTTTTTGTTGCTGCTTTTGTTGTTGTCATTATATATTTATATATATGTATATTGGTAGAGCCAATGCCCAGGGTGACTGAAGCACTTTCGCGTAGTACTTCTTTTTGCGTTGGCGGCCTTCGGCCGCACTTGAAAAAAATTACCCTGGTCGAACCAATACCCGGAGTAAGCTAAGTATTTTATTATTTTATTACGTAATTTATATCGAAATAGAGAAATTTCAGCTAATTACTCATAGTTGTTTATTATCATATGGCAGCGCTCCATTTCCGTATAATTGTTAGCACATAAATGATGCTCACTACGAGTGTAAAAAGTAAATTTTAAAATATTGATTTCTTGCTTATAAAACCTGCAAAAAGTGTAATTTGCGAATTTGTTTAAATGTTTACAGTTTAATTAAATGAATTTGAAGTGAAAAATGTGCTAAAGTGTGTTAAATGTAATAAAATAGCCTGTTAAAATGTTCGAGTTTTGGGAATTTTTAAACTTTAAAGTCGAATATCTCGTAAACGAAGAGTTTGCGGTTCCTATATTTTTTAATCAGGAGGACTTCCGCTTTCCATCGGTACCTTTAGATCGCGGCGCCAAAGAAATCGGATTTGTGCCAAATTATTAATATATTGTATTTAAATTATAACGTTTTCTTTTTATTACGTAAAAATACTTACCCGAATTATAATACACACACCCTAATCTATTACTATTAGTTAACTAAATGAATTATGCTCACCTCTTTTTGTACATACGTATGTATATACTTACATTCCAGCTATTTCGGTACAGGTAATTGGTTCATTTCTAAGTTAATACAGTCCAAAAATATTGAATAAGTGAAATCACGCATCAAAAAAAATTTTCTTTTTCAAAAACCCTTGAGAATTTTAATGGCGCCAGAACTAGTGCGTGACTAAAAAATTTTAAGTAATTATATACAGTATAAATAGTAATAAAAGTGCAAAAATTCTTTTCGCAAGTAATTGCCTAAGTTACACTTTTCGGTTGTCGGTGTTCACGGTTTAGTGACAGTGATAAAAATAAAAACCACAAATTATACAAAACAAAATCTTATAATAAATTATAAGAAAGGATTAAAAATCCGTACATACATATATACATATACATATACAAGTATGTGAATTCAAAGTGCCGCAAGTTTAAGGAACCGGTAAAAGCTAAAGTGCCGGTACAAACAAAAACCGTTTCCGTTGCTGCCGTTACTTATATACACATGTAGCAGCCACACATGGACAGAAAAAAATCAGCTTTAGTTGCTGCGAACACAAAGCAGCCAATTTGTCAAAACTGCAAGTCTAGGGAACACCCTTTAACTGCCTGCCTCACTTTTAAGGCACTTTCGGTACAACAGAGGTTCGAGTTTGTGAAATCGATGCCCTTATACATAAATTGTTTTCGTAAGGGGCACACCGTGTCCAAGTGTAGAGTGGATCGATGTCGCGTATGTAATCGATCACATCACATGTTGTTGAACCAGTATCCCGTTTCCTTCCCTGCTACACCTCATCCACAACCATTCACCACACATGTTATGCATACAACAAGTATACCGGATCGGGTAATGTTGGCGACTGCAGTTATTCAAGTGAGGACCAGTTAGGAAAATGAAGAAAAACTGAATGCGAGAGCGTTGCTGGACTCAGGCTCCCAAATTAACTTTATGACGGAGGACTTGGCACAGAAGTTGCGGATTCGACGCCAATACAAAACGTTAAGGATAATAGGAATTGGGTCGCGGGTAAATAATTACGAATTTTCGGCGGAATTTTGGATATTGCGTTGTTTTACGGCTAATCATTCAGACCATAACATTAATGTTAATGACCGGAAAATTGCGCCCAATATTGAATTGGTGGATCCAGAATTCGATAAATCAAAAAATGCTATCTCATTGGATGCAGAAACATTTTTCTATCTGTTAGCGGTTGGTCAAATTAAAAACGGTCCTAATCAACCAACGCTACAGAAAACCCTTTTAGGGGATGTCAGCAATCTAAGTCCTCCTCCTTCTACAACTACCAAATTATGCAAATCGGAAGATTACTTAACGTCAATAAACTCGGTGCCCCAAAATTTGGGCTTTAGAATTATTGCCTTTAGAAACAAATGACATCAAATTCACACCAGAGCAAAAAGAGTGTAGAATTTTGTTTGTGGATACAAGTCAAGTATTGCCTTCAGGACGGCTTCAAGTCAAAATGCCCTTTAACGTTGACCGTACGTTAATCAGTCACTCTTATGAAACCGCAGTTCGGCGGTTTCAGGCCCTGGAGAGAAGAACCCTGAAAGGTCCAGAACTTCGTAAAATGTATCTGAACTTTATGAATGAATACAGAGTACTGAGTCACATGAGCCTAAAGAACAATAAGAAAATAACAATCTCAAATTTCAAATGAACTTTTGATGGTAAGCCCAACCATCCACGAAGAGTTGTACTCAACTCTTCTTCGATTTCGTTTACACAAGTACCATTAACGGCAGACATTACTAAAATGTACCGCCAAATAATGCTACACGAAGAAGACATAAATTGTCGGCTTATTGTGTGAGAGCATCCCTCAGAGCATACGTAAATTTTTCGACTTAATACTGTCACTTACGGCACTGCGCCTGCACCATTTCTCGCAACACGGTGTTCACAAATGCTTTGTGATGCTAATACAACTAAATATCCACTCGGTTCATTGGCCATTAAAAGAAACTTTTATGTCGATGACTTATTGACAGGATCTTAAACTTTTGAGTTTATAGATCTTATAAGAAGTGAAGTAATTAAAATATTAAACTCGGCCGGATTCACCTTAACAAAGTGGTTTTCGAACCTCCCTATATTTTTTGATAGTGATTGCAATGAAAAGTCATTAAGCTTCAATAACAAAAATTCAGCCAAAACACTAGGAGTCCATTGGTTGCCGAAAGAGGATTTGTTTTGGATGCCATCTTTAATGATCTGCAAGCCACTAAATGAAATATATTGTCAGTCCCCGCTAGTCTTTTTGATCTTCTTGGATTATTAGCCCCACTAGTTACCAAAGCAAACATTTTATTGCAAGAGCGCTGGATTCAAAAACTAGACTGGGATGAGTCGATTCCATTGCGCCTCGACACTAGCTGGCAGAATTTCATTTCAAAGCCAACCTACTGCAGCTCTCATCAATTAGCATTCCTCGGTATGTAAACCTAGAGTTGACTCCTGTATGCCAAAGCCATGGCTTCTCCGACGCTTCAATAAGAGCGTACGGATGCTGCATATACATACGATGCCAATCTGCTAGTGGTGTCTAATGTACGCTGCTTACTGCAAAGTCTAGAGTGGCTCCGCTGAAGACCAAGTCTCTTCCGCGTCTCGAGCTCTCGGCTGAACACCTTCTTGCCAAATTATGGTCACGAATTGCGCCAATGTTGAATCGACAATTTGAAAAAATTATATTTGGACAGACTCTGAAATCGTATTGTATTGGGTAAAAACGTTTCCATCTTCATTACAAACCTTTGTTGCAAATAGAGTGTCTGAAATCCAAGAATTGACTTACAATATAAATTGGCGACATGTGCCAACGAAACAAAATCCTGCGGATCAAGTGTCTCGGGGTTGCAACGTGGATGAATTGAATAATTCAATATGGTTTGGCGGTCCACAGTTCCTCCTAGAAGACCCTGTTTTATGGCCAATAAACACTCACTTCCAGCTAGCTCTCCCCAGACGATGAAGCATTAGAGAAGAAGAAAAATACTTTCGCACTAGCCATAAATGTGAAAGATAACACTATAATGGACCTGATCGCAAAATTCTCTTTTCATCAAAAGTTGCTTCGTGTGTTCGCATATTTATTAAGGTGGATCAAACGACCAAAAATGCCTACTGTGGGAAGGGCTCTGACTGCAGACGAATTAAACGTGAGTTTTTTGAAAATTGTCCGGGCGATTTAACATTCTGAGTGTGCGAGTGAAATCCGAAAACTGTCAAAAGGCACAACGCTACCCGCTAACTTGCAAAACCTCAACCCTTTCTTTTATGAGTACTCGGATATGTCGCTTTCATTTTATTTAATCCGAGTAGGAGGTCTCTTATTAAATGCACCTCTCCCATACGATGCCAAATTCCCATTATTGCTAAATAAATATACGCCTTTCGTTATCACTTATTTATGGTTCCTACACTTTCGTATCACCACTCTGAGGCAAAAGCGTTGGATGCGCTTCTTCGAAAACTCATATGACTAATTAATACCAGGGAAGGTTGTGGTAGAATCGTATGAAATTGTACACACTGCTTTCATTACAAGCCGAAGTTGCAAACCCAAATAATGGGAAATTTGCCAGTTGGAAGATTTCGAGCGCTAGGACCTTTTCTGATATGTGGCGTTGATTTTTGTGGTTCCATATATACAACTTTAAAAATACGTGGTCGATCACCCGTAAAAACTTATGTAGTATACCAGTTTTCGTTTGCACTTCTAAAGCAGTACATTTAAAACTAGTGACGGACCTATCTACTAATACTTTCATTTTCGCCCTAAAAAGGTTCATTAAACGCCGAGGGATACTACAGAAAATATTCAGCGACAACGCAGCCAACTTCGTCGGCGCCAACCGCAAGCTGCGCGAGCTGAAGGAGGCTTTTCTAGCGCAAGCCTCACAACTAATGGGACTCGCCGCCGAAGAAGGATTCAGCTTTGGCTGTATACAACCCAGAGCGCCACACTTCGGCGGATCATGGGAGGCGGGGTGAAGTCCGCAATTATCTGGTCATTCGCGCGTTCGGCGACGCTCTACTCGCGGCGGAAGAGCTCTCAACACTGCTCGCCGAAGTAGAGGCCATTTTTAATTCGCGTCCCTTAGCACCATTGAGCCAGGACCCACCACGGAGAAGCGCTAACTCCAGCGCAATTTTCGGTTGTCTTTTGCGTGCACTGCCACCAGCACTAGTGCCAACGGACCCAATTCGCTGCTGCGAGATATGGCAAATTGTTTGCTGTCTCAAGCAAGCGTTTTGGCAACGGTGGTTCAAAATATATCTGACGGGCCTTCAAGAGCGCAACAAATGGCTGCACATCAACTGCGACCTGCATCCCCTCGTTCACGAAGAGGACCGCAGCAGTGGGTGCTAAGACGAGTCGTCGCAACCGCAGGAGAACAAGACGGCAGGGTACGAGTGGTGGACGTGGCAACCAAGGCGGGCACAATTAAAGCTCCCATTCATAAGCTCGCATTACTGCCCATGGATGTTAAAGGATTGTGGGCACACAGACAAGACGTATCACATCTGGCAGCACTGTTTGTCAGTTATTCTATTATTTCATTCTCTTTATATTCTTCTTGGAAATTTACAGTTTCAACTGAATTCTAAGCTTTTAGTTTTAAGAAGCGTCACTCTTTTGATAGACGCCATCAAGTGAAGAAGTCTTTTGAGTTATCTTAATAAATAATCTGTAGTCCAGATGGCCGGTGTTGCGTCAAGCGACTTATGTCCAAAACTGAAACAAAAAACATTAAAAAAAATTAAAAGAATTTTTAAAATATTATAATGGGTTGTCAAAGAAGTCTTGTGGTATTTTTATAGAATTTTATTTTTTTTTTATTGAAATTTAAATGAATTTTCGATGACTCATGCCCAGCTCTTGACCGATGCTACGGCTGCTACTATGCCGGTCTCTTTCGACCAATTCAGCGATTTTATCGCAATTTTCGACAACAGGCCTTCCGGAGCGTGGCGCATCTTCGACCACCTCTACACCAGAACGAAAACGTTGAAACCATCGTTGTGCGGTGGAAATGGAAACTGTATCGGGTCCATAAACTGCACAAATTTTATTGGCGGCTTGAGATGCATTTTGCCTTTATCGTAGTGGTACTGTAAAATATGCCGTATTTTCTCTTCATTTTGCTCCATATTTGCGACGCTATAACTCACGAACGACTTAAAAGAAACGACAATCAAACACGTGTTAGCGCGTGAAATGAGCTTTCCAAAAAGGTATAGCATGACCCGATGCGACGAATAAAACTAGAACTATGCGCTTTCAGCGCCAACTAGCGAAAATACCGCAAGAGTTTTTAGAAAACCTATTATTTAAATTATAAAGTTTTCTTTTTATACCCTGAACAAGCTATATTAAGTTTGTCACGAAGTTTGCAACACACAGAACGAAGTGTCGGAGACCCCATAAACTATATAAGTCCATATATGTAAGGTGGCAACGCTTGTCAATAGAGGACAGCCGGGCAGGAAGAGGTGAGGAAGAGGGAACGCAAAGAACCGACAGCGGCACAGTGTGAATTTGGCTTTCAAAGACTGAGGTTCAACGTTTTATAACTTAATTTCTTTTTGTATCAACATTTATGTATTTAAACTCATTTGTAATAATAAACTTTGGTCCTATTTGACCTTACATGGGGGCTCAACCGAAGAGCAAACACGGAGCGCGGAATGTTGCATTCAAATAAAAGCCGAGTAAATTCACAGCAGCCAAAAAAACGCAGAAGAACGGAGCAGAGAATTCGAAGAACGAAGCGGTTGCTGTCGAAGTAAGCAGCGAAAGCCAAGCAGAGCACAGCAGTGAGAACAGAGCAGCAGTCAACGAAGTTGAGTTATTCGAACAAAAGCAGAGCAACGTAGAGTTTGACGAAGAAGGAGAGAAGAAAAAAGAAGAAGCAAGAAACATGGCCGGTGGTAACGACGTTGGAGAATTATACAAATTATTTGTGGAAACATTGAAGCAGAGTGACACAAACAAAAATAATGTGTCAATCGAGGCGTTCACGAAAATTATACCGTGTTTTGATGGGGAATCTACTCCAATTAGACAGTGGATTGCTAATTTCGACGAAAATGCTGAGGCTTATGATTTGACACCCAAGCAAAAGTATGTCAACGCACGTAACAAAATGAAAGGCACGGCAGCATTGTTTTTAGAAACTGTTACAGTATCCAGCTATGAGTCATTGTGTATTGCATTACTGGAGGAGTTCGAGAAAACACCAAGCAGCGTGGAGGTACATAAACAGCTAAGGCAACGACGAAAACTTGCATCAGAGAAATTTCATGAGTACGTTCTTCAGATGCGTAAAATAGCAGCGGTAGGTAATGTAGAAGAGGAATCAGTGATTTCGTACATAGCTGATGGTGTCGAAGTGCGAAATGATCTAAAATATCCCTTATATAGCGCACGAAGTCATAAAGAATTAATCAAAGCATATGAATTGATCGGAGCCGTTGGTTGCTCTAACGAAACAAGTAAACGTCGATTTGCAGCAGGTGGTCGTGAGCAAATTGAAACAGATAAGAGTGGCAGCAACGTACAGCGTAAGAATCAGCATTGTTTTAATTGTGGTTCAACACAACACAAAAGGGTCGATTGCAAACAAGACACAAAGTGTTTTAAATGTAATGGCACGGGTCATATGGCTAAAGAGTGTCCTGAGTATAGGCGTAACATCAACATTGTATTTAACAAAGAGCGAATGAAGCAGTTGACAGTTTTATAACGAAAACTTGTGCTGTTTGGTAGACACTGGTGCAGACGTGTCGTTAATACGTATGGGTGTGTATGAGCAAAGATTTAGCACATGTAAATTGCAAAAAAGTTTCGCTACACTATATGGTTTAGGCAACGTTACCGCAGATGTGGTGGGTGAATTTGTAGCGCAAGTCATAGTCGACGGGTTATGTACGCAGCACACCTTTTTAGTAATAACAGATAGTAAAATCAATATAGACGTAATCATTGGGTACGATTTTTTAAAAAAAATTGTTGTAACAATGGACGGCAATGGGTATTGCTTTCGTCAGATTGAAGATAACACAAGTGCTTGTAATGTTTATTTTGTGAGTAGCAACAATGAAGTAGATGTCAAACCTAAATTCAAGAAGGTTGTCGAACAGTTAATTGAAAACTATAAGCCGAGTTTTATTCAGTTGAACTGTCCAATTAAGCTGAATATTGTTCCAAAAAAATAATGATATCGTCTTTCGTGAGTCTCCTACTCGTTTGTCAATAGCGGAAAGAAAATTTGTAAAGGAACAAGTAGATGAATGGTTGCAGAAAGGCATTATACGTGAGTCGTGCTCAGAGGTCGCTAGCAAGGTGGTATTGGCGAAGAAAAAAGATGGTCGCTACAGATTATGCGTAGACTTTCGTAAACTAAATACAATGGTGTTAGAAGATAGGTTTCCAGTACCAATTGTTGAAGAAGTACTTGAAAAAATGCAAGCCGCAAAATATTTTACCGTCATGGACCTTTCAAATGGTTTCTTCCACGTCGAAGTCGAAGAACGTTGTCGAAAATATACAGCGTTTGTAACGAAAGAAGGACTCTATGAATTTAACAGAGCTCCATTTGGTTTTTGCAACTCTCCCGCCGTTTTTGTACGCTACGTTAACTATATTTTCCAAAAATTAATAAACGAAGGTATAATGGAAATGTATGTAGATGACATCGTAATTTTTGGGTGTACAGAAGAACAATGTTTAAGCAATATGCAACGGGTTTTACAACAAGCGCAGCAGTATGGGCTAGAAATTAAGTGGACAAAGTGCCAATTTACAAAAAATCGAATTCTTTTTCTTGGACACGAGGTTGAAGATGGGCGTGTCTGGCCTGGGCAAGGTAAAGTTACAGCAGTCAAAAACTTTCCGATACCAAAAAACGTACGAGACGTACAGGCGTTCCTGGGTTTAACCGGATATTTTCGAAAATTTATACGAGACTACGCTAAACATGCCAGACCATTAACAGAACTGCTTAAAAGAGATTCAGTATTTCAGATTGGAGAGACAGAGGTTAGAGCGATCAATTACCTGAAGTCGGCACTCACGTCAGAACCAGTTTTACAAATATACAAGCAGAATGCTAATACGCAGTTATATGTCGATGCATCGAAACATGACTTTGGTGCAACACTTTTGCAGCACCATGACGGAAAGTGGCATCCTGTTTTTTATTGGAGTAAAAAGACTTCCCCACAAGAGGAAAAATTACACAGCTATTTCCTTGAAGTTAAAGCAGCTTATTTAGCACCCAAGAAGTTGCGTCACTACCTGATGGGCACAGAATTCACCATGGTGACAGATTGTGCGGCTATCAAGCAGACAAACGGAAAAAAGATATGCCACGTGAAGTGGTGCAATGGCTGATGTATCTTCAGGACTTTTCATTTAATATAGAACATCGCGCCGGAAGCAGGATGAAACACGTGGACAGCTTAAGTCGATTTCCCGTGATGACAGTAACGTCAGAGGTTCAAGCTCAGATCTTAAGGGCCCAAACGAAAGATGAACATTTGGCAGCTGTGGCAGAGATCCTAAAAACAAAGCAGTACGGCGATTATAAAATAAAAAACAAGTTAATCTACAAGCAAGTTGACGGGCAAGATTTATTGGCGGTTCCGAAGAAGATGGAGAGCGAAATAATAAAGGAGACGCACACATTTGGGCATATGGGGTGTAAAAAGACCATACATGCTATACGGCAGAACTATTTTATCCTACATCTCGAAAAGAAAGTTCAGCAGACTATCAAAAACTGTATAGAATGCATAATGCATAACCAGAAGCTGGATAAAAAAGATGATTTTCTACATTGCATCGACAAAGGTGATATTCCACTATCTACGCTTCATATTGACCATTTGGGTACATTGGCTGCGACATCAAAGAGCTACAAATATATTTTTGCTGTCGTGGATGGTTTTTCCAAATATACTTGGATATATCCTACTAAAACTACAGAAACACAAGAAGTTGTAAGACACCTTGAGTCATGGGTGACAATTTTCGGCAGTCCGCAGCGTATAATAAGCGATAAGGGTACAGCTTATACTTCCAAAATGTTTAAAGAATTTTGTAGCAAATATAAAATCGAGCACGTCGAGATAACAGCGGGCGTACCAAGGGGTAACGGTCAGATTGAGAGAGTCAACCGAGTTATTATTTCCGTTTTAGCGAAGATGTCAGCAACAGAACCGGACAAGTGGTATAAGTACACGTCACAAGTACAGCGGGCCATTAATTCTCACATTCACGATTCGACAAAATTTACACCATTTGAAATTTTATTCGGTGTGAAGATGCGCAACGAAACAGATAGCGAGTTGCTAAAGATACTGCAAGAAGAGGTACTAGAAGGTATGTAAGATGAACGCAACAAGTTTCGACAAGAGGCCCGAAAGCAAATTTTAAAAGCACAAAACGCATACAAATCAAATTACGATAGTAAGAGAAAAGGCGAACATGGATATCAGATAGCTGATTTAGTAGCCATTAAGGTCACTCAGTTTATAACAGGCAAAAAACTAGCCAGTAAGTATATTGGTCCATACGAGGTGGGTAAGATCAAAGGGCATGGCAGATATTGTGTTAGAAAGGTTGCTGATTTTCAAGGACCACATCAAACGTCAACTAGTGCAGATCATATGAAACTGTGGCGTTACGTCGAAAATGGTGAAGATGACTTTCATGAGGAGTCATCTGAGACAGATGACGATCAGGATGACCGAATGTAAGGTGGCAACGCTTGTCAATAGAGGACAGCCGGGCAGGATGAGGTGAGGAAGAGAGAACGCAAAGAACCGACTGCGGCACAGTGTGAATTTGGCTTTCAAAGACTGAGGTTCAACGTTTAATAACTTAATTTCTTTTTGTATCAACATTTATGTATTTAAACTCATTTGTAATAATAAACTTTGGTCCTATTTGACCTTACATATATATAAATGATCAGTATGTTGAGCTGGAGAATGGAGCCATGTGTAGAAGTTCACGCTAGTGAGGAAAGTTCTCTGACCGCCATTCACTTGGTAGTGGCCAGAAACGATTCTTTTACATATGGCTTAAGCAGCTGACGACTTCCGGTCTTTGATCAAGTATCCTCTGGGTAGCCTAAGAACATCCGTTTGAAGGCGAGTAAAAGTGTGAGGTAGAACATCCCCTCCACAGGGTTGTGCGCTGGGTTTGGGACGTGCCACGTAAAAAACAGTACCAGTGCAAAAGACAAAACAGCCTCGGATGAGAGACCCCCCTTTTGATGACGACCATGGGACAAAGACTGAGGTGAGTAGATCCTTGTGGCATTTACTACAGTGGCCATATAAACTAGCGCATATTTGGTGTGGGATTCGTGATGAGAGATAGACTCCGTCGCCGAGTACTATCATTCACCCCGGTGGATGAACGTCTAGCCAATCCGCATTAAAGCGAAGTTCTTCAACATATCGCTGATTTGCGCCCACGCCCCGACGGAAAAGAAAGACGATGTGACCAAAGATGCCTTTTATGAGCGCTTGGAGCGTACCTATGAGAGCTACCCCCGCCAAGATATCAAAATAGTGCTGGGCGACTTTAACGCCAGGTGGGCAAAGAAGGTATCTTTGGCGCTGTTAGTTCTGCTTCCTCCAGACTGGACAAGGAAGCGAAGCAAATGGGTCTGGCAGTGAACGAGGGCAAGACAAAATATCTCCTGTCATCAAACAAACAGTCCTCGCACTCGCGACTTGGCTCTCACGTCATTGTTGACAGTCATAACTTTGAAGTCGTAGATAATTTTGTCTGTCTTGGAACCAGTGTAAGCACCACCAACAGCCTGGAGTTCCAACGCAGGATAACTCTCGCCAACAGGCGCTACTTCGGACTGAGTAGGCGATTGAGAAGTAAAATCCTTTCCCGACGAACAAAAACCAAACTTTATAAGTCACTCATAATTCCCGTCCTGCTATAAGGTTCAGAGGCTTGGACGATGACAACAACTGATGAGTCGACGTTGTGAGAAAAAAGTTCTGGGAAAGATTTATGGTCCTTTGCGCATCACGATGAGCTGTACGAGATATATGACGACATTGACATAGTTCAGCGAATTAAAAGACAGCGGCTGCGCTGGCTAGGTCATGTTGTCCGAATGGACGCAAACACTCTAGCTCTGAAAATATTCGACGCAGTACCCGCCGGGGGAAGCACAGGAAGAGGAAGACCTCCACTCCGTTGGAATGACCAAGTGGAGAAGGACCTGGCTTCGCTTGGAATATCCAATTGGCGCGCTGTTGTTAACTCGGCTATAAGCGGTAGACACCGCTAATAATAAAGTAGAAGAATAATAAAGAATTCAATTGAACTATTAAGACCGCAATCCAGATCGCTCGTGTTTCTTTCGCTTTAACTTTCGATAGAGGCAGTAGGTTAATTGCCAAGTTAATATAGTCAAGAAATATTGAATAAGTGAAATCACGCATCCCTAAAAAGTTTCTTTCTCAGAAACGCTTGATGATTTTCAATAAGTTTTTTCCATGATTTTCTCCATTAATCACTTTAACCAGCTCATCGTGTACAGGAGGACGGCCCGAAATAGACAGGAACGGGTGTACCCTCAGAGACGATACTCCTACCCCCAGTTCCCTTTTCGTAATCAGAATTGAAACCGATAAAAAATTAGGTGTCATGTATTCTGGTATTATTTGTTTGATGTTCGGTTTGTTGTATCGGTTTTGGGCGTCGCGAAAATCGATTTTGTTACCACAAAGAAAGCAAGAAGACAGTCGCTCACAGATTCGAAATAAGAATTAAGAAAATAATTTATTTTATTACTCCGAATTAACTTATCTTAATGTCTATAGTCAAAAACCATAAGAATAAAACACAAAATGCCGTAATTATTAATTTAGTGGAAAAAATGCAAATATTTTAAGAGGGTTTACAAGACGTAATTTAACACCACATCAATTGCGCCTTTATTCAGTTGATAATAATGGATTTTCTAATAGGTATGATATGATAAGCAAGTTTCCTTCGGCCATTTTTAATGTCATGATCTGTAATTTTTCTCATTGTCAAAATGTTAACAATTTCATTATGGAAAGATGTACGCAAGAACAAAGTTTATAAGTTATTCAATTTTATTATCAATTCCCCAATTGCAGCTTTTCATGCCAAAAAGACAAAGAGCTTGCATACATATAAAATTGTTTTCACTCAAGACCTGAAGCCATGCCATGAATACCGCGAGTTTGCTGATTTTGCCTTGGAACAACTTGAAAACGCCAACGATTCCTTTAGGAAATTAGGAAATCTTTTCCTATGAGGCTCATTTTCATCTGAGTGATATGGTAAATAAACAAAACTCGTATCTGGTGTGAAGAAAATCCACAAATTATTCAGGAACATTCATTCATTACATTCATCTAAATTGATAGTTTGATGTGGTTTTTCTTTCTATAATTATTATTTCGAAATGAAGCTGAAGACTCTGTTACGGTCAATGGAGAGCGGTATAAATTGATGATAACCAACTTTTTATACCGCAATTGGGGGAAGTTGATCATGACAACACCTTGTTCCAACAAGACTACGTGCCACAAAGCATGTGCAACAAACGATCACTGCGAGAAAAGTTTGTATATTCAATTATTTCAAGAAATTTTGAATTTTTGAAATAGTCTTCAAGAAGTTGTGATTTAACACCTCTAGAAAAATTCTTGTTGGTTTATTTGAGTTATTGGTCATTAGCAATAAGCCAGGCTCTTTTCAAGCCTTAGAAGTAAATATTAAACGTACTATTCATTACAAAGACCGCTTACGCAGTTATAGTCGAGTTTACAACAGCGCGCCACTTGTTCTTCCTTTTCGCTGTTTGGGGCCAATTGGAGACTCCTAGGTCCTTCTCCACCTGCTCTTTTTAACGGAGTCTACCTCTTCTTCTGCTTCCGCTGGCGAGTACTGTGTCGAACACTTTCAGAGCTCGCTGAACTATGTCAATGTCGTCGTATATCTCATAAAGCTCATCGTTTCAGCGAATGCGATATTCGCTGTGGCCAAAGCGCAAAGTACCATAAATCTGCTGCAGAACTTTTCTCTCGAAATTTCATAACGTCGACTCATGAGATGTCATCGTCCATGCCTCTACACCATATGGCGGAACGGGAACAATGAGAAACTTACAGAGTTCGGTTTATGTTCATCGAGAGAGGACTTTACTTCTCAATTGCCTACTCAGTCCAAAGTAGCACCTGTTGGTAAGAGTTATTCTGCGTAGAATTTGGAGGCTGACACTGTTGGTGGTGTTAATACTGGTTCCAAGATATGCGAAGTTATCTAGGACTTTGATGTGATGATTGTCGATAGTGACGCTCCACACTTGGCGAATGTGAAAGAGCGACAGCCGGCAACCGTACGTCACATTTAGCGGAGTGATTGGTGGTGCTGTTCGCATAATATAACGTAGGTTAGTGGCCTGTGCCACTTTTGGAGCCACTGCGGAATGACTAAATTTCCGATGATTATGTGGAGCGGGAAATATATCTAGAAAGCAAATGTAGGTAAAGGCAACTCCTTTTCTTGCTGCCAAAAGCAGCACTGAAACCGACGAAGAGGTGGTCGTCGATTCTCTTTTCACGGTTTTTTTCAAGATTTGGTGTATGGTGAATATCTGGTCAGTTGTTGATTTTCCATACCTAAAGGCACACGAATAAGCTCCAATCAGTATGGTGGGCTGTAATATTTCACACAATTATCTCTATAGAACCTTATGTGCGATGTTGAGGAGGCGTATTCCACGATAGTTGGCGCAGATTTTACTTAACATAAAATAAAAAACTTTTAAATTTTCTTAACAATTTCTGCGCGTTTTGTTTATTAAGAATTCGTATCCATCTTTTTTGAAAACCCGGTGTATACCTATACGTTTATGGTATATGTACATATATAAATGAATTGCTGTTCGCTAGCTTCGCTAAACTCGAGAACGGCTTACCTGATTTGGCTAATTTCAACCTTGAAATGATTTAACAGGTTTATATATATTATATTGCGTTGTTCACTAATCACATCATCTTGAAGAGACCTTCCATGGCGTGGTGTCTCCTCAAGATCAAAACTCCCAGAACAAAGTTTTGCAAACTAATTTTAGTATTGGCGTTCAAGCAACAAATTTTGCCCGTACGTGTCATTTAATTAGCTTTGTTTGAACTGAATTTTTACCCATTTAATAGCAGACAACAAATAAAAAATATTCCAAAATTTTTTTACAAACAAGCCTTACTATATCAGCTGTGCGCTATCGAAGATATCAAAGAAGTTTTGGGATTAAAGAGAAAGAATTAAGTAGAAGATATACCAGAGGTAATAACACGGTCAGAGAGCGAATTGAACTAATGTGAAATGATATATGGTAGAGATATACGGCTATTTCAAAAATTAAAAAGTCGCCATTTTTCATTTTGCTGTCTGATGAATTTACCGACATTTTGAATTATTATCCATTGCTTGTACTTGCTACTATTACTAATGGTCCTCCGGAAAAGTTGAGATCTAATACAATAACAACGCATTATTAGTATTATAGAGCACCAAGATTAGCTTCTAGGGATTTTCCTCGTTGCCCTTAGAAGATTAAATGAACTGAGAGCAGAGGTTGAGATTTTTCTGGTTAACAAATCAATTAATGGTTTGTTGAAACAGTTCACATTATTACCGGCATATCAGATAAATTTGGCTTATATTGTGATTATTTTCATACACTTAAATTAATTAAACTAAATTGAAACTTCAAGACAAACGTCACAAATGCATATATTAATTTTTGAAGATAAGCTTCCCGCTTTTATAAGCAAACCAAATATACCGAAATCAAATATACCGAAGAAGCTAAAGTTGGTGAAAAACTGGCCTTGAGAACGAACGCTCATATTGTACTGAAGATATAACATAAAATAAAACAATATGTTTTTACTTGGCAGCACTATGTGCTTATGTTGAGCTTAATTACAAAACTGAAAACTTAATTCTATTGCAAGCCACCATCAAGCTTAGCTCGAGCTCTATAAGTGCCTAGTCATCAAAATTAGGTTTGCTCACCTACCTAATAATCGGGAGAACGGATGCGCGTGTAGCGCATTCCATTGAGCTAATATTGCAATAGGAGTCTCAACTGTAAGTTGACTCCTAATTGTGCAGACATTGTTGTCAGCGAATTGATATAAAGTTATATATATTGTGTTAACTCCTCCCTCCGAAATTCCAATCGTCCCCGATTGGTCTTTAAAAGTATGGTATATCGTTAAGACTTTTATGTTTTGTTACTTGTCTTCTCGGCATATGAATCCCTTCCGCGTTTTGAATAGTGATTTCGGCAATTTTCCGTGTCCGAATTTTAAGAGTTATAATTATGATTATAACAACGACCAAAATACCGAAATGAGTTAGCATACTAGACTTGACTAGTAAATTTAGAGAGCTAATTTTTTTTATATGTTTAATATTAAGCTCTCTCATAAACTTTAGAGATAGTACTTCTTCGTACTCGGATCGAGAATTTGAATTATGGATTAATGCTGGCAATGGTCTCAGGCTGTGAGCTTCGATGCCAGTAAAATTTAAATTGTTAATTTTTATTGTTCATTAAAAAATTTTACAATAAATGATCCATTTAAATGTCTCGTTACGTTATTACTTATAGTTAAATTTCCTTGAAAGTTATTTAGTAAAATTAATCCTGCTTTTAGTTCTTCAATGTTTCTTACATGTTCAGTATTTGTAATAATACAATCATAAGGTTTGTTTTCTATCAAATTTTTAATACAATTTTCGTTTTTTAAATCTTCAATTTGGTCTTGTTTGCATATTTTTACATTATTTATTTGTTTACAATCATTTTCTATTCCATAGTCATTTTCATTACATTTCAAAACGTTTTCAAATTTTAATTTCAAAATTGTTCCATTTTTGCTTATTGGTTTTATTAAAATGCAATTACAAATTTCATTCCTTGTTTTTAATACTTTTATTACATAAATTAGTAAATTTTGTAAATAATTCTTCTAAAGAATCAAACGGAATGTTTTCTTCAATAAATATGTCATTTATCTTGTGAGCCTCTACATTCGATATTATGAAACTGTCTATTATGTTTGCTTTGGTAAGATGTATTGCTCTGCTAATGTTTTCAATTTCTTCTTTTATTATATCAATTTTAAATTTATACTGAAGTATTAGTGAGGTTCGAAGTTCATTGCTATTTTGTAGTGTTTTTAATATGCTGTTGCTTACATCGGTAATATTTTTAATTCTTTCAAAAACGTTTCTATTAATTCTTCTTCTTCTTAATTGGCGTAGAAACCGCTTAAGCGATTATAGCCGAGTTAACAACAGCGCGCCAGTCGTTTCTTCTTTTCGCTACGTGGCGCCAATTGGATATTCCAAGCGAAGCCAGGTCCTTCTCCACTTGGTCCTTCCAACGGAGTGGAGGTCTTCCTCTTCCTCTGCTTCCTCGACGGCGGGTACTGCGTCGAAAACTTTCAGAGCTGGAGTGTTTTCATCCATCCGGACAACATGACCTAGCCAGCGTAGCCGCTGTCTTTTAATTCGCTGAATTACGTCAATGTCGTCGTATATCTCGTACAGCTCATCGTTCCATCGAATGCGATATTCGCCGTGGCCAATGCGCAAAGGACCATAAATCTTTCGCAGAATTTTTCTCTCGAAAACTCGTAACGTCGACTCATCGGTTGCTGTCATCGCCCAAGCCTCTGCACCATATAGCAGGACGGGAATTATGAGCGACTTATAGAGTTTAGCTTTTGTTCGTCGAGAGAGGACTTTACTTTTCAATTGCCTACTCAGTCCGAAGTAGCACCTGTTGGAGAGCAATCCTGCGTTGGATTTCCAGGCTGACATTGTTGGTGGTGTTAATGCTGGTTCCTAAATATACGAAATTATCTACAACTTCAAAGTTATGACTGTCAAAAGTGACGTGAGAGCCAAGTCGCGAGTGCGACGACTGTTTGTTTGATGACAAGAGATATTTCGTTTTGCCCTCGTTTACTGCCAGACCCATTTTCTGGGCTTCCTTGTCTTCCTTGTGATATCAATATCGTCGGCATACGCCAGCAGCTGTACACTCTTATAGAAGATGGTACCTTCTCTATTTAGTTCTGCAGCTCGAACTATTTTCTCCAGAAGCAGGTTTAAGAAGTGGCACGATAGGGAGCCGCCTTGTCTGAAACCTCGTTTGGTATCGAACGGCTCGGAGAGGTCCATCCCGATCCTGACGGAGCTTTTCGTGTTGCTCAACGTCAGTTTACACAGCCGTATTAGTTTTGCGGGGATACCAAATTCAGACATCGCGGCATAAATGCAGCTCCTTTTCGTGCTGTCGAAAGCAGCTTTGAAATCGACGAAGGGGTGGTGTGTGTCGAGTCTTCTTTCACGGGTCTTTTCCAAGATTTGGCACATGGTGAATATCTGGTCGGTTGTTGATTTTCCAGGTCTGAAGCCACACTGATAAGGTCCAATCAGTTTGTTGACGGTGGGCTTTAATCTTTCACACAATACGCTCGATAGAACCTTATATGCGATGTTGAGGATTCTAATCCCACAGTAGTTGGCGCAGATTGTGGGGTCTCCTTTTTTATGGATTGGGCATAGCACACTTAAATTCCAATCGTTGGGCATGCTTTCGTCCGACCATATTTTACAAAGAAGCTGATGCATGCACCTTATCAGTTCTTCGCCGCCGTGTTTGAATAGCTCGGCCGGAAATCCGTCGGCCCCTGCCGCTTTGTTATTCTTCAGGCGGGCAATTGCTATTCGAACTTCTTCATGGTCGGGTAATGGAACGTCTGCTCCATCGTCATCGATTGGGGAATCTGGTTCTCCTTCTCCTGGTGTTGTGCGTTCACTGCCATTCAGCAGGCTGGAGAAGTGGTCCCTCCATAATTGAAGTATGCTCTGGGCATCAGTGACTAGATCACCCTTGGGGGTTCTACAAGAGTATGCTCCGGTCTTGAAACCTTCTGTAAGCTGCCGCATTTTTTCGTAGAATTTTCGAGCATTACCCCTGTCGGCCAGCTTATCAAGCTCTTCGTACTCACGTATTTCAGCCTCTTTCTTCTTCTGTCTACAAATGCGTCTCGCTTCCCTCTTCAACTCTCGGTATCTATCCCATCCCGCACGTGTACTGGTCGATCGTAACGTTGCGAGGTAGGCAGCCTGTTTTCTCTCCGCTGCGACACGGCACTCCTCGTCGTACCAGCTGTTCTTTTGCACTTTCCGAAAACCAATGGTTTCGGTTGCAGATGTACGTAAGGAGTTTGAAATTCCGTCCCACAGTTCCCTTATACCGAGTTGTTGACGAGTGCTCTCAGAGAGCAGGAGTGCAAGCCGAGTAGAAAATCGTTCGTTCGGCTGTCTGTTGTGATTGCAGCTTCTCGACGTCGAACCTTCCTTGTGTTTGGTGGCGCGCGTTTTTTGCTCCACAGAGGCGGGTGCGAATCTTAGCTGCAACAAGATAGTGGTCCGAGTCGATGTTAGGACCTCGGAGCGCACGCACATCTAAAACACTGGAGACGTGTCTTCCGTCTATCACAATATGATCGATCTGGTTGGTAGTTTTTCGATCCGGAGACAGCCAGGTAGCTTGATGAATCTTCTTGTGCTGGAATCTAGTACTACAGATAACCATATTTCGGGCCCCGGCGAAGTCAATCAGCCTCAACCCATTAGGGGATGTTTCGTCGTGGAGGCCGAATTTACCGACCGTAGTGCCAAAGACACCTTCTTTGCCACCCTGGCGTTAAAGTCGCCAAGCACGATTTTGACATCGTGGCGGGGGCAGCTCTCATAAGCGCGCTCCAAGCGCTCATAGAAGGCATCTTTGGTCTTATCGTCCTTCTCTTCCGTCGGAGCGTGGGCGCAAATCAGCGATATTTTGAAGAACCTCGCTTTGATGCAGATTGTGGCTAGACGTTCATTCACCGGAGTGAATGATAGTACTCGGCGACGGAGTTCTCTCCCACCACGAATCCAACACCAGACTTGCGCTCCTTTATATGGCCACTGTAGTACTGTAGTAAATGTCCCAAGGACCTACTCGTCTCAGTCCTTGTCGCGTCCATCGCATTTCTTGGAAGGCGGTGATGTCAGCCTTTACTTTTGCGAGGACATCAACCAGCTGGGCAGCGGCACCTTCCCAATTAGGGGCCGGACATTCCAGGTGCATGCCCTCAAATCGTAGTCCTTATTTCGTTTGCCATGGTCGTCATCAAAAGGGGGGTCTCTCATCCGAGGCTGTGTTTTCCTTTTCATTGGGGGTGTTTTTTTACGTGCCGGGTCCCAAACCCAGCGCACAACCCTATGTAGTAGATATTTCGCTTTCTCACTTTAGCTGGCCTTCGAAGGGATGTTCTTAGGCTACCCAGAGGATACTTGGTCAAAGACCGGAAGTAGTGAGCTGCTTGAGCCATGTGTAAAAGAATCGTTTCTGGCCACTCCCAAGTGAATGGCGATCAGAGAACTTTCCTCACTTGCGTGAACTTCTACACATGACTCCATCCTATTAATTACTAGCTGTTGATTATTGCTTTCTATGCTTTCTTCAAATTTACTAATGATCGCTGAAAGGTCATCATGGTCGGGATTTCCCGCAATCCACTTCCATGCTGATCCTATAAAATTTAGTGACCTCTTTACTTTATATTTTGGTGTTATATTGTTGATAGTAATATTAATTACATATTTTAATTTCTTCTGCAATGAATGGGTGCAAGGGATGGGACGGTGGGATATTTTTTGTGAAGTGGGTATTTATGTCCTCTAGGATTATGGAGTATTCGGTGAGGTTGATGAAGTGAAGGATCCTGTAAGTTCCAGACTGCACTTTCCCGATGCCATTTTCGATGGTAACAATCTCGGATTGAGAGTAATCGAGTACTTCAACCGAAGCGTAGCAAAGGATGTGAAGGGTTATGGAAATTAGTGATCTAAAAGGAAATATGATTATATTAGTTTCTTATACGATCCTTGTGGACTATTTTGCCTGATTCTGTTTTTACAGTGGACTGTCTGTTTTCCTTAACTATTTCCTCTTTGTACCTTTTTGAAAGTTTTGTTCCTAATCTTTTATTCTGTTTAACAAAAATTTTGTCTCCTGTTCTATAGTCAATAGTTTCCTTTCTATATTTGTTATGATATTGCAGGTCCTTTTCCTGTTTTTTTCTTAATTTTTCTAGAACCTTCTTCATAGTTTCTTCTCTATTAGTCGCATTTGAGGTAGGTCTACCGAAGAATATGTCAACGGGTTTTTTTTCTGTAATAGAATGAACAGAATGGTTGTATTCGTTTACAGACCATTCCATTAATTCGTCGAAATTTTTATCAGAGTGTTCCTGTTTTAAGCATCTCATAATTTCTGATATTGTTGAATGAAACCGTTCTATTTGTCCATTCACCTCGCTTTTATAGGGTGGTGCAGTGAATATTTTTATATTGAATTCGTTTTCTAACATGAATTTTATTGGTTGAGAATTAAATGTCTTTTCGTTATCGAAAACTATAGCCTTCGGAATTCCAAAATAAAATATTATTTCTCTTAAGGGTTTTTTATACTGTCTATACTTTTCCCAGCTAGTTTCTTTATAATGGCTAATTTGGAAAACTTGTCAATAGAAGTCAGTACTTTATGTTTGTCTGTTGAGAAAATTTCTATGTGAATAGTATGACCTGGATATTCTGGTAAGGGTGTAGCTCCTAATTTTGCATTGTTTGGGTGGCGATCATTTTTCTTTTCTTTACAAACTTTGCATAATTTTGTAATTTTTTTTATTTTTTTCGACATAGCGGGGAAATAATATTTTTCCAAAATCTGTAGCTTATTTTCTTTTTCGTTTCTGTGAGCACGGTTATGTTCCTCGATTATTATTTTATCTTGGGTCTCGGTCTTAGTTATATCTTCAACTACTATTTGTGTGAAACGAATTTTGTAATTTGCGAAATGTAGAGGGTAGATTGATTGAATTTTTAGCATAATGGGCTCTGTGGTTTTTATACCATTGATTACCGATGGATTAAGATATTTTTTTAAAAGCGATTTTAGCGATTCTTCATTGTAGGTTGTTTCAGTTATTAAGTGCCTATGGTACGTAGGGAAAACTATTTCGAATTTGTATTAGTTTTTGGAATCTTCTGATATGAAAATTTGGTTTTTGAAGACGTTAATGGGTATTTCTACTGAAGAAATTAAATTTTCGAAAGAGCTGTCACTACTGTGGACAGTCATTGAATTTAAGTTAGCGATTGGTGGTCGTGAGAGTAGGTCTGCGACGATGTTTGTGTTGCCTGGTTTATAAATGATTTCGTGGTTATATTTTTCCAATTGTGCCTTCCATCTTTTCATTTTTGCATTATATGCATTAGGATATTTTTGTTGCTGAGAGCAAAGGTCAATGGTTGGAGATCAGTGTAAATCTTAACCTTTTTTGATCCGTATAGGAAGCATTTCAGGGACTGTAGAGCCAAATTATTGCCAACATTTCTTTTTCATTTGCGGCAAAAGTTTCCTCTGCTCTGCTTAGAGTTCTTGACAGAAAGGATATTGGCCTACCGTCTTGGGAGAGTACGGCTCCTAGAGCGTAATTTGAAGCATCCGTGGTAAGCTCAAAAGCTTTTTCGAAATCTGGATAGTGAAGTATAACATCGTCTGACGTCAAGCAATTTTTCAGGTCTTTAAAAGCTTCTACTTGTTGTGCGGTTAGATTTAAAAGTGTCCTTTTAGACTGATTCTTGGAAACTCTTCCCAGCTCTCCTCTCAGTATTTCAGTCAGGGGTTTTGCAATTTGTGCATACGCTTTTATAAATCTGCGATAATGTCCGGTCATTCCTAAAAAGGAGCGTAAATCATGGACAGTTTTGGGCCGTGGAAAATTTATTATAGCTTCTATCTTTTTTTTGTGTAGTGCGAATTCCATTTTGGCCAACTATTATATCGAGGAACTCGATTTCCTTTTTGATAAATTCACATTTTTCGAACTGTACTTTTAAATGCGCTTTTTCGAGAGTGTCAAATATAATTGCAAGATTTCTAAAATGATCTTCTTTACTTTTGCTAAAGATAATTATGTCATCAACATAAACGTAGCACCGAACGCCGATGTGTTTTCGTAGCACATCATCCAAAGTGCGTTGGAAAATGGCAGGGGCATTTCTTAAGCCGAATGGAAGTCGAGTAAACTCAAATTTCCCATTGGCAATGGAGAAGGCGGTCTTCTCAATATCTGCTGCGTTGAGAGCAATCTGATGGAATCCACTCATAAGGTCAATTGTAGAAAAATACTTATTTGATGGGATATTTATCTGCTATGGTATCCTCGTTCAATTTACGATAGTCGATAACCCTACGGAATTTTTTTAATCCTGAGGCGTCTTCTTTCTTCGGTACGACCCATACCGGAGAATTGTAGGGAGATTTCGATGTTTGAGATTTGTTTGTCTATTTCTTTTTTTAAAGGCATTGGATAGGGGTAAGTTTTGGAATATATTGGCCTATCGCTTTTAGTCCTAATTTCGGCTTTAACGTTCGTGACATATGTTAATTTTTTATCTGGTTCAGCAAATAATGTTGGGCAAGAGTTAAAGAGTTGTTTTAATCTTTCGTTATCTTCGGGACTCAAATGATTTAGCCTTAATGTAGTGTGTGTAATAGAGTTAATTGCTAACTGGTGGATGGGGTATTCGTATTTATTGAGTAATGTAAAATAGTATTGATCTTGTCACTAGGGGTTGCTTCGATCTCTTCTTGTTCTTCGTTGTATTCGGGTTGGTAGTCCTGCGAAGACTCGTAGTACCCTTCAGGATATTCTAACATTTCATTATCGTATTCTATTGGGTCAGTTTCTGTAACTTCAGTATTGTAGATCCGTTGCATTTTATTAGGAGTCTGTATTATCTGTGATGGTGGTCTCTTACTAGCCTGCGCTAGTTCATTACTAAATGCTTGTGGTTTGTTACTGAATGTTTGCTGCCTATTATAAAATGTTTGATTTTGTTGATACTGAGGCCTATTCTGATAATTTATTTGCTTCGTTTGAAGAGAGCAATCAACTTCCATTGGTGTAGGAGGTTTTGGAGGAAGAGGTGGTCTAAAGTTTGGTTGCATTGTGACCTAGTGTCGGTTTTGTCAGTACTGTTGATACGAATTTGGTCTAAGGGATTGGTTGTGAACATTTATGAGTTCTGGGTAAAAGGGTCTTCCTTGGGGTTTGAATGAGTATGACCTTGGTTGATTGTGGCTAATAGGTTGATTGTGGCTAATAGGTTTGGTATTGGTCGGCAAGCGACTGATACTATTTGTATGGTTCGTCCTGTTATTCATGTTGCCTAATTGGAGACACATGTTGAGAGCCTGTGATAAACTGGTTGGTTCCTTTACACTTAACAGACTGCGTAAGGCACCTTTCAGACCTCTTATAAATGTGTCAAGTGTCTTTTCTCTATATGTCGTTGTCATGGCATACAAAGATTCTTCACCTAACTCCAGGCAATCGATTTTGTCTAGGATAAGTGAGAGATATTGAGAAACTTGTTGATAAAATTCTTCAACAGTGCTACCCCGTTGTGCAAGTGTTGTCATTTGATATTCCAACGTGCTAACGTCTCTCTTGTCCGAGTAATGTAACATCAGACATTTTTTTATCTTACCCCAATTTAATTGGGTGCGGTAAGACTCAAGGGCCGTGTCAGCTTCGCCAACTACCTTGTGTCTTATTGTATGCAGGATAGCAAAATATTTTGGGGTGTTCTTATTTTGTCTGTACTTAATAATATTCTATCTACCGATTTCCGCCATGAACTGAATTCTCCGTTTTTACCCGAAAATTCTCTTAAACATTTTACCACATCCGGAACTCTTTCGGATGCGTCCACGTTAACGCTAAAATCTACAGGATGTTCAACTTCTTCTTCGGTTTGTGGGTGTAGTATGGCCGAAACTGTTTCCGATATTAACGAAATGAGTTCTCTTTTTTGATTAGGAGTGAAAGTGGAAGGGATGTTAGGAGGGGAAACGTTAGTGCTGGATGAATGCAGATTTAATCTCGACAATGTCGATGCTATTTGTTCTTCCTGACTCATTTTTGATTCACTACCTTTCTTTTACGTTTGAAAGATGGAAAATATGAACCTTTCTTTATAATTTATTAATATTATTTCTTCTTAAGTTTATCACTTGTTTACAAACTTGCCATAAGCCTTATTATACAAAAATTTTATTTTTAATAACGTTTTCTTATTTTATCTATTTAGTAACAAATATTTTATTTAGCCTAACTTACGTTAATCCTAGCCACTGCATTATGTCCTTAGATGGTTGATTGCTGGTTAATAGTAAGTTGATGAATGCTGTTGCACCCTTTTTTCCTCTTCCTGGGTTGATGAATGTTGTTGCACCTTTTGTTTGTCTCTTTTGCACTTAGCTTTGTTTGTTGATTTCGTTATTTGATGATTTTACTGTGTGTAGTCAGATTGTTAATCAGACATTGATGAATGTTGTTGCCCTCTTTTTTTTTGTCTCTTTTGCACTTAGCTTTATTTGTTGATTTCGTTATTTGATGATTTTAGTTCGTTTAATTTTAGTATTCTTTAAACATTTTTTAAAAACTTTATTTTAATTTTCTTAAAAAATGTAAAAAGGTTTTTTTTTATTCGTGTTGATTATGTTAATCTTCCGGTTGGCGGGTCCGTACGGACCGTCCTTTTCGTGAACACGTGTTGTGCTCTTACTACGGGGCCAACTACCAGAAGTTTTTTTATTTAGAAGCCGCGAATATAAATCAGTGAACGATTTTTAACTTTCGCGGTCCCTGCTCGGGCGCCACATAAAATAAAACAATATGTTTTTACTTGGCAGCACTATGTGCTTATGTTGAGCTTTATTGCAAAACTGAAAACTTAATTCTATTGCAAGCCACCATCAAGATTAGCTCGAGATCTATTAGTGTTTAGTCATCAAAATTAGGTTTGCGCGTGTTTCGCTCACTTACCTAATAATCGGGAGAACGGATGCGCGTGTAGCGCATTCCATTGAGCTAATATTGCGATAGGAGTCTCAACTGTAAGTTCACTCCTAATTGTGCAGACATTGTTGTCAGCGAATTTATATAAATTTATATTGTGTTAACTTATACAGGAAGAACTCTTTGAATTACAAAATTACGGAAACTGCAAGAATGCTTTTGAATTGAATCCACTCGAGTCATTTTGAAATAAAATAGCAATTTATTTTACCGTAGAGATCGGTCAATATGTAAGATATGTTGCCGAAATTAAATGAACGTATAGTATAATCTTGGATTTACTCTAACCTTTTGCCGAAGATCTCATAAATCGGACAATGAATAGTTAAAACCATTTTTCATACTTTTTTTATTCTACGAAGTAATGGTTAATGTGTGAGATATGTCAATAAGTTTGGTTGGTTCGTTGAAAAGAGAGGTGCATATGCGCCAGACCACAGGGAGGCAACCAATTTAAGAGTTATGGAGTACCTCTTTAGACCTGAATCTTTTCCACCACAGCCTTAAGTTAAAGTATTGGCCGCCCATTGTACCCCCGGTAGGCAACCAATTTAAGTCTTATGCAGTACCTCTTTAGACCTGATTCTTTTCCACCACAGCCTTAAGTTAAAGTATTGGGAGCCATGGAGTATGTTACTTCTCATCCGACTAAAGGCTGGCCATTCGCATACATAATTTTCCAGCATCTCATCATCCTCCCCGCATGCTCTGCAATCCGTCGAATCCATTATTACTGTTTTCTGAAAGCAGGATCTTTAGCTTAGGTGCCTGTGATGACCCCTAAATTGATGCTAAGCGCCATTTATCCTAAACGAGGAAGCTTTTTGGTTTGTCCACCATCAACACTACCCCAAGTTCTCTATGGTTCATTGCTTCAAAGAACCCTTGAAGGAGCTGAATGACGCGAGGCAGTTTAAGGGGATTCAGTTTCCTTCTTGTGAAGAGGCAGACTTCTCTTTTATCTGGATTGACAGTTAGTCCGTTGCCCTCCGCCCAGCCGGCGGAGATCTTCACGGCCTTTTGTATGCGGAGAGGTATGCAATTAAGATTCAACCCTGGACAGAGGACAGCGAACTTGAACTTCTCCTGTCCCACAGCAAGAGGGATAGGATGCCTTCCTTCAGGGTACCTTGCCCTTCGTTTGTGGATTGTCCATTGCTTAGCATATGTCTTAACTTGGAAAATAAGTTCTGATTTATGTCGAAAGAATTTTATACTCATGCAACTTAGAACATAAAATTGTGCAACTGCTCCCACCTTGCTACTGTATGTTGATACTTGATATAAACTTTTTTGATATTCAAGTATCAACATAAAGTAGCAAGGAGAGAGCAGTTGCTCAATTTTATATCCCCTCTTAAAATCTTTGGCCAGTTGTGGAACATCATCGTATTTTTGGTTTCGATGTCTCCCTAAAGTATATCGTGATGTGGATGACGTTGATTGTACTTCGCCAGATAAATCATCTGACTCTAACATTAGTGGTGAAGGGGTCAGGGTCTACGGGTTGTCCTGTAAAAACAAATATACGTATGAAAAACAAATGATAATATGTTTTTAGAGATTATTTTGCATAAATGTATATACTATACCTACATTTTTTAAATTTGATGTGATGTTCGCTTCAACACGCAAAGTGGGATCAAGAAACTTTAATGAGTTATAGAGCAACTTGTCCACTTTTTGAAAAATCTTTCCGGTTGAAAGCCGTCTGAAAGAAATATTTGTTATCTTATTTCTTCTGTACTATTTCACAATACTTACGCGAAAAGAACAGCGAAGGCTGTTTCATTTAGTTGCCACTTCCGGCTGCTTCATCTGTAATTTTTCAGTCACCTCATGCCATTCAGTCTCTTCAAGGTTACGATCCCTATAGGCAGAGGAAAGGAAATTCCACGTCCCTTCTCTTGACTCAACTTCGTGGATGAGCCGCTCCGTTTCCTCCGCTGTCCACTTTCCTTTTATTTTGCGCACCCTCTTTCTTGCTGCTTGGCGTGGGAGACACAAAATCCAATTCTTCCTCCATATTTCAAGCTGAAAAAGGTTGGAAAAATATATAAATTATATTCAGAAAATATAATAAAAACTTACCTTAAAATCGTTAAAATGTATTTCATTTTTCTTTCTTTTGTATTTGTATTTTTCAGTAACTCACCGTTTTTACTGTGCACTGCAAATGCTTTTATATTTTCTCAATCACCTTGTTTTGTAAAAAAAAAAATGAAATTGGCGAATCGACGAATTGGTTTTAAAATGGGTATACGCGTGTATAGGCATATTGTATGTATTTTATCAGGATCTTCACAATTTGAATGTTAACATTGTAAAAAGTAATAAGTAAGAAAAATGCTTATAACACTATGCACTGCCGAAAAACTGGAGATTAACTGCCGAATAAACTGGATGAAGAACTGGAGATTTAACTGCCGAAGAACTTGATATTGATTGCCGAAAAAACAGGCGATTTAACTGCCGAGAAACTGGATATTAATTGCCGGAAAACTGTAGATGTAACTGCCGAAGAAACTGGATGAAGAACTGGAGATTTAACTGCCGAAGAACTTGATATTGATTGCCAAAAAAACTGTAGATTTAACTGCCGAGAAACTGGATATTAATTGCCGGAAAACTGTAGATTTAACTGCCGAAGAAACTGGATGAAGAACTGGAGATTTAACTGCCGAAGAACTTGATATTGATTGCCGAAAAAAACAGGCGATTTAACTGTCGAGAAACTGGATATTAATTGCCGGAAAACTGTAGATTTAGCTGCCGAAGAAACTGGCTATTAATTGAAAAACGCTCGTTCGAGGTGTTTGCCCACGCGTGCAAGTCGCGGTTAAAGTCGAAAGCGAAGTGAGTTGCAGTTGTCCTTTTGGTCCCCTTTTCTTTTCTTTTGTGTGTGGAATCAGCTGGTGTGATGTGGTTGGTTGGTGTGTAGGGTGGAATGTAAGCTTTGGTGGTTTGTGACGTGGGTATGATGAAGGTGCGTGTCAATGTTGTGAAGTTGATGTGGTGTGATCGTGTAGTGTGTGTGTGGATGCCTGGGGGAGGATGCTCATTTGTACATCCTGGCCCCCCTAGGCACGTATTCAGCCTAGTAGCCTCTGAAGTTGTTGCAGTGTTGCAACAACGTTCCTGAGACCTGTCTTACGACGGGCTTGCGGCCTAGGATGGCGCCTCCGATGCGATGTGGCATGGTGATGATGGCGCCAGGTGCGGGACTCCTCCGAAGGGAAGGCTTGCCTTCGCGGTTGCGGTCGCGGGAGTCGTCGGCTGGCAGTACGGCCGCGAGGGGGATGACGACGCTCAATGTCGGGACCGGTATTGCGGGTAGGCGCTAGACAATTTCAGCAATGCCCGTGGGCCTGGGCGACTTGCTGGCGTTGCTGAGGTGTCATCCCCTTGAAGATGCCACAATGTGGCAATCGATGTCGGCGGCGACATACCGCGCACTGAAGTGGTGCTGGTTCCGGAGCTCGTGCTTGCGTGTCACTACGCGGAGCTGTTTGAACCTCTCGGTGGGCTGCGGTAACGATGGTTGTTCTCGGCGCTGCTACAGGGCTAGCTTTAGGGCGCGGAACAGTCACGGCCGAACGTACAGTGGGCGTTGGAGTAGTGGGCATCTCGGCTTCCATATTGACCTGGTAAGAAATAGGTTTTTATTGTAATTATCATATATATATGTGTATATAATCATATGGCCGGTGGTGGCACATAATGTGGCAGGAGTGAGTCGTCGTACGGATCGACATTTCCCTTTTGGTTTGGGTTTTTGGTGGCTATTTATTTATAGCGGGTGCGTTTACTATTATATATACATATACATAAATTTTTTTTCTTTGTTTATTGGTTGCGGTTACGTTTCGAGTTTATCTGCGGTTGGCAAAAAGCATAATTTAACGAGCGGTCTAGTTAGCGTTCCCGATTGTGTACGGAGATCGACTACGCGAATATGACCGTCGGAGCCGTAGTAGAGCTTCTCTATGCGGCCAAGCTGCCACTCGGTAGGGGGGAGACAATCGTCACTGATTAAGACACAATCTCCAAGCTTAGGCGCATTTTCTGTGATTTTTCATCGGTACCTTCTGTGGAGGTCCTTTAAATAATCATCTTTCCATCGGCAACTGAAGTCGTGATGGAGAATCTTAATTCTTTCCCAACGGTTTAATAAGGAAAGCGACTCCACGCCTGCCCCCCTGGCGTGAGGGCAGTAAAGTCTGAGGGATCTTGCGAGAGTGCAGCGAGAGGCCGTGAGTTAAGAACTCATTCTAGTCAAGAGTGTCGTGAACTCTTCATAATTGAATTTATAGTTACTAGCTAGCTTCTTGAAATGAGCTTTGAAGCTTTTTACAGCTGATTCCCATAAACCGCCCATATGAGGAGCGCTTGGGGGGATGAACTGCCAATTGATACCTTGCGGAGCGTATTTTTGGACAATGTCAGGTGAGACTTGTTTCATGAAATCTACAAACTGTTTTTCGGTAGCTCTTTGAGCTCCAATAAATGTTTTACCATTATCGCTCATGACTTTTGATGGAAAGCCTCGTCGTCTGACAAAACGAGCAAAAGCCGCCAGAAAAGCCTCCGTCGTCAGATTCGTACAAAGCTCAAGGTGTACTGCTTTTGTCGTGAAACAGACAAAAACAGCCACATAGCCTTTCATGAAGGTAGGAGACCTTAGCATGGATGCCTTTATCATAAAAGGCCCAGAAAAATCTATCTGTAGTGGTGAAAGGCAGAGCACAATTGCAGCGTTCAGGTGGAAGTGCTGCCATAATCTGCGATCGCATTTTCTGCTTATGCATATTGCAGATTTTGCACATGAAAATTCACTTTTTTATTTGGGGCTTAAGTCGGGGTATATACAACTCTTGGCGAACCATATGTTGCATGAGGCGATGCTCGGCATGGAGCATTAGTATGTGGATATATGCGATGAATAAGGCGGCGAATGGACACCTCTCAGGTATAATTATAGGGTGGCGTTCATTATATGTTAGGCTTGAATTTGCACGCCGACCATTCGCACGAAGCAGACCTTTCGTGTCTAGAAATGGGTTTAATACTAAGAGTGAGCTCTTTTTATCAATAGGCTTCGATTCTCTTAGTAATTCTATATCGCGGCTGAAGTAGCGCGTTTGAGTTGATGCGATAAGAGCGACCTTTGCTTTTTGTAAGTCTTGGTGCGTCAATTTATCGCAATGGAGATAAGTTGCTCCTTTAACTTTAAGTTTAAGCCGCTCTAGAAACTTGAGCATATAGGCAACTACCCGGAGGGCTCGGGGGAACGATGAAAATCGTTCAAGGATGTCAGTGTCATCCAGTGTTGCATGATAAGTGTCGATTTTACGACTTTCTGGGGAAAGTATGTTGCGCAAGGGCGATTGTGGCCAAGAGTCGGGAGATTCTGTTAACCATCGGGGGCCATTCCACCAGAGGGTGGAGGTGGCAAGATGCAGAGGTTTGCATCCTCTTGTACCTAAATCAGCAGGATTGTCAGCGCTGGCTACGTGACGCCAAGTGGCTGATCCTACTAGGTCAAGTAATTCAGATGTTCGGTTAGAAATATAAGTTTTCCACGCATGTGGTAGTTTTTCTAACCAGGCTAGAACTATCTCGGAATCGGACCACAAATATAATCTATATTTCGCCATATTTAAGTGGGTCTGCACCATTGAAGCCAGCTTTGCTAGTAGCAGAGCCTCACAGAGTTCAAGTCGTGGTAGACTTACGGTTTTTAGAGGTGCGACTTTTGCTTTTGCCGCCAGCAAGTGGCTTGTGGTTGCAATATCGTTTTGTGTGCGCACATAAATAGTGGCCTTTTCAGAGGCGTCGCAGAAACCGTGTAGTTCCACTTTGTATTCGGGGGAATAGTTTACCCACCGTGGAATTTGTATCTTCGAGATGTTTTTCTAAGCGAAGAGGTTTCACTTGTTCATCCCAGTCGGTTCCGTCTAGCCATAATTCTTGGATCAGAATTTTCGCTTGTATCATAATTGGCGAAAGCCATCCTGCGGGGTCAAAAAGTTTTGCCACCGAGGAGAGGATTTGGCGTTTTGTAACAGCGGATAATGCGGATATGGACTCAGTCGTGTATGAGAACTGGTCCGATATCGCAATCCATTGGATGCCTAGTGTTTTTGTTGTACTTTCCTTTTCAAATATAAGGAAATTAGTATCCAACAAATGGTCTTTAGGAATATTTTTTAAAATATTGGGGTGATTGGTTGTAATCTTTTTTAAAGGAAACCCTGCGGTATTGAGGGCTTTTATTACCTTGTGGAAGACTGTGGCTTCCAGACAGGATATCGTCTACATACGTTTGCGTTTTTAAAACTTGTGTTGCCAGTGGAAATTCTGGCTTTGTGTCTTCTGCCAGTTCGTGTAGTGCACGAATGGCTAGATATGGAGCACAGTTTACGCCAAAGGTAACTGTTTTCAATTTTAAGTCGCGTATTGGACTATTGGCAGATTTTCGGAAAATAATCCGCTGAAAATCTTGATCATCTTTATGAACCAGTATTTGTCGATACATCTTTTCGACATCTCCATTGAATACGTATTTGTATATACGCCCCAGTTCAATATGAGGAGCATTAAATCTGGTTGGAGTGTGGGTCCCGTAAATAGAATATCATTTAGGGAATTACCCGAGCTCGTGGATCGTGATGCATTGAAGACAACTCGAACTTTTGTTGTTTTCTTCTCAGGCTTTACTACTGCATGTTGTGGCAAGTAGAAAGAGTAATATTTTCCTCTTATGATTTTTTCACATGGGCTTACTTCCTCCATGTGATCTAACTGAAGGTATTCTTCCACGACCCAATCAAAAACTTGTTTAAGCTCACCTTTTTTAAGTAGGTTTTTCTCCATATTTAGAAACTGCTGTATTACAGAGGTCCGAGAGTGACCTAAGGCGAGTGTCTGGAAATTGTTGTTTTATTGGTAGTCGTACGACATACCGACCATTTTCTGATCGAGTAGTTGTGGCTTTGTAAAAGTCTTCAAAATACTGATCTTCAGGTCTTGTAATTGGAATGGGGGGGAGTTCTTCTACCTCCCAAAATTTTCTCAATTGTGAATTGAGGTACTCGTTTGAGATTTCCTCAGCTTGAGTTGTCATGGCTGTGACTGGTTCCGCAACTAGTCCACTTAGGACCCATCCGAAAATGGTATTTTGCGCCAGTAGTGTTCTCGAAATTTTTTCAACACCTTCTAATATGATTTGCGGTGTAAGGTACATCCTATTAGGATGTCTATCTTCGCTGGCGTGTTGCAGTGGGGATTTGCCAGTGTCAGGTGTGAAATTTTATCCCAATGCTTGCTATTTATTTGATAGCTTGGAAGCATGTTTGTTAGTTGCGGTAAGACAATAGCATTTGCTTGAATGCGCTTATCCGCTTTGGGGGAAATTAGGGTAATGGGGCAGATTTTACTTGAGTTTTGTACTACTCGTCCGCCCATTCCCGTAATTTCATAGTTGGCATGTTTTGTTGGCAGTTTTAGCCTATTTTGTGCCCTAGACGCTATGAATGATCGTGCGATCCTTGGTCTATTAGGGCTCTTAGTTTGAACAGTTCACCTCGATGTTCGATGGAGACAACTGCTGTGGGTAGTAGTACTCTACCATGATTTTCGCTGTGTAGCGTTTGAGTTTTTAATGCCTTTGAACAACATGGTGTCTTTTGGAAATTTTCTTGAGGCTTTGTTTCGGGAGTTGCTGTTGCAACTAAACCCGTGGCTTTTTTTGAAAAAGCGCTGCTATGAGATGTGTTGGGAAAGTTATTGAGATGTAACATAGAATGATGCCTTTTGTGGCTTTTTGTGGATTCAGAGTTGTCCTGAATCGGTAAAGATGCAAATCGAGTGCAGTATTTAATTAAGCTTTCACTCTCAGAAATGAATTTAATGTACGAAATGTCTTTCCCCCTTTTTTGCTTTGTAGCACCTTGCTTCGAGCGTGTAGCTTCTGCAGGTGTACATGGACTTTTGTCATCCGTAATCATTTTTGGAATTCTTAAGAATTCTGCTTTAGATTCTTTTGAATCTGTGCTCATTCAGAAAATTTGAATTAATAAAATATATGTGTATATTTTATTATAATAGAGAATCTGGTACCGAAACTCTTTTTAACAAATAAGAGTTGTTGTTTCCGCACAATTGAATTAGTAAAATATATATATGTATGTGACCAAAAGCTCTTTTCAATAAATAAGAGCTGTTATTTCAGTAAAAGTATTTAAAAATGCGTTTATCGCTTTTATTGCTCGCGTTTGTATTATTTGTTTTTTTTTTTTTAATATTTTTTAATATTTTTGCGGTTTTGTCCGTACGCCCTTGTATCAGCGCGCACTGAATACTAGGTCAATACCCTTTGTACATACGTATGGAGTTTATGTGCATATAGTATGCGTTAAATAAATATGTGCAATTATGCTTGTTCTTGTTTGACAAGGAACAAGAAACTGCTCGGAAATCGCTAAAATTGGACTTTCAAGATGTGTATGTATGTATGTACAAAGGGAAGTATTAGTTTGAAATATTTAATTATCTCAACCAATGTTGTTGGATTTTCCGCACCACAGATATTTTTCGCACCGTTTGTTTATTTTCTCAATATCTCTTTATTAATTGTATCCTATGTTTATAAGTATACACGCATGTGAGAATATAAGGCAGTATGTAGCAATAATTCGCGGTTGTGTACTCGCGCTCAGAAATATGCGCAAAAGCGCTAATGTATAATATATATGTATATGTATATATAGTATATATGTATATGTATCAATTTCAGTTATATAATGTATATAATCCGCTTGAGGATATGTATATATGTATGTTTGTACTTATTCCCTTTTATGCTGTATTCTTCTTGCGATTTTTGCTTACTCTAAGCAATTCCTCTCACAGCTTAATAAGCTGAAGAGGTATTGTTCGTATAATTGGCAAGTGTCCCTCCCACAGTTAATGAACTGGAGCGGTATTGCCAGAATAATTTGAAAATATTGAATGTTTTCTCTGTGGGAATTGTGTGTATTGTATACACGAAGGTAAGTTTATAAAGCAAGGAATAATTATTTGTTTAGTTAAATATATTTAAATAAATATATATATATATATATATATATATACTGTGGATACATATATACATATGTATTATGCACCGTATTGGATTCTAGCGGTACTTAAATTTGCCGCCGATTTAGAATTTTTACAAACCGTTTTTATAAACCGGGTTTAATTTCTTTCGGTTCTTTTATATTGACCGTTTGTGCAACGCTACATACATATATGTATACATATAATAAATGAAATCAAAAGTGGAATTGATGCACTCACTCTGGTTTACCTCAAGGAGTTTGGGTTCAGAAATTTGGTGAAAAGTGGTGTGTAGGTGGGATTTCCTTCCTACGCCGGCGTTCCGTTTTCTTGTATTTGTTTGTTTACCAAGCAGCTTGTGACATCCAGAAGGAAGCGTCGGGTTCGTGAAGATTAGCTTCGGTGCAGCCGACGTTAACGTTTTCTCTTGTTTTATCTGTATTTAGAGTGTTTTATTTATTTATTAGCTTTGAGTTCGCGCCCGTATTATTGCACTCAGTGTTGGCCCGCACGCACTTTTACCTATGGTTAGTGGTTTTTCTTTTTTTTTCGTTTTTATTTAATGTTGATTTGTGCACATAAAACTTGTTTTAGTTGTATGACAGGTATATTAACACCGATTTCACTGCACTATTCACTTGTGGCGGTTTTTTATACTCTCGCAACAATGTTGCTAACGAGAGTATTATAGTTTTGTTCACATAACGGTTGTTTGTAAGTCCTAAAACTAAAAGAGTCAGATATAGGGTTATATATACCAAAGTGATCAGGGCGACGAGTCAGAGTCGAAATCCGGATGTCTGTCTGTCCGTCCGTCCGTCTGTCCGTCCGTCCGTGCAAGCTGTAACTTGAGTAAAAATTGGAGATATCATGATGAAACTTGGTACACGTATTCCTTGGCTCCATAAGAAGGTTAAGTTCGAAGATGGGCAAAATCGGCCCACTGCCACGCCCACAAAATGGCGGAAACCGAAAACCTATAAAGTGTCATAACTAAGCCATAAATAAAGATATTAAAATGAAATTTGGCACAAAGGATCGCATTAGGTAGGGACATATTTGGAAGTAATTTTTTTGGAAAAGTGGGCGTGGCCCCGCCCCCTACTAAGTTTTTTGTACATCTCTCGGAAACTATTATAGCTATGTCAACCAAACTCTACAGAGTCGTTTTCTCCAGGTATTTCCATATACAGTTTAAAAATGGAAGAAATCGGATAATAACCACGCCCACCTCCCATACAAAGGTTATGTTCAAAATCACTAAAAGTGCGTTAACCGACTAACAAAAACGTCAGAAACACTAAATTTTACGGAAGAAGTGGCAGAAGGAAGCTGCACCAAGGCTTTTTTTAAAAATTGAAAATGGGCGTGGCGCCGCCTACTTGTGGACCAAGAACCATATCTCAGGAGCTACTAGACCGATTTCAATGAAATTCGGTATATAATGTTTTCTTAACACCCTGATGACATGTACGAAATATGGCTGAAATCGGTTCACAACCACGCCTTCTTCCAATATAAAGCTATTTTGAATTCCATCTGATGCCTTCTTTGTATAATACGAGTATAAACATTAGGAACCAATGATGATAGCGGAATAAAACTTTACAAAAATACAGTATTTGAAAAATATGTAAATGACGTATTATGAAATCTCGATTATCACTTTACCATGCGAGAGTATAAAATGTTCGGTGACACCCGAACTTAGCCCTTCCTTACTTTTTTTTGTTTTGTTTTTTAACGTTTCACCAATGTGCCGTTCTTTTTGCCTCGAAGGACCATGTATTTTTCAGTAACTCTCCGTTTTTACTGTGCACTGCAAAAGCTTTTACACTTTCTCACTCACCTTCACGATCACTACCAAATTTGTTTTGTAAAAAAAAATGAAATTGGCGAATCGACGAATTGGTTTTAAAATGGGTATACGCGTGTATAGGTATATTGTATGTATTTTATCAGGATCGTCACAATTTGAATGTAACGTTGTAAAAAGTAATAAGTAAGAAAAATGCTTATAACACTATGCACTGCCGAAAAACTGGAGATTAACTGCCGAATAAACTGGATGAAGAACTGGAGATTTAACTGCCGAAGAACTTGATATTGATTGCCGAAAAAACAGGCGATTTAACTGCCAAGAAACTGGATATTAATTGCCGGAAAACTGTAGATTTAACTGCCGAAGAAACTGGATGAAGAACTGGAGATTTAACTGCCGAAGAACTTGATATTGATTGCCCAAAAAAACTGTAGATTTAACTGCCGGAAACTGGATATTAATTGCCGGAAAACTGTAGATTTAACTGCCGAAGAAACTGGATGAAGAACTGGAGATTTAACTGCCGAAGAACTTGATATTGATTGCCGAAAAAACTGTAGATTTAACGGCCGAAGAAACTGGATATTAATTGCCGGAAAACTGTAGATTTAACTGCCGAAGAAACTGGATGAAGAACTGGAGATTTAACTGCCGAAGAACTAGATATTGATTGCCGAAAAAACAGGCGATTTAACTGCCGGAAAACTGTAGATTTAGCTGCCGAAGAAACTGGCTATTAATTGACCTCGTTCGAGGTGTTTGCCCACGCGTGCAAGTCGCGGTTAAAGTCGAAAGCGAAGAGAGTTGCAGTTGTCCTTTTGGTTCCCTTTTCTTTTCTTTTGTGTGTGGAATCAGCTGGTGTGATGTGGTTGGTTGGTGTGTAGGGTGGAATGTAAGCTTTGGTGGTTTGTGACGTGGGTATGATGAAGGTGCGTGTCAATGTTGTGAAGTTGATATGGTGTGATCGTGTGGTGTGTGTGTGGATGCCTGGGGGAGGATGCTCATTTGTACAGTATTTAACAGCAGAAAACAAATTGCCAACATGTCAAATTTGGATTGTTTCATTTGGCTGCCTTTTTATATGACCGTGCGTTGGAAAATTTCCCGGCAAACGTAAATGACACCATATGACAACACGTTTTCATTAGACATCAAATATGACCTAGTGAAAACCAGGCATAAACAAAATTCCGCATAAGATTTGTTAAAAAAGCGAAAGTCATCGTATGTAGTATAAGGAAGTTGCGATAGTATCGATCCAATTTTATCTATTAACTATTATCATGCCGCATACTCGAAAATTATTTCAGTGTTTCATTAAGCAACCTCACAAACAATCACCAATCATATGGGGTGTGTTCAAAAAGTATCGCGAATTTTGTGTTTTTCAAAAATTATATATTTATTCATGAATATCTATTTTATCCCCTTCAAAGTAATCCCTATGAGATATTATACACTTGTGCCAACGGTTTTTCCAATCTTCGGAGCACTTCAAAAAATCTTTTTTTTTTTTATCTTCTTCAGCTCCTCCTTTGATGCCGTCTTTATCTCGTCAAGAGAAGCGTAACGTCGTCCTTTCATGGGCCTTTTCAGTTTAGCTAACAAGAAAAAGTCACAGGGGGCCAGATCTGGGGAATACGGTGGCTGCGGCATCATTAGTGTCGTGTTTTTGGCCAAAAAGTCGCGCACAAGCAACGATGTGTGAGTAGGGGCGTTATCGTGGTGCAAAAGCCATTTTTTGTTCTTCCACAAATCCGGGGGTTTCTGGCGGATTGCTTCGCGCAAATTGCGCATAACTTGCAGGTAATGTTCCTTATTGACCGTTCTTCACTGTGGCATGAACTCATGATGCACCACGCCCCTGCAATCGAAGAAAACTGTCAGCAAACTGTCGCGATACTTTTTGAACACGCCTCGTATAGAGCAAAGTCAGCCGGATGTTCGAAAATGCTGCTAATTGTTACATGGGGCTGGATCAAGTTTTCGCCAATTTTTATCTATTTTAGGCACTAAGATAAACTGTTTGGAGTAAAACATGTTCTTTAATTTTTATTGAGATCACTTAAATATTGGCCGATAGATCCAGTATACAGTCACCTGCAAGTTCGAAAATCTTTATATTAGGTATATAGTGGCTCTGGGAAATATTGACCCAATTCAACCTGTTTTTGAAAAACCAGAATTACTATTCTCAGGAAAGGATTCTCACTGAATTTCAATTGTAAATCTCACACGTTGACCGATGACTTCGGTCAAAAGTCAAACATATTTACTGGGGTCCACATATTCAGTACCTAGGGTCTTGAACAGTTTGGGTTGGATTTGGCCAATTTTTGATCACAGGGCGGCAAGGGAATTATTACTGCAAAATTGTATTTCGTTATATTAATTACTTTGTCATTTGTGTACTGGAAAGTGAAAGAATTAAGTGGAATTTAAACTTATATATGGGAAGAAGGTGTGGTTGTAGTCGGATTTTGCCCATTTTCACATTGTATCATAGGAATATGAAGTGAATGTTAAGTACTCAATTTAGCCGAATTCGAGGAGTCGAATCCCAAGATATTTGATTTCTCCAAAAAGTGGGCGGTGCCACACCAATCGTCAAATTTTCACACCGACTCTCATAAAGCGCTAATATACCATTTCGGAGCTACAGTTTTATGTCTCAGGTGTGTTTAGTTCTTGATTTATTACGGTTTAAGTTATTTGGAACAATACCGTTATAAGGGGAGCGGGGTTATCTTCCAATTTCATCCAATTTCACACTGTCGATAGGAGTTCTTATAATATTTACGCTGAGCAAATTTCATTTTTGTAGCTTAAGTACTTTAGGGTGTTTCTTAAGCGTATTAGAAGGCGTGGCGACGCCCACTTTTTAAAAAAATTTCTCAGAGGTACTTTTTGCTACTGTGATCCCTTGTGCGAAATTCGAGCTTAATAACTTAATTTGGTACGTAGTTATTTCACTTTATAGGTTTTCGGTTAAGGGCGTTTTGTGGGCGTGGCAGTGGTCCGATTACGTCCATTTGCGAACTCGTAATTTTTTCTATTTCTTCCGTTCTTGCTACTTCGTTGCCTTTCGTTGTTTTTCAGTTCCTGTTTTGATGTTATAGGAGTTGTCATAGAGTTGTCCCGAAGCCATAACGTTAGTGCATTTGGAAAAAATCGACATTTTTATATTAAGGTGTAAAATTGATTTCTAGTACATCATCAAGTTGCGTAAAAATACGAATTTTACATATTTATTCGAAATAGCAGTTTTGATGTTATTGGAGTTGTCATAAAGCCATAACGGCAGTCCTAGCGCCTTCTCCACTCACATATACTTTCTTGCCTCTCTTCCTTTCACTCTGCTGCTGTAAGAAGTCTTTCAACGCTTCTGGATTTTTCGTAAACTCTTTCGCTTCCATGTCTTGAGCTGCTAACTGGAGCTTTTTCGCCGTGAGCCTACTCTTTAATCTTAAAGCGGTGTCTTCACATATGCTTTCTACCCAACCGAATTCTTTTCCTACCACCGTCACCGATAATTTGGTCCCCCTCTTTCGAATGGGAGTCGTAGCACTTCGTCATATAGCACATTCCACACCATTAAGCCCAGAACTGAGCCTTGCGGTACCCTTCCCGTAATCCTGTACTTTTTCGGTCCCTCGTCGGTATCATGGAGTAACAACGTACTCGACAGGTATTTGGAGATAATTCTCTACAAATACTTTGTTGTAATATGTCACTAATATCTCCGGCTAACGTTCCGTTTCTTCTACATTTACAATGTTGTCATCCAGCATATGTCGGAAGAGATTTTCAGCGAGAGTTTCGGCTTTTCATCCTCTTGTCTGTACCTTCTTGGTACGAATGTATGGTGTTCTCGTGTGTTGGTTCTGTTGATGTGATGTGTTGAAGTTAGACAGTGTTGTGAGTTTATGTAGAGCTGCGTTGATCTAGTGGCTTTAGGGGAGGTTTATCTCATTTAGCCATAACGGTCTCTGTTTAAATGAGTTAAGCCTCCCCACTTTATCTGGGAAAAACTGGCGCACCCTAGACAAACTCAACTCCCCTGAGACGAACACCATACTTAACATCGGAAAACAGCATGCACTAATACAACACACCTAGGGACAACTTGCATTTCACCACAGCAGGATGACAACTATCTAATTAACAAAAGGATTGGATCATCGCTGCTTTTGACACACACGCTTATACTTTCGAATAGAAACGTTGACAACACGGTTCCTTCGCGCTGACCCTTTTCGCATATTACCATTTGTTTATACATATACATATGTATTTACATATTCGCTGACATACGAATCCGCGTCAACTTGATCGCCAACGTCGGCAAATAACTCTCGTAATTGGAATCTCGCCGTTCCTCCCGTGGATTATATTTACAAACTATATATACATATATATTATTAAAACATTTATTCAGTGATGTAAATAAAATTGTTGAAAAAATAAAGTGTTTACAAATAAAAAACGGACATTTTCATTTTAATTAACGTGGTGGTAGCGGTGCCACACCGTTGCGATATCGTACCGCCCGGTTTGTTTTCCTTGATCTGCTTGTGCTTGAGGCAGCTGGCCGACTTACATCACGACGTGGGGTACGGTGAACCATCGTGTGATGTGGTCTGCCACACATGTGACACAAATTGAAGCAGTGCTCTTGTGCCTGGGCGTCCCGCTGCCGTTGTGTCGGTGACAACCCTTTAAAAAGACGGTGTTTATGGCGACGACATAGAGGGCGTCAAACGCGGTTCGAGTGGTGGGGATTTTGCTGATGAGGCTACTCGAGAGCCACTACTATAAGCGGGGGTCGTTGCAGTGGCATTGGTTGGTCGGGGCGTATGAGTAGGCCCAGTGCCTGATACATTGATAGCCGCCCAAACGGTTGGTGGTGTAAGCATATCCACGTCCATCTTAGTCACTGTAAAAAATGTTTGTTTTATGTTTATGTACATTCTAGTATATAAATTGAAAGGGCGACTGTGCCACGTTATGTGGCATGACTGTGGAGTCATATTGACCAACCATTTCTGTAATTTCATTTTGATTTTTAACGGTTTATTGCGGTTCGCGGATTTATTGATTTATGTGAATTTGTTTTCATTTGCATTTCGATAGTATTGTGGGATTGTTTAGTATTGTGTTTCGCTATTATCCGCGGTTTGTAGAAAGCATAATTTAATGAGTGATCTGGTTAGCATTCTGCTCTGAATACGGAGATCAAAACCCTGGTATAACCCTTTGAGCCATAATAGAGCTTTTCTATGTGGCCAAGTCGCCACTCGGTAGGTGGGAGACAATCATCGTTATTTAGTACACAATCTTAAAGCTTAGGCGCATTTTCTGATGTTTTTCATAGATACCTCTTGTGAAGGTCCTTTAAATGGTGTTCTTTCCATGCGGCTGAAATTATGACGAAGAATTCAATTCTCTCTCATCGATTTAAAAAGGACAGCGACTCCACGCCTGGCTCAGGTGAGGCTTGAATGGGTGCCTCTTTAATAAAGTGCCCTGGGGTTAGGGATGTGAGATCTGAAGGATCTTGCAAGAGTGTTGCTAGTGGCCGTAAATTGAGTACAGTTTTGATGCAAATTAGAAATGTGAAAAATTCTTCGTAATTAAATTTGTAGTTTCCAGCTACTTTTTTAAGTGAGATTTACACTTTTCCTTTTTACAGCTGATTCTCATAAACCATCCATATGAGGAGCTTTTGGGAGGATAAATTGCCAATTAATGCCCTGGGGAGCGTACTTTTGCACAATCTCAGAAAAAACTTGTTTAATAAAGTCCAAAAACTGTTTCCTATGGCTCTTTGAGCCCCAATAAAAGTTTTACCACTGTCGCTCATGAGTTTTGATGGAAAACCGCATCCTCCGACAAAGTGTGCAAATGCCGCGATGAAAGCCTCTTTTGTCAGATTACTACATAGCTCGAGGTGCACTGATTTTGTCATACTTTGAACAAAAATAGCCACGAGACTTTTATTACGGTGGGAAACCTTAGCATGGACTCATTTGTTTATGCATATTGCAGATCTTGCACGTGAAAATGCAATTTTTTATTTGAGGCTTATATCGGTGAATATGGAACTCTTGGCGAATTGTACAAGTATGTTGTATTAGGCGATGTTCAGCGTGAAGCGTTAGTATGTGTATATACCTGAGGAGTAATGTGGCAAGTCGGGATTTCTCTGGTATTATTAGTGGATGCCGTTCGTTATCTGTCAGGTAGGCTAGGTTAGGTAAGCATTTTGCCTTTTACACAATTCTCAAAAGAGCTCCTTGTTGACGAATAATAAGTGTTGTCATACAAATTTTGCAAACTTTTTTTGCACCTAGTTCTATTACATTACGATAAGTTTATTTGTTTCAAAATTAGTAACTTTGGTGTTTTTTTCTATTCATGTCAAGATACGTATATTTTGCATTAAATATAGCATATCAAAATATTTTCTTCTTACGCAAATAAAAAAAATTAATGCTAAAGCTTAAAATGCGCTTAATTCATATCAAAAAAGTTTACGTACACCTATGATTATTTATATAAATCAAAAGTAATTACAATAGTTTTACCGGTTTCAGGCCTACATTGTTTTGCAATTATTGTCTCTAGACGTCGACGTATGCTCCCCACTCGATTTCTAGTAATATTTCCGGATATTTTGACCCTTTAGGTCGATGATCCAGTTTTTTGGCCTTATTTTGAAGAAACTCGATGTTTTCGAATACGGTATTCCAAATAGTTCTAGATATTTTGAATAAGATTAATGTCTAGTGATTGCGGCACCTAAGGATTTATTTTCAATTCCATAACAACCATTCACGTAAAAGATAAGTTGTGTGTTTATGTGATATAAAGTATGTGTTACCTCTTTTAACGGAAACCCCGCGCTTTTGAGGACCTGTGCCACTTGTGCTACTGATTCGTATGCTTGTGAAAGGCTATGACTTCCAGACAGGATATCGTCTACATACGTTTGTGTTTATAATACCTAGGTTGGCAGAGGCAATCCTGACTTGGTTCCTTCTGCCAGTTCGTGGAGTGTACAAATTGCTAGGTATGGGGCGCAGTTAACGCCGAAGGTCACTGGTTTTAATTTAAAGTCACATAGTGGACTATCGGGGGAATTTTCGGAAAATAAGTCGCTGAAAACTATGGTCGTCTTTTTACATTACATGTTCTATACATTTTTTTGACGTCATCGTTGAATACGTATTTGAATGTATGTCTATTAAGGCCTCAAGTTTAAACAGTTCTCCTCGGTGCTCGATGGAGACCACTGACGTAGGTATTTGTACCCTGCTTTGGTTTTTTGCTGTGTAGCCAGTGTGTTTTTAATCCCATTGAGCAACATGGTGCTTCTTGGCAATTTTCGGGATTTTGTAAAGTGGAATTTGCTGTTGCAATACTCCCGCAGCTCTTTTAACGGTACCGTTATTTTGAGCGGAACTGAAAAAAATTGTAATGTGAAACATTGAGTTATGCAGTTTATGGTAATAAACGAAATTAACTTTGCTTTCGCAATCTTAGAGCGTATGCGCATGTTGGTACAAAGTCTCTTCGTTCTTATGATATTGTTTCTATCGATAATATTAAATTTTTTTAATATTCTTTACATAGTTTGCGTGACGTTTGCTTATAACTACTGTTCGGATGTGAACGATTGATTCTTAAAAAAACTTCTATTTAAATTATTGTTGCTACTAGCTTGGGGTCTATTGTAGCTTCTATTGAGGTCGTTTTGAATGTGTTTCGTTCTTACTAGCGTTTTGTCTACCCTTTTCCAATTTCATATTAGGTAGTAAGAAATTCTTTCATTTGGTGCAACGTTGGGCTTTTTTTTCGCGATGAGAGCGATTACTCCCACAAAAGTAACGATTTTTCTGGTAATGCTGTTGTGCATAAATTTATCAGAATAGGATCCAAATTGTCTGTGGGAATGTTTTGTGACGATAGAACCGACAAGTTTAATACATTTTTCACTTGTTTCCTTTTGAATTTTTGGTAAGTTCATTAATACCGTCACTTGTTTGCCGACTAATATTCTTTAATTTTCGTGTCGCGCTTTTAGAGCTTCAGAAGCAAATTGAAATTTTCGTAATTAAGAGCGAACTGTTAGACTATTACGCCTGCTTGACCTTTTGTTTTGTATTGGAGGTGATACAATTTTTGTGCACTTAATAATATTGGGTGGTTTATGTAAACGGATCTTAACATGTCGCGAAAAAACGGCATACAAAAAAAATTTAACTAAACGAAATAAATATAGGGTTATAAAATATATGTATACATGATCAGGGTGACGAGAAAAGTTGAAATCCGGTTGACTGTCCTTCCGTACAAGCTGTAACTTGAGTAAAAACTGAGATAACTTAGTATGCAGATTTCTTAGTAAAAAAAAAAATAGAGTTCGTATATGGGCGTAATCGAACCACTATCACGTCCACAAATCGCCATTAATCGAAAACTTATAAAGTGCCATAACTAAGCACTAAATTAAGACATATAACTTTAATTTGGAACAGGGGATCGCAGTAGCAAGGGGCAGCGGTGGATAAAAAATTTTGAAAAAGTAAGAGTGGCCCCGCCCTCTAATATGTTTAATATGCATATCCCCTAACCCACTAAAGCTAAACATGAATGTTAGAAGAGCTTCTTCCCACGGATGAAAAGCCCACTCACTCTCCATATAACTGCACTGTCCAAAACTACAAAAAGGGTGATAAGACAATAACTAAATGCGCCAGAGACGTTAAAATTTATCGCCGGGATGGTATGATAAGGCTTTATAGGGGCCGATGCAAAAATTGAACTATAGGCGTAGCACCGCCCACTTTTTGATAAAATTTAATATGGCGGGACCTGACCAACCGATTTCAATTACCTGCAGTTGATTTTTGTTCGAAAATATCGGTCAATGTCTGAGATATTTAATTGAAATTCAGGGATAGTACTTCTCTAAGAAGAGGTACTTATGTCTGTATATCAAAACTGGGTTAAATCGGACCAATACTTCCATTAGCCCACATATACTTAATATAAAGACAATCGAACTTCAGGTTGACCAATATTTCGGCCAATATGTGAGTTATCCCAACGAAAACAAGAAAAAATGTTAACTTCGGCTGAACCGAAGCTAATATACCCTTCACAGATGCATTTCTTTTAGAAATTAGCCTCGGATGAGAGACACCCTTTTGATGACGACCATGGAAAACGAAAAAAGGACTACGATTTGAGGGCATGCACCTGGAAAGTCCGGACCCTTAATTGGGAAGGTGCCGCTGCCCAGCTGGTTGATGTTCTCGCAAAAATAAAGGCTGACCGCCGTCCAAGAAATGCGATGGACGGGACAAGGACAGAGATGAGTAGGTCCTTGTGACATTTACTACAGTGGCCATATAAAGGAGCGCAAGTTTGGTGTTGGAATCGTGGTGGGAGAGAGACTCCGTCGCCGAGTACTATCATTCACTCCGGTGAATGAACATCTAGCCACAATCCGCATCAAAGCGAAGTTCTTCAACATATCGCTGATTCGCGCCCACGCCCCGACGGATGAGAAGGACGATGTGACCAAAGATGCCTTTTATGAGTGCTTGGAACGCACTTATGAGAGATGCCCCCGCCACGATGTCAAAATCGTGCTTGGCGACTTTAACGCCAGGGTGGGCAAAGAAGGTATCTTTGGCACTACGGTCGGTAAATTCAGCCTCCACGACGAAACATCCCCAAATGGGTTGAGGCTTATTGACTTCGCCGGGGCCCGAAATATGGTTATCTGTAGTACTAGATTCCAGCATAAAAAGATTCATCAAGCTACCTGGCTGTCTCCGGATCGAAAAACTACCAACCAGATCGATCATGTTGTGATAGACGGAAGACACGTCTCCAGTGATTTCGATGTGCGTGCGCTCAGAGGTCCTAACATCGACTCGGACCACTATCTTGTTGCAGCCAAGATTCGCACCCGCCTCTGTGGAGCAAAAAACGCGCGCCACCAAACTCAAGGAAGGTTCGACGTCGAGAAGCTGCAATCACAACAGACAGCCGAACGAACGATTTTCTACTCGGCTTGCACTCCTGCTCTCTGAGAGCACTCGTCAACAACTCGGTATAAGGGAACTGTGGGACGGAATTTCAAACTCCTTACGTACATCTGCAACCGAAACCATTGGTTTTCGGAAAGTGCAAAAGAACAGCTGGTACGACGAGGAGTGCCGTGTCGCAAAGCGAGAGAGAAAACAGGTTGCCTACCTCGCAACGTTGGCTGATCGACCAGTACACGTGCGGGATGGGATAGATACCGAGAGTTGAAGAGGGAAGCGAGACGCATTTGTAGACAGAAGAAGAAAGAGGCCGAAATGCGTGAGTATGAAGAGCTTGATAAGCTGGCCGACAGGGGTAATGCTCGAAAATTCTACGAAAAAATGCGGCAGCTTACAGAAGGTTTCAAGACCGGAGCATACTCTTGTAGAACCCCCAAAGGTGATCTAGTCACTGATGCCCAGAGCATACTTCAATTATGGAGGGACCACTTCTCCAGCCTGCTGAATGGCAGTGAACGCACAACACCAGGAGAAGGAGAACCCGATTCCCCAATCGATGACGATGGAGCAGACGTTCCATTACCCGACCATGAAGAAGTTCGAATAGCAATTACCCGCCTGAAGAATAACAAAGCGGCAGGGGCCGACGGATTGCCGGCCGAGCTATTCAAACACGGCGGCGAAGAACTGATAAGGTGCATGCATCAGCTTCTTTGTAAAATATGGTCGGACGAAAGCATGCCCAACGATTGGAATTTAAGTGTGCTATGCCCAATCCATAAAAAAGGAGACCCCACAATCTGCGCCAACTACTGTGGGATTAGCCTCCTCAACATCGCATATAAGGTTCTATCGAACGTATTGTGTGAAAGATTAAAACCCACCGTCAACAAACTGATTGGACCTTATCAGTGTGGCTTCAGACCTGGAAAATCAACAACCGACCAGATATTCACCATGCGCCAAATCTTGGAAAAGACCCGTGAAAGAAGAATCGACACACATCACCTCTTCATCGATGTCAAAGCTGCTTTCGACAGCACGAAAAGGAGCTGCTTTTATGCCGCGATGTCTGTATTTGGTATCCCTGCAAAACTAATACGGCTGTGTAAACTGACGTTGAGTAACACCAAAAGTTCCGTCAGGATCGGGAAGGACCCCGCCGAGCCGTTCGATACCAAACGAGGTTTCAGACAAGGCGACTCTCTATCGTGCGACTTCTTCAACCTGCTTCTGGAGAAAATAGTTCGAGCTGCAGAACTAAATAGAGAAGGTACCTTCTTCTATAAGAGTGTACAGGTGCTGGCGTATGCCGACGATATTGATATCATCGGCCTCAAAACCCGCCCCGTTAGTTCTGCTTTCTCCAGGCTGGACAAGGAAGCACAGAAAATGGGTCTGGCAGTGAACGAGGGCAAAACGAAATATCTCTTGTCATCAAACAAACAGTCGTCGCACTCGCGACTTGGCTCCCACGTCACTGTTGACAGTCATAACTTTGAAGTTGTAGATAATTTCGTCTATCTTGGAACCAGCGTAAACACCACCAACAATGTCAGCCTGGAAATTCAACGCAGGATAACTCTTGCCAACAGGTGCTACTTCGGACTGAGTAGGCAAATGAAAAGTAAAGTCCTCTCTCGACGAACAAAAGCTAAACTCTATAAGTCGCTCATAATTCCCGTCCTGCTATATGGTGCAGAGGCTTGGGCGATGACAGCAACCGATGAGTCGACGTTAAGAGTTTTTGAGAGAAAAATTCTGCGAAAGATTTATGGTCCTTTGCGCATTGGCCGCGGCGAATATCGCATTCGATGGAACGATGAGCTGTACGAGATATACGACGACATTGACATAGTTCAGCGAATTAAAAGACAGCGGCTACGCTGGCTAGGTCATGTTGTCCGGATGGATGAAAACACTCCAGCTCTGAAAGTATTCGACGCAATACCCGCCGGGGGAAGCAGAGGAAGAGGAAGACCTCCACTCCGTTGGAAGGACCAAGTGAAGAAGGACCTGGCTTAGCTTGGAATATCCAATTGGCGCCACGTAGCGAAAAGAAGAAACGACTGGCGCGCTGTTGTTAACTCGGCTATAATAGCGTAAGCGGTGTCTACGCCAATTAAGAAGAAGAAGAAGTAATCCACATCAAATGCGAAAGTTTTCCATACAAGCTCTTGATTTCGATCGTTCGGTTTGTACGGCAGCTTTGTCCTATAGTGCGTCGATCTGAATAATTTCATCTGATATCACATTATTTCTATGAACAATAACTCATACCAAATTTCGTGAAGGTATATCGTCAAATGAGGAAGTTTCCCATGCAAGTATTTGATTCCGATCATTCAGTTTGTATGGCAGCTATATGCTATAGTTTACCGATCTATACAATTTCTTCGGAGATTACATTGTTGCCTTAGAAAAGAATCCATACCAAATTTCGTGAACATATCTTGTCAAAGGCAAAAGTTTTCCATACCAGCACTAGATTCCGATCTTTGAGTTTGTATAGCAGCTATTGTTAGCTATAGTAAGCCGATCTGAACAATTTCTTCGTATATTACATTATTATCATAGAAAATAACCTGTGTCATCACTTGTGAAGATAAATAGTCAAATGTAAAAGTTTTCTATACAAGAACTTGATTCATATCGTTCAGTTTGTATAGCAGTTATGTATATGTTATAGTAATTCGATATCGGCAATTCCGGCAAATGAGCACCTTCTTGAGGAAAAAATGACGATTGCAAAATTTCAACACGATATCTTAAAAACTGAGGGACTAGTTCGTATATATACAGACGGACAGAATTAGAGACAGACAGACGGACAGGGCTAAATCGACTCAGCTCAACATACTGATCATCTATATATACTTTATAGGGTCTCCGACGCTTCCTTCTGGGTGTTACCAACTTCGTGGCAAACTTAATATACCCTGTTCAGGGTATAATAAGAGAGCGTGTTTTACTCATAACAGTGTATCTTTGTGCCTAACTCCCTTATAACTAATATCAGGATTTCGAACATCCTTCTGACTTTACTCTATATGATTAGTTTTTTAATAAGTGACATGTTAATAGTCGATACTACCCAAACTTCCATATACTGTATATAATGCTTTTCGTTTTTCTAACAAACCTAATTCGTCTGTCAGTATAGGAGATATATAGTGCTAGCTGACCCCCCACGTTATCCTGCGCGAAATTATGTGTTTTGAAATGAAAAGAAAGTTGAATTTATATTGTCTTGAAGATCATTTATTTGCAATTTTTCTAAATTTTTTGCAATGTTACGAAACTTGATAAACAACATTTTTTGGTTTCTATTCCGTTGCGTAAATGTACAGGGAAGATGGTTTTCAAACTCGTGAATACATCACGTATATCTGGCCGTTTGGAAAACATAGCATTTCCAGATTTATGCCACACTTCAAGCGATTATCCTTGCTTCATGTTGGTTGTCATCGCAAATGAAATTTTCCCTGGAAACTGAATACGTTTGAACTGAAATGGCAAATCGTTGGAACTCAAAGGAATTCGCAGAATCAAGCATTCTGCCCCCTTGAATTCGATAGCTGCTTCCAAATCAGTAGGGTTCCATTATATAGTTTCGGCGTATAAAGATTGCGAAACATAATAATGACACATCCAGCTTTGAGACGCAAATGATGCGGCGGCTTACAAAGCCTCTCCAAAGGTATTAGAAATTGCACTGGATAATTCACGGCTTCGTCTTCACTGTCAAGACGATCGACCGATTTGTACGAGCGCAAGCCCCCCGGATTTTGTTTTTGAATCTTCCAGTTTAAGTCATTAACATCGGTAAAAATGGCACTCAAGCAATCGTAGTTATCATTATTTGGTCAATGTTCGGATTAACATTCGTGATGAGTTCATCTTTGGTCGAAGTGAATTGACAAAAGGCACGTGGAATTGATATCAAGCCACTGGAAGTATAAACAGAAATTTGCCCATTTCCAATTCTTAGCGAATACGAGGTAAAATGTTTCGGCAATGTCAATTTTGTTCGTATAAATGAGCATCGTGAAATGTGTGCGAACTTTAGTGGCATTCGAAGTAGCTATCGCATCGTCCACCGTTTGATTCCAGGGATTATGATGTTCCAGCAATTGTAGTTGTCTCAAAAAGTTGCACATACCGTACCATACACAATACTCAATGAATGAATGACTTAAATGAAGTTGAACCGTGTACATTAATCAATAGCAGCCGAAGGTAGAAGCAATCGTCGTTTTTAATGTGGACTGTCTTAAGGCTTTAGTTGAGAACACTCCTGGATGTCCATCTACTGTTTGGCCTTACTTTCTGCGTTTCTTCGACGATGCATTCCATGTATCAAGGCATTTCAAAATAGAGAAAAGTCAACGCAAGTTGAGACAAAACTCGTCAATGTCAATTTTGCTGTTGGCGATGTTTCCACTAGCTGTACTGTATTCTCTGGGCTGAAATACTTATACTCTTAAGCCTTCTCAAAATGAACTGCGAGATGCATAACAGTCGGAAAACGTTCATGAATTGCAAAAGAAAATATCTTACAAAACGCTTCATTGCAGTTCACGTATCGATCGTATCGTTCAAGGCCAATAACGCTGTGGAACATTTTTGGGATTATTGACTGGGGGGTGAGAAATTCCAAGTCAGGGTGACGGTACTAGGTCAGTATAGTAAAACCCTCAAAGGGTTTGGCGTTCGTATGTGTCAGTTTTTTGTTATGAGCTTTTAAATTTTTTCCTTATCTTGATGTTTTTTCGCTTAGTTGTGACATTTCGGCAAAAACGTAGTTTAACATATCTCGCGAACCACTATTATCTATTTTTCCAATCCATTAGACGCTTGTAGCAGCTTTTACACACTATATTTCGTACCCAATTTTCGTTCACTACAACATTTGGAGTTTCTCACCCCCATATTAGCTGTTGTACTGTGTAACCGCTTTGTTGCTTCCTTTGACGTACGTACTTGACGTACTTGCAAACAATATTTGATCGATTTCACCAAACTGCAATACTTGACATTGATATGAGTTTTTAATGCGAATTGGACAATAAGAGGCTAATATGGTACGATCCATCTGTTGTCAACTTTGAAATTCACTCCTCTAAATTGCAACTGTTTTTGTTTTTGAACAGGAAATTATTTGTTTGTTTAACTGCACTCTATCTGTTACAAATATGTAGGTGTATAAGTATTTTCATGTGCTCACCGCACTTTAATTACGTTGCTTGGTTTGTTTTCTGTTTTGCATTTCTAATAGTGTCTTTTTTTGGTTCAAAGGACCAATGTTTAGTTCTTTACCAACTTCACTTTTTTGACACTCACCACTTTGCCAAAGTGTCACTTTTGGAAATCAAAACGCCCGGTTTCGGTTCTTCTCAAATTTAGTTTAATTTATAAATTTAGGTTTCCATTCTTAAAATGTGTTCAAATTCAATTATATAAAATGTGTTTAATAATTAATAAAACAAATTGTAAATAGCAGCGTAATGACAACAGAAGGCGACGATTGAAAAAAAGAGACGTGCAGTTCGAAATGTAAATGCTCAGGGAAATATTGACTAAATTCAGCCTATTTTTTATACACAGAACTACTGTTGTCAGGAAAGGCCACTCTCAGAATTTCAATTGTTTATCTCACACATTGACCAATATTTTCGGTCAAAAGTCAATTACTGGGGCCCACATATTCGATACCTAGGGTCATGAACAGTTTTGGTTGGGTTTTGACAATTTTTAGTCATAAGGTGGCGTTTTTCAAAGGAATTATTAGTACAAAGTTTTATCCCATTATATTAAATACTTCTTGATTTGTATACTTGAAAGTGAAAGAATTAAGTGGAATTTAAACTTTTAAATATAGGAAGTATTCGTGTTGTAGTCCGATTTCGTTCATTTTCACAGTGTGACATAGAAATGTAACACAAATGCCACGAACTAAATTTTGTCGAAATCGGTTGGTCAGGTACCGAGATATAAGATTTCAACAAAAAGTGGGCAGTGCCACGCCCATAGTCCAATTTTTATAACGGCCCCTATAAAGCCTCATCATACCATACCTGCGATAAATTTTAACGTCTCTGGCGCTTTTTATAGTTTTGGACAGTACAGTTATATGGGGAGTGAGCGGGGTTATCATCCGATTTCATTCATTTTCACTACGTCACACATAGGAGCATTTGGTCTCAAAAACCGGACAAAATTATTTAAGGTGATTTTATGAATGAAAATGGATAAAAATGCATGATTGAATATAATAATGCAATATATCAAAATAAAACAAGTAAGCGCTTCCAAGTTCGGGTGCAACCGAACATTTTATAAATAATATATTTGAGTAGGGGGTAGTATTGATTAATTTTGCTAATCCCACATACTACCAATATGCCACATATTAAAAAAAAATGTTCCCCCGGCTTCATTAAGGTACCTTACATACAATCACCATACAAAGTCAAGTGGATGCTCGAAAATCTTGGTAATAGTTATATGGAGCGTCGAGTTTTCGCGCAATTGTATCTATTTTAGGCGCAAAGATACACTGTTATGAATAAAGCATGTTCTGCAATTTTCATTGATATGACCCAAATATTGGCGGATGTATCCAGTATTCGAAAATCTTTATACAAAGAAATACTATTGTCAGTAAAGGATTCTGTGTGAATTTCAATTTCATATATCACACATTGAACGATATTTTCGGTCAAAAGTCAACTATTGGTATCGGGTCCACATATTTGGTACCTAGGGGCTTAAACAGTTTTTAATAATAATAATACCCAACGGTTACCCTCCTCTGTTTGGGGTCCATAGTTACTCCCAGATCAACAAAACTACATACTTGCTCCAACCTAAAGTTTTGTATTACGTATAAGGTAGGGTCTACAGCTCTACGTGAAAAGCACATCGTTTTACATTTTTTAAGGTTCAATGGCATGTTATTTCTATCACACCAAGAAACTAGGTTGCTTAAGTCTGTTTGCAACTGACATCTTTCACTGTTTGAAGGATATGTTTTAAAAAGTTTTACATCGTCAGCATATAACAAAACTCTTGAAAACTTAACAACAGATGATATGTCGTTAATAAATAACAGGAACAGAATTGGACCAAGATGGCTACCTTGAGCAACGCCTGAAGGAACGTCGATTATGTCAGAAAAAGTATCTTTAAATATGACTTGTTGAATTCTATTACTAAGATAAGAAGCAACCCATTCAAGTTTATTCAAAAGAATTGAATGGTTTCCTTTATCAAAAACTTTACTAAAATCTGTGTATATAACATCAGTATTCTTATTCTCCCTAAAGCCCGTTGATACACGTGATACAAATTCATGCAAATTAGTTATGGTAGATTTCCCTTTACGAAAACCGTGCTGAGAACAAGAAATTAGTGGAGAGATCCGGAAGGATATGTCGTCTGTTATAATTGCTTCAAAAAGTTTAGGTATTGCAGACAACTTTGCTATTCCCCTATAGTTTTCAATAGATGACCTAAATCCACTCTTATGCAAAGGAATTATAAATGACTTTTTCCATATGGATGGAAATAAGCCTTGCCTAAGAGATGAATTAAATAGTTTTCTTAGGGGTTGGTATATATTAGGGTGTCCGTTATTTACCAAATTGATTATTTTTGACGAGACGCCCCCTAAACTTTTAGTTTTACATCTAAAAACAAATATCAGACCATAAAAAGCCCTTAATTTTCATTATAAACCTTGCCCCAAACACGATACATTTCCCATTGAAATTACATGGGATTTTGCCACTTTTTACGACTATTTTGTTTTCTCTGGAGCTTTCTCGTTTGTAGGAATAAAAGGGTCATATTCTTGTACAGAATTGAATACTCTACAAAAAAAGTCTTGACAATTTTTTGATATGCTCACTCCTTTAAAAGTTATTCAAGGTTAAAATTAACTATTGTATGATTGTTCTAACATATTTAACTGATTTAAGACGTCTGCTTCGGAAATGGTAGGTGCATTAATGACAGAAATCGGACATAACTTGTGCTGGGGCGGAGCATTTTGTGGAGATTTTGGAGAGTAATTGGACCTAAAGAATTCAGCGAACATATTAGAAATGGTGTGATTGTCTAGAGACATACTACACTTATATTTCATAGCGGACGGAAAATTAGAAATCCTGCGTTTGGAGTTGACGAAACCATAAAACAATTTTGGATTACGTATAATATTATTTTTTACTTTATTTATATAATTACTATAACATATTTTGTTAAGTTCAGCAAATTGTCGACGCAATTTAGAATATTTTGAATAGTTAGCAACTAAACCAGTTTTTTTTTTTAAAGTTCAAAAGCACGAGATTTTCTATTTTTTAATTTACATAATTCTTTCGAAAACCATAAATTAGAACTAATTTTTTGAGTAACAACACACTTCGGAACACATTTTTCAAATAAGTTTACAATAGTTTCATTAAAGAGGGAAGCACTAAATTCAATATTGCCACTGTAATCTGGCCAAGTTATTTTAGAAAGTTCGTAATTAGTCTTCTTAAAATTAGCTTTCGCAAAGTTGAACCGAAAACAAAGGTCTTGTGTATTATTATAAGCAAAGTTGGCTATGATTTCGATGTTAATTTCCAAAGCGGGATGATGCGTGTCCTCTGGCCGAACCAAAAGATCACATCGGACAACAGAGAACATTGAAGCGTTATCGACGTAAACTAGATCTAAGAGCTTACCAAACTCGTTTGAAATTAAATTAATTTGGTTAAGACCCAACTCCGACATTTCATCTAAGAACTCGTTAAAACATGAACGAGTACTAATAGGGATGGTGTGATCATCACTAGATTTCCATGATACGCACGGTAAGTTGAAATCTCCCAAAACAATCATGGAATCAGTATCATTAAACATTGAGAAAACATTACTTATTAATGAAGCATGCTGCATATATACAGATATGTCCGAGTGAGGCGGTATATAAGACAATGTTAAGTAGATATGGCCACTATTAGCGCAAATACGAATGCACTTAAATTCAATGAAGTCTGCATGCGGAACATCGACTTCTTCAGATGGAATTGAAGAATGAACAGCAAACAAGACCACCTCCTTTTCTGTTCAGCCGGTCATATCTAAAGATTTCGAATTCGCTGTTGAATATTTCGTTATCAAAAATGTGGGGCTTTAGCCAAGTTTCTGTCAAAGCAATGATTTTAAAGTTACAATGAATGCTATTTAGATACAAATCAGTGAATTTTGTATTAAGCCCTCTAACATTTTGATAATAAATAATCAGCGAATTATTGTTAATTAGTTGTTTGTATCAACGGGATTTCTTGGCATTTTAGTGATAACTACAGGGGGCTTATCACGTTTGTGCTCGAATTCGCGCACAAAGACCCCAGATGGCCAGAATGAGTTTCAAGTATCAATTGAAAATTGTCAGCGGATACGTCGATCTTAAACGAGGAAATATCCCTGTTGTATTTGAAATTAAATTTACGGATGTCTGTATCTACCGTTTTTAATTTCGACGAAATGTAACTGTTTATATCCTCGACTGTGGTATCCGCAGCAAGTCTCGAGATAAAAATTGCTTTTTTCCGCGGTATTACCACTAAGTTTTTATTAGCTGACTTGGAGGTATTTGGAGGCGGATCTTGAGAAGTTTTCCGCTTACCGTATTCAGTAACAGTTTTCTCTGTGTCCTGAGCAGACGGTCAAGGGGATGCAAGATTGATGAGGTCAATAGCGGGTGGGGGCATTCTTTTTAAGGAAGATACAGTGGTATCTTCATCAGACGGACGTTTTCGTTTAGGTTTTGGATTCTCATCCCGAGTATTGAAATGATTGAAACAGCGTTTTATAACGCCTAAATTTTTCAGTAAGGGTTTCAAGCTCTCAACCAATCTCCTTGAAACATTGCGCGCCTGCTTAAAAGCTTTAAACAATTCAATTTCAGTTGGTCTGCATTTCAAGCATGACCAGCGCAAGCCCTTACTGTCAACTGTGACTCGCCTTTCACAGAGCAGTTCGGAAAGTTGCAAGTCATAATGAACAAAAACAGTATTAAACAAAAATATAAAAACTGTTAAATAATAAAAGTAAAAAGCGCGATGACAAAAATATTTATAACAAATGAATGCAATAAAATAGTTGGTTATCGAAGATAACAACCAATGTAGCGAGCAGTTTGAGATGCACTGTAACACACGAAAAGTAAGAAACTCGCGATCAGCTGTGGACAAAGATGGAAATGAATAAAAACAAGAAAGAAATTTAAGTAAGCAATATAAATTAACACTTAAGCAATATAAATTAAAATTAGCCAGAACAGAATTAAAGTAAAATCTATTGCTTCACTAGCACAATGTAACACTGATACTTATCTTAAAAAGATCACTTAATCCAGAAATTTTCACAATAAAGTCTTAAATATAAATTAAATAAATTCGCCAGCGCACCAAATTCACAGCTGAGCACGAGAAGGGTTGCCAGATAATTCCGGAAGTTTTCGTTGGATTTAGAAAATTATTCGTCAAAAGGGAGCTTACTTTAAGGGGACTATTGCCGCAAAATTGTATTCCGTTATGTTAATTAATTCTTTTTTTGTGTACTGCAAATTGAAAGAATCAAATGGAATTTTAAATTGTGTTATATGAAAGTAGAAGATTGTAGTCCGATTTCGCTCATTTTCACACTGTGACATAGCAATATTAAAAGAATATCACATACCAAGTTTTTGTCGAAATCGGTTGGTCGGGTCCAGAGATATGTATGGGATTTCAGCAAAAAGTGGGCGGTGTCACGCCCAATGTCCAATTTCCACACCGGCTCCGACAGAGCCCCCTGATACCATCTATATAAGGGAGGTACGAGCGCAAGCCCCCCGGAATTTGTTTTTGAATCTTATAGTTTAAGTCATTAACATCGGTATTTTGGCAGCTAAAATAGCGCGTATACTCAAGCAATCGTAAATATGATAATTTGGTTAATGTTCGGATAAACATGTGTTTATTTTTCAAAAAAAAATTCCCAAAGGTGCCCCTTGCTGCTGCGATTAGAGTTTTATATCTTAATTTAGTGCTTACTTATGGCGCTTTATAGGTTTTAGGTTAATGGCGTTTTGTGGGCGAGGCAGTGGTACGATTAGGCCCATCTATAAACTCGTAATTTTATTTTGTACAAAGGAATGCATGTACCAAGTTCCATCAATATATCTCAACTTTTACTCAAGCTACAGATTGTACGGACGGATGTACAGACAGACAGTCCCCGGATTTCAACTTTTCCCGTCATCCTGATCATTTATATATGCTTAACCCTATAGCTATCTCGCTTAGTTTTAGGTGATACGTAAAAACGTTAGTTGAAAAAAACTATAGTACTCTGTAGCAGCAGGTTACAAGTGTATAAAAAAAACTGCTGTGGGGAAGTGACGATCCTTTTCGTTGGGTGGTATCCAGTGTAGTGTCATTGAGTGTGTGTCTGTATGTGCGGACGCTTCGCTGACAGCTTTCCATTTATCAGTCGACTGACACATGAGTGTCGTTAAATTATCGACCGTTAAACTACCACCGAGTGTGGTTTTTAGCTTTTCCATTGTATTCGAAAATCGAGGGCAATAAAATAATACATGTTCAGAGTCTTCTATATACTCTGTACACGTCGGACAGTTCGGACTAATGTCATTGTGGAATCTGAAAAGGTAGCTTCTAAAGCATCCATGTCCACTAAGTATTTGGGTTTGATGGAAATCTAAGTACCCATGTCGTTTTTCTATCCACGAGTGGATGTCCGGTATAAGTCGATGGGTCCAGCGCCCTTTGGATGAGGAATTCCACCGCTCCTGCCACATTTTAGTCCTCTTGTTTCTCTCCTCTGTCCTTGCCGATACTGTATTTGATCGTCGATTGATATAGTCCGGAAAGTCCTTAGCACCGAATTGCAGAAAGCCTATGCACTGCAATTATTTTTTTAGCGTACGCTTTTTATCCATTGCCTGTATCCATACTGGTGCCTCATACAGTATTACGGAATTCATTGCTTTTGCTATTAAGAATCGCCGGCTGGAACGCACACAGCCTCTATTGGTCATCATTCTCGGTAGGGCATTATAAATTTTGTTTGCCTTGGCGGAAGAATACTCCAAGTATTCTTTGAATTTTAATTTGGAATCTAATATTACTCCCAGATACTTCAATTGCGGCTGCGAAGTAATCTTGCGTTCCCATATGGTGAGCTCTATTCGTTCTTCTATCTTTCTACTCATAGAAGAGAACCATTGGCGTAGACTATTTAAGAACTCATTACATTTATTTCTCAGGTCGGCTAATTGTTTGGCGACTGCTACCACCATGACATCATTCGCAGAAGCTACTAGTTTCACGTCTGTTGGTTGATGGCTTCTTAGCACCCACCTCTTTTTTATGAAGCCGTATTGTCTCTCTGATAATCCGGCGGCTTTTTGAATTGCTAGTTCCAAGCGGTTTCTTACAATGCTTTCGTACACTTTTCCAATTGTGTCGAGCATGCAAAGGGGTCGATATGATGAAGGTTATCCTGGCGGCTTTTTTGGCTTTAACAGTAGAACCAGGCGCTGTTTCTTCCACGGATCGGGGAACACCTCTTCTAATATACACGGATTAAACATGTTAACAAATAAACTGGGCCTAAGAGTTATGGCTTCTTTAAGGGCTATATTTGGTGTACCATCTATTCCAGGCGCTTTGGAGTTTTTGATTTTTTTCGCAATAGCCAATAGTTCGTCTTCTGTGACTAATAGGGGTGGCTCCGTCGCTTCGTTGCGTTTAATATAATAAGTGAAGGCATGTGTCGGGAATAACGCTTCGACAACATTTTTCATAAATGATGTGTTCTTAGGTTGTTGTGACTTATTTTTGAATTTCGACATAAAATTTTGTATGTCGATCCCCAGGGGTCTATTTTCGCTTCTTCACATAGCATTTCGAAACAGGATCTCTTACTACGGATAATGGCTGACTTCAGAAGCTTTTTTTGGCATTTAAATGCTTCTCTGAGGCGGATTTCGTTTTCACCTCCCTGGTTTCGCTAGGCGCGACGTCTAGCTGAGTGACAGAGCTTCCTCAGCTTGGCAATTTCGTCGCTCCACCAGTATACCGGCTTTCGATTATTATTGTATCTCGTCCAGCACATAGTTGCGTCGCATGCTGCAACGAATTCCTTCTGCACAGCGGATACTAAGTGGGTGGCGTCTTCGCCTGGTGCCTTTGCCGCACTCCAGAAGCTCTCAAAGCCGTCAGTATCAAATTCCTTTTCACGTCAACTACGTTTTCGAGAGGTATTTCCCCGAAACCGTTCCCTTTCTTGGAAGAACGAAGCTTCAGCGATTATAGCCATATGGTCGCTACTTGTGTAAATATTCACTATTGTGTAATATATCACTTCCACTAAGCGTGTCGTTGGCAAACATTAGGTCTATTATAGAACCTTTATTACCCTTTTGAGACGTAGTTTTTGTGCCATTGCTTAGAATCGTGAGGTTTGTTTGACTCAAAAATTCTAGAACGAGGCGATCACGGTGATTTGTAATTCTGCTACCCCAAGCAGTAGACCATTCGTTAAAATCACCCGCTATTATTATTGGCGATTTTTTTCGGGTCCCTAAAGACAGCTCCAGAAGAAAATCTTCAAATTCTCTAATTGTTGCGCGAGGACGAGCATAGCAGCTTACAAAATATATACCTTGTACTTTCGCCCATGTAAAGCCGTTAAGGACTTCTTTGGAGCGGGATGAGAAAGCTTGTCCTTTGCAGGCCCATATTGCTGCCTTGCCACTTCCTTACCACTATCTTTACTCCAAGTGCTTTCCGAACGCTGTCTATATGGCTCGCTTAGTGAGGCGACATCTATGTTCTCTTCTTGAACTGTTTGTTTTAGCAGATCTTGTGCTGCAGCGCAGTGATTAAGGTTTAGCTGTAATAACCTGATTTTTCAACTCCATGAATAGGTCCCCTTCATCGTCTTCCGTATGTAGGTCACGTTTGATCCCAACTCTTCAAGACCGTTGTCGTTTTTTTTCTTCCAGAGAATATCAGCATAAGACGCACCCTCCTTTTTGGTTATTATGATGGCGTCCGATTTCGTTCTAATTTTCTTCTGAATCAGTTTCTTCTTTTTCACAACATCCACCCATTTTTCACCTGCGCTGTGTTGACCTGTAATATTTTCCTGTATTACTTTCGTGGGCTCACTGGTCATTTGTTGCACCTTCTCAGTAGCTTTTTTCGTGGGGGGTAGTTCTCCCGATGTTTCACGCAGACGCTTTGGGGCATTCATCTCTTTAAAAATATGCTTTCTCAACCATAATTTTTTTCTGCGGTTTCTCGGCTTTTTTATATAGGCTCATTATGCTACTCAGTAAGTCGCGCATAGCTTGATTTACGTGCCTTTGACCAGTCATCATATTTTCCAACTCTTTAATTTTACAACCCAACTTGTTAAAATGGTCGGAAGTTTCGTTATTTAGTGAATTCTCTTCACTTTTGCTTGCTTGGTCAGCAGTTTCATCACTAATTGTTGATCCAGCAGCAGTGGATTCCTCATTTCTGCCGTTAGGAGGCATTCTCAAAATTTAAGAATTCCTCCGGAAAGGATTCGCTGGTGTACGAACCATACTATTCTCAGAGGCCATACCTCAGTGAGAAAATAGTCTGGGTAGACCTGTCAATCAGTATGTTCAATCCCTACCGCTAAAACTTTACTAATATTTTCAATGGTTGGCAACGCCTAACCCAAAAGCAAAACGAAAAGGGAGAAACCGAAAACGGAGAACAGCTGATTAATCAAAACAAAACGGCTGATTAAAAAAAATGTGTGCACGTTTTGATGTGATTTGCTGTTAGAAGGGGAAATGGAAAAAAATAAAACTAAAAAATTTTCAGATTTGCAGGTTTCCGCGAATAATCCAAGAGCGTAAAAGACCACTTCCACTTCACTCAACACTATATCTCACTTGGATGTGGGGTGCTTTCGCGTGTGGGTTGTATTGATGTGTTACGAATGTGTGGTGTTCTTGTGTGTGGGTACTGTTGGTGTGATTTGTTGAAGTGAGGCCGTGTTGTGACTATGTGTAGCCGGGTCATGGTTTTGAGCCGACTATAATAAATATAACAAGTAAGAAAGGGCTAAGTTATCCCATTAAATTAATTGCTTCTTGATTTCTGTACTGAAAGTAAAATAGTCAAGTGGAATTTAAAATTGTGCTATATGCGAAATAGGCGTAGTTATTGTTTGATATTGCTCATTTTCACAACGTAAAATAGGAATATGAAAAGAATGTTACGTATTAAATCGAAAACGGTTGGTCGGGTTCCGAGAAATGATTTTTCACCAAAAAGTTGGCGGTCCCTCGTCCAATTTTTACAATGGCCCCTATAAGGCCTTATCTACCGGTAGAAATTTTTTTATAATATTCATGCTGGGTGAATTTGGTTGTTGTAGCTTTAGTGCTTTAGGAGATATATTATATAGTACTAATGCACACACTAATGATTATTTTGATGATATTTGGGACAGATGTCACTTTTCGCGCGTAATTTAAATTACAAAGTCTTACTTTTTTTTGCTCTCAGTACTACAACAAGAAGAACTGTGCTAAAAAGACAAAAAAACAACAAAACATAATTAAAACAAATTAAAAATCATAATGGAACATTTATATATATATCGAACATAAAAAAAATTAATTAGATTCTCTCGAAGAAAAAAGAGATCTTAAACTTAAGCTTCGAATACCTTTTGAAGCTGTTGAAGAAGCATTTTATGAAGAAAGCAATATCCATTTCAGAGTCATGATGAAAGACTTAACGGAGAATGTAGTGGAAGAAATTCAAGCAGAATATAGAAATATAAAAATAAACAAGAAATTTCCAGTGTGTTCTAATATAAAACTAAAATAAAGTATAATTCCAATATTTTATGAAGAACTGAAACAATGATCATCATTTAGTGATCTTTTCACAACTTTAGTGGATAATTGGAAGCACTGTATTGAATTAGAAAAGATGTTCCGACCGAAGACATTGTTAGGCGGTAGATTAATTCAACATTAGTAAAATAATCGAATTACAAAGCTGCTTGAATTGTTGTGAATTGAAACTTATCGATCAACCAATTGCAAATGGAGAAAGTGCAGCAAGCATGAAGCAGCTTTAGGATACCACTAAAGGCCTAACTATAATGAGCATAAGCTAGCTTAAGCTAGCTTAAGCCAGCGTAAGCAACTGTCCGAATACACACAAATTGTATGTTGCAACTATAATGTAATTACAATCAAGTTTAGTTAAATTTTTTCAAATATCATTTGCTTAAGGAGAATGCGAAACTGGTCGCATTTTCCGTACGGAATCAGCTGTTTTCGCTTTTTGTCAACTGATACATCATTTTGAATTTGAAAATGAAAAGGAAGAAAAGTGTTTTGTTAACCGATAAAATCATTTTAAATTTGAATGTTGAGGACGACGAATGCTTTATCCAAAAATCCAAATTTAATAGATAGTATTGATAAAAAAGAAATGTTTGTACGACAAAAGAGATGCATTTTATTTCAATCGTACAAATAAAGAAAAAGCGTGGAAAGCAATCGCGGAACTATGCTGTAAAAGTGGTATGTATTAACTCTGTTATAGGAATATATATTTTTGTAAATATTATATATTTTTTATGTTTGTTTCAATTAAAAGATCTAGAATGCAAACATAGATGGAAGCTACTCCGGGAGCGCTTCTGCAAGGAGATAAAAAGGTTAGAAGCTCCTTCAGGTAGCGGAATGAGCTACTTAGAGGAATGGCGTTATTTAAAACCTCTGATGTTTCTGAAAGACTCCGTCACACCGCGTCGGTAAGTACTCTGTATAAATTTTAATGTTTTTAAATATAACTTTTTCATTGTGCAGCACTCGTGATAATGCAGAAACAAATATAGACTCTGTCTTGGATTCATCAATGAGTGATAGTTTGAATGAAATTTCATCGCCACCTCGGAAGAAAAATAAAAGTCTCTACCTAGAAAGTCTCTACCAAAAATTTGGCGCAACAATGGGAAACTTAGATGGCGGCGCCGGCTGAAAGATGTGAAACTGATGAGGGCTTTTTTGACGACGGTTTTGTGTCTGATGAAAGACCTGCCAGTGTCGGTCAAAGACGGTTTCCAAGAGAAAATGATATTGGAGTTACATCGCTTACGTCCCGAAAATAGGCAAACATGAAATTGAAAACGACAAGAATTCAATCTAGTTTCCTTATTTTTTAAAAAGTGTTAAAACTGCACAAGTTATTTCTAACTTCCAAAGAACTTCTTCCACCGTAATGATGCAAATTGGAAGATTACATAATCGATGGGATATTACTTTCAACTTCTCTACGCCATATACCGTCATGAAAATCTCCATTAGAGTTCTGCCAATCAGCATAGTTGCTTGCAGTATACAAAGATGCATTAACGTTATTAAACATAATAAAATTATGTAAGGCAACGCACGCCAAAACAATTTTTTCTGCATTTTCTGAAAATAAATGTTAGAAAAACTCGCCAACGCCCTACTAGTATTCCAAAAGAGTTTTCAATTGTGCGACGAGCTCTCGATAACCTTTTATTAAACACCTATTTTTCATTTGGTAGCATTCCCCCCGGGGGTATGGGCGCATTAAATTTATCCCTAAAAGAAAGGCAGCATCACCAACGAAGAAGTGTGGAGTTTTTAGTTGCGTATTTGGTAAGTTTTTCGCTGGAGGGGTGGGAAGTTTGTGATTTAGCAACCTCTTTCCCAATCGACTCACTTGAAAAATGCCTTTACATGTAATAGAAACAATAATATTAATTAAAAAAAAAAAACAGATGCACAAATATAAAAGTCCTCACCACCATCACCCTGACTTCCATATGCACCAATATCTATGTATATAGGTTAACCGATATCGTGCATCACATACTGCTATACGTAACAACACAATAGAAAAAAATTTTTTGTAGCAGAAAAATTGACTATCGCTTTTAGGTGGGCATCGAATAGCAATATGCTTCCCATCAATAGATCTAACACAGTTGGGCATATTCCACAGTTCCCAGAAGTCTTGAGAAATTCGCTTGAAATCTCCTTCATTAGGCTCAGATACATAAACAGCGCCTAACTTCGTCCAAAGGACTTCAGCTGTCTCCAGAATAATGCGCCTAACCGTTTCCTTTCCCAGTTGAAATGACCATGCCAACGATTGAAACGAAGTTCCTTGTGATAAATATCTGTAAGATAAAGAAAAAAGAACAAGACATAATAACACCCCTATTCTGTGCACTTAACTAATTTGTCAAAATTTGAAATTTATCAAGCATTTCGTATTCTGTGTCTGAAATAAAAAGCTCTTTTCTTTATAAGTTTTTAAGATGTCAAATGCTCTTGACAGTGCTCGTTATGAATTAAATATCTGATTGTGCATCTTATTGTGAAAATGGAAGATATTTTACTTTTGTTATTATTGTTAAACGAAGATGAAAATTGTGAGAATAAGAATCGCGCGCGGCATTTAAAATGTTTACGCGACGATAGCAATCCATTTTCTGTGAGCGAGAATACCTTTGGGCAAAAAATTTGAAAAAATTGATGAACTAGCCCCACACGATGATCAGAAAACGTCACTACCTTTAACTGTAATGGTTCCAGCAGCTTTGAACTTCTTTGGACACGGTTCATATCAGGAAATGTGTAGATAACAACGTCAACTTGCCCAGGAGTTAGTCGTTCCTTTCGAGAAGTGTACGGGCTGTAGCTTTTACTTTTATCAAGATTGCCACAGAATACCAAAATATTTCGTGCTTGATAAATATTTGAGTTAATTTTCAATATTTTACTAATTTGTCAAGTGCACAGAATAGGGGTGTAAAAATATATTAGAATGAACAAACTTACTGTAATGTCAAAGCTAATCGACATTCCGGTTGCACAGGCTCCCTCAACGAATTCTTTTTTAAAAAGGGCTCAACAAGAGTAAGCAAAAGTCCATATACTTGTGGCGTCGTTTCTGTGTATATAAAAAAATCAGTCTGGTCAATCCTCTTCATTTCCAGGAATCGTACAAAAAACCATCCTTCTTCCTCTTTCAGTTTATTTCCCTCACTGAACATGACCGAACTCTTTTTTTTTTTGTAATTTCACAAATTTCTGTTAATATGCGTATTCCGTCTAAAACAGAAGTAAGCATTTTAATTGTTTTGAAATATTTCAATTTTCTATACATTTTTGCAAAATCCAAACCAAATGTAAAACCAAAACACAAATTGCCTATTGACACTTTCTTCTTCTGCATGTAAGCAGTTATGCATTTGACAGACTTTTCGTTCATTTTTATAGTATACCCTGAAAAGGGTATATTAAGTTTGTCACGAAGTTTGTAGCTCCCAGAAGGAAGCGTCGAAGACCCTATAAAGTATATATATAAATGATCAGTATGTTGAGCTGAGTCGATTTAGCCATGTCCGTCTGTCTGTCTGTCCGTCTGTATATAGTATATACGAACTAGTCCCTCAGTTTTTAAGACATCGTTTTAAAATTTTGCAAACGTCATTTTCTCTTCAAGAAGCTGCTCATTTGTCGGAGCTGCCGATATCGGACCACTATAACATATAGCTGCCATACAAACTGAACGATCGGAATCAAGTTCTTGTATGGAAAGCTTTCACATTTGACAATGTATCTTCACAAAAGTTGGCACAGGTTATTTTTTAGAGCAACAATGTAATCTGCGAAGAAATTGTTCAGATCGGCTTACTATAGCATATAGCTGCCATACAAACTAAACGATCGGAAAAAAGTTCTTGTATATAAAACTTTTGCATTTGACAAGATATATTCACGAAATTTGGTACAGATTATTTTCTAAAGCAACAATGTAATCTTCGCAGAAATTGTTTAGATTGGTTAACTATAGCATATAGCTGCCATACAAACTGAACGATCGGAAAAAGTTCTTGTACGGAAACTTTTGCATTTGACAAGATATATTTACAAAATTTGGTATAGATTATTTCCTAAGGCAACAATGTAATCTCCGAAGAAATTGTGCAGATCGGCTTACTATAGCATATAGCTGCCATAAAAACTGAATGATCGGAATTAAGGGCTTGTATGGAAGACTTTCGCATTTGACGTGGTATCTTCACGAAATTTGACATGGATTACTGCTTAAGGTAATAATATAATCTCCGAAGAAATTGTTCAGTTCGGATTACTATAGCTTCCATATAAACTGAACACATAGTTACTAAAACAAATGCACCTGTGAAGGGTATTTTCTTTGGTGCAGCCGAAGTTAACGTTTTTTCTTGTTTGACAGTAACATACGGCAGCGTATGCACATTATATGTAGTTAGCCCATAAGGAGTGCATTTATGCATTAAAACAGCTGAACTCAAATTTACACGACGTTTCAGCCATCATAGCTCAAATAGTAGCTCGTAAAGTGGGCATAGAAAGTCTACGTTTATACGAACAGAACGTAAAACACAGGGACATACAAAGTTTAGTTGCATTTTCTATTTTATGGAACCAGTAACAAGTTTTAGAAGTCATACGAGACAGAAAAATAGGTATATGGAACCAAAAGCAGACACAACGAGCACCTATATTTTAGGCAGCTGCATAAAAAACTTGTGTATTCTGTAAAGTTCCTGTGCCTCAAATTTTAGAATGCAAAAAGTTAAAGGCCCTGAGATTCGTTACAAACAACAAACTCTGCCATATTTACTTTGATCATGTATATATATGAAGGCGGTTGTATTAATAAGAAATGATGTATCACATGTTAAAGAAGTCATCATAGTTTACTGCATTAAAATGAATATCAAAAAGGATGAAAAAATCCTTTACAAAAATGGCGAAAAACCCGGAAACGTCAATACTTGTAGCAACATTTCAAGTAAAAGGGAAGGCAGTAAATCACAAATGGCAACTATTTCCGAAGAAGCAGCTCAAATACTTCTGTATAAGATTTATTTTATATTTGTATTTCATTTCACACGATGCACCTTGTGCAAAGTGTTTCTCAATTACCTGTCGTTCATTGCTTCTATTATTTTCTTAAACTATTGTACTACCGCTGTAAGAGTTCTCTTCTGCTTTGGATCGCCGCAATAAATAGACGTGCTTTCAATCTTAGTCCTGCGTTTTACTGAACATAATTTCTGCTGCCTCCTGTGAGGACTAAGATCATTGTTAATTTTGAGAGTTTGAATTGTCGATTTTCATGAGTAAATTGGTTTGACGCTATCTTAAAGGATTAACGCGATATGCTCGGATAAAATTCAGTTCCTGCAGTGCAATTGTAAAGCATAACCGCATTTTACATGTACGTAAATTGAAAATGGCAGACATCAATCTTCGTCAGTTTTATGCATCTGTTATTTCTCGCACAATAGAACAGGTGCCCAAGCTACGCACGGGTGAATTAGATTCATACAAGGTTGAGCAGATTTTGAATTCGGCGAGATCCCATTACGAACGGTAATGCTGGTAATTGCTGGTAAACCACGAGGCGCTCCTCAGTCTTTCGAAAAAGTTGGAGTTGAGAATGCATTCAACATGGTGGGATGTCCCCGAAGAAGTTATAACGACTTATGTTCTTATACGCTTGCGTTCGACCAAAATTGATGAGTTGTAAGTTTCTACGGAGGGAAATATAAATTCATCATGATAGCGGGCTACATAATTAGTTGGCATTTAAGGACGCGTTCGAGACCTTGGTGCACAACCGAGAATTACCCACCGCGTACAAACTCGGTAAGCTTGCACCGGCTGTTCCCTACTCATCGGTGCCGTTGGTTGCTGATGGACAACTTTGAAGAAACGGTATGATAACCCTAAGCAGTTGGTTGAAGTTCTTGTTGTGCGTTTGGTAAACCACTCGTTGACGCCAGAGGAGTCAGCGCGATCATTGCTGAATATTGTAGATATGATTAGCGGTTCTCTGCCTTCGTTGGCTATTGTGAATTGGCCACTTCAAGAGCTTTAACGGTGCCTATCGTGGTATCAAAACTCCCACTACAACAAAGCGCGAATGGTACATGCACTACTCCCTAACGGAATTGAAAAATTTATCGGCGTTATTAAGTTCTTGGAGAAAAGGGCTCAAAGTCTGTCAAGGGAGTTTGTTAAGGTCGTAGATGGTACCCACACAGTATCCGTATTTCAACATCAGCGCGTATCAACTGCGCGCAACGTAAAATGCACTATTCAATGGAAGAAGCAAAGTGTCAATATTGTCAAAGCCTTCATAAGGTCACGCGTTGTCCAACTTTATTTGACTTACCACAGGAGAAATGTTTCGATGCCCTCAGGAAAAAAGGCTTATGCTTTAACTGATTACGGTCAGGGCATTTATCTAAGCAGTAACCCTCTGGATGTTGTCGTCAATGTGGCCTCAGACATAATACCATTTTTTGTTGAGAGCCCCAAAAGTCTGTCTAGTTAACGTATAAACGTCCAGCCCACTGCTAACATTTAACAGATGATACTTAGGAGATCACGTTATCATACGGGTAGATGGCTGCATTAATAGGGCAACATTGGTTGAAGAACATCGCCATCAAACTATACTTCCGAAGGTAGTAATGCTAGAGACCTACGCTACCGCTATTAGATTCTTCATGCAAGGCAAGTTGTCCGTAGTTTAGTAAATAAATATGTGATTTGCCGAAGACATCGTGGAGTTACTCAACAGATGACCTCATTACTTCGACATCGGCTCAATGTGTCTCGACCATTTCTGGTTTCAGGTGTAGACTACTGCAATTCTTTTTCACTGCGCATTGGCACTATAAAATCTCGCAGTGCAGTAAAAACCTATCTGTCAGTTTTCGTATGTATGGCTACCAAACCTGCGAATGTCGATTTCGTGGATGACTTGTAATCAAGGGCGTATACACGAGTTTTGTTAGTCGACGCAGTTTGTGTCGCGACTTATATAGTGATAAAGCTACAAATTTTGTAGGAACCACTCGGATGATGAAGGAAGACTTAGCTACTTGGCACAGTGAACAGAGTCAAAAATATATCGCCAATATTGAGACGAGTTAGCACTTTATAACATCTAGTGCCCCTAATCAAGGTGGATTGGGGGAGGCTGCTAGGAAGTTCGCGAAACGGCATTTGGTTGATGTCATAGGTAACCAGGTGATGTGATATTCGCAGACACTGACGACAGGAATTTAAGCTTGTTTGAGTTCGAGTCCGCTTTACGCTAACACTTGAAGATTTCTTCATTGGCGCTCCACTTATCGCAGTGGCAGAACCGACCGTGGCGGAAAGTCCAGCTAACCAACTAAAGCACTGACAGTGGTTACGACGAACACATCAACAGCTCTGACATCGGTGGAGTGAAGAGTACAATCACGTAGTAAGTGGCGGAAGCGTACCGAAAATATTCGTATTCATTCATATGGGTTGCATAACAGAGGACCATCATGGCAGTGGTGGCCTGGTTCGAAACGCAACATTGATTACTTCTAATGGAGTCTGCACCCGGCGATTTCGAAGCAGTTGCTTCGACCGGGCAGGATGTCTAAGATTTATTTTATATTTGTACTAGCAGCCCACCCCGGCTTCACAAGGGTACTAAACAATCATTTCAAAAGATATAACTTTGTACACACTCTCTTACATATACTTTCTCGTGTTTGCAAGGGGTCATAAAAAATTAGTTTAATGAAGAAAATTCGAACATGGAAGTATATTTTATGTATTATGATTATTTTTTTTTTAATTTTTGTAGAAAGGCCTTTACTATATACTTTACTTTCTCTGCTCCTGAAAAATAATTTTTAAATCAGAGCTTCCCTGTAAGCAATATTTGATATTAATTTATTTTGTGGCCGCAATATAAATTGATTTTCAGGACCTCCGACCCGCAATAGACAAACATATACAAGGTGCGTTCCAAGGTAAACAGGACTTTTTGAATCTAGCGCCCACTGGTGGCGCCATCTATATGTCGACTGGTGCGTTAGAATCTGCTTCTTTATCGATTGTCCTGTCAGCCATTTCATGACATTTCATTGATTGGAAGTAAAGTTATTGCGTTTTAAGTGTCAGTATGTTTGTGTTATCGGTGCGAAAATGAGCTTCGAACAAAGAGCCAACATAAAATTGTGTTTTAAAATTGGAAAAACTCTTACCGAAACGTTTCAATTAATGAAACAAGTTTATGGCGATGATTGCCTATCCCGTATCAGAGTGCATGAATGGTTTCAACGTTTTCAAAGTGGTCGTGTGGATATAAATGACGATCAACATGTGGGCCAAGCAAAATCCGTAATTACCGGAAATTCCATCGAAACTGTGAATGAATTCAACAAAAATCAGACGAAATCGACATTCAAATTCATGGAAGTGGAATTGAACATCTTCAAAACATCGATTTATCGCATTTTGACCCAACATTTGGGCTTACGAAAGGTGTGTGCACGGTTTATTCAGCACAAATTAATTGACGACCAAAAATTTCTCAGAATCCAACATCTTCCTTTTCGGAAAAATGCATTTGCCCAACGTTAAATGTTATGCAGACGTAGAGCACATTCAAAATGCTGCACCGGCATACTGGCGGCCATACCGGCCAACGAGCTAAAACACTCGTTCAACATGCTTTTGGACCATGCGAAAAGCTGTATTGAAGCAGAAGGAGACTATTTTGAATAAATTAAATTGATTTTGCCAAAAAAACATTTGTTCTGGATTTTTTTTGACGTCCTGTTTACTTTGGAACGCACCTTGTAGTTGGCCTTGCGTAAAACATTCTTTTCGCAGTTCAATCCCTAATTATAATAATATATATAATAATAATTTCAATAACTAATTCGAAAGTTTGGCTTTGGGACTTATTAGTAGTTAGAGCGAAAGATGTTTTCACTGGAAATTAAAGCCGTTTAAATGGGATTGGGAGATTACTTGGGATCATCGAAATCCTCGGTATATGAGCTAGTTGACCAGCTGCTGGGCCGGTGATACTGATTGTTACAAATTATTTGTCCTTCAATTCCTTAATAAACAGCCTAGTCCCGTTACACATGCTTGGAGGACTTAAATTCCTCGACAACATAATTGGCTTTTAGAGCCAATTCATCTGGTGGCAGTCCAGAAAGGTTTAATGAATTTAAAAACTACTGGGGATAATGGACCGCGTCCTCCATACTAGTCACGGCGTCTATCGATTTGTATTTTTGTCTCCGGGAACTTTTTTATTTTTATCGTTTATTTCGTTGATACAATTACTGCTTAAACTTGGAGTTTCAAAAATTCCTTCCCCAATTGTAATTTCTGTGGAAAATCACCATCAGTGATTCCATGAAGATGATCTCTCATATTCCTCTGTAATTTTCAATCGAAGTCCATAATGGCCATGCTACTAATAGCGGGATTCTGTAACCAGTCTCTAGTCTCTATTTGAGACATTTTGAGGTAAAGTATCAATTTGTGACTAGTTACTATTCACTAAACATTCTATAACGTTTGTCTCAAAATATTGCCTCAAGTTTGAGACCCAATAGTTAGCAAGTCACAAAACTAAAAAGAACTCCTCTCTGCCATTTTGAATATACTGAATAGAGATCATCATAGGTATTAATCGATTGTCGTGTTTTAATATTTTGTAAGCAACGCAAACAAGAAAAGGTTAAAAATAAATCAATTTTACATAAATTTCGTAAATATTATGAAGCAAAGTCAACATATATTTTTATTTTTATTGATAATTATGTTTTTTGACTATGTCATAGAAAATTTAATATTTGTTATTGACATATTTATTTTCATTCAAGTGTAAAAACATCTCTGAATAATGAAATGTGGTAGATTTTGTGCCTGTCACTTACAGAATAGCAAAATCGTCTGAAGTCTCAAAATTTGTCTCTAACTTAAAATCTCAAATTTAGAGACTTGAGACTGTATCACAGTACAGAATCACACGGTAAGCATGCTTTGATAATATCTGCTCGCGTACCCCTGTTAATGATAGGATGATTCTGTCGGAAATCTCCAGCAAATTCAAAAGTTATTTCTGAAGTCTTTTAATGTTTTATGTTTTATATGTATGTGCTTTATGGCTCATTGTGCATTCTTACATACTTTAGCGTTTAAGGTGTACGGACGTGTTTTGTAAGAAATTCTTGATGGCAACAGATTTGCCTTACTGAGCAAAGAGCCTAACGGCAATGCAAAGGGTACCACCACAGTCGTGAATGCCAAATCCGTCCAATCTATCGGGTGATTTTTTAAGAGCTTGATAACTTTTTTTAAAAAAAAAAACGCATAAAATTTGCAAAATCTCATCGGTTCTTTATTTGAAACGTTAGATTGGTTCATGACATTTACTTTTTGAAGATAATTTCATTTAAATGTTGACCGCGGCTGCGTCTTAGGTAGTCCATTCGGAAAGTCCAATTTTGGGCAACTTTTTCGAGCATTTCGGCCGGAATAGCCCGAATTTCTTCGGAAATGTTGTCTTCCAAAGCTGGAATAGTTGCTGGCTTATTTCTGTAGACTTTAGACTTGACGTAGCCCCACAAAAAATAGTCTAAAGGCGTTAAATCGCATGAAATGGCAATAGAATCGCGAGCTGTGTGGCATGTAGCGCCATCTTGTTGAAACCACATGTCAACCAAGATGCTAACAAACTTTTTGTTGCCAAAAATGGAAGAACTGAACTTGGTTGACATGTGGTTTCAACAAGATGGCGCTTCATGCCACACAGCTCGCGATTCTATGGCCATTTTGAGGGAAAACTTCGGAGAACAATTCATCTCAAGAAATGGACCCGTCAGTTGGCCACCAAGATCATGCGATTTAACGCCTTTAGACTATTTTTTGTGGGGCTACGTCAAGTCTCCAAAGTCTACAGAAATAAGCCAGCAACTATTCCAGCTTTGGAAGACAACATTTCCGAAGAAATTCGGCTATTCCGGCCGAAATGCTCGAAAAAGTTGCCCAAAATTGACTTTCCGAATGGACCACCTAAGACGCAGCCGCGGTCAACATTTAAATGAAATTATCTTCAAAAGTAAATGTCATGAACCAATCTAACGTTTCAAATAAAGAACCGATGAGATTTTGCAAATTTTATGCGTTTTTTTTAAAAAAAAAGTTATCAAGCTCTTAAAAAATCACCCGATATTTGCGTGAGGGAAGCTCAAATGCGCTTGTTTCCAAAATAAGCAATATAATAGGCACAAACAATTTTTACATTCTGCCCTTGAAAAAATATAACATAGATAGCCAAAAATTCAAACATACACTGAAAAAACTTCATGGATGTTGTAAAATTCTTATCGAATAATAATACTACTCTTACCAACTGAAGAGCTCTAAAGGCCTAGTTATTGTTATAAAAGGGATAGAGTCCTTGGTAGACTCTAACGACGTTAAAGAAGCATTGGAAGAATGTGGTTTTAGTATTAAATCAGCAGTAAATATTATTATTATAAATTTATTATAATTTATTATCTCCCCGAGCATGCCTCCAACCAACAAGTCGTCTTTTCGCGACGATGGCAAAAGCTAAAAATCATAAATTGCACAACTTTCTGGTGCTTCTCGCAAAAATCTGCGTCGATATGTATTCACGATCATACGTATACATACATACATATGTATTTACACATGGTTGTAGGCGAAGCTGCTACAAGGGGTGACAATCGGCGGCCATTACTTTACTTATGCCTTAGAAATTCCATTGCTACGAATATGGAAATGACAACGAAATAATGCAAATATGCATATTTCTAAAGGTCATTAATTTCTTGAAAGGAATGAATGATCCTGAGAAGTATAGTCTTAACTTTTCAACGGCCAACGCAGAGCACTTCAACCAAAAGGAATTTATTCATTAAAATCACCACTCAGAAGTCGTTTTATCCGTTGCAAGCGAACGATTTTCGAAGAAACATGATTTCTAATATGCCACAAGACACAATTAGAAATGAACTTCTTAAACCTCACGCTGTCAGATAAAACGATATACCTCGTCATCGCGGGTCGATTTCCAAAATATTTAAATGAAGCTAACTACAGAAATAATCCTGTAAAGTATAGCCAGGAATAATGGGATGCCCAACTTATTCCAGTGTGAGAGCGCCTCAAAATAAGCGTTTTTTGAAACATTTTCTATTGTGGCCAGATCGAACAAAATAAGAATTTTCGGGCATTTTAAATTAAAATGCCCAACATTTATTACGATTGCAAATTATTATATATTGGACTTTTAATATATGGCGAAACTACTTAATTTTTTTTATGATTTTATGGTATATTAAAACAACTGACTTTCGATCTTTCAATACTTAATAAGGTGAATTAAGCCTGTTAGTCTCAATTAATAAATGTTTTTAATCATTTGTAATAAAAAATTAATTCTATTATGCATCAAATTACAAATTTTATTAGCGATCTTGAACGGCGGCAACAAATTCCTCCGTTCACATATATTTTTGGTATAATTTCAATCTGGCCATTCCAGTCATTCCAATTGCAAAACGTCAAAACCTACCCAATCCAGTCAACTGTCAAAGTTCGGTAGATGAGCGGATCTCACATTTCCAGTGACAGGAGAGTTGGGGATCTCTTTATCTCTGGTATAGCCTTAATTTTTCAACGGCCAACGCAGGGTTTTCAACAAAAGATCACATAAAATAGTTGATAATTCGCAGAAATGAAAGACAAAGGAAAGAAAATGCAGTATAACTTCAATAATGAACAAGCACACAAACATACATATGCGCAGCAGCAGCAAGGAAAGAGGTAACAATCGGCGACCCATTGTATATTTCTTTCATGCATAACCAAACCATAATTAGGACAACGCAATTAAAGTGTCAATGGTGGTCTAGGTGGTAAGCGCTTCGAAAGTTGCGACGAGCACGTAGGTTCGATTCCCAATAGAATTTATTTTTAATTGAATATGTGATCTTATTTTATAATAACTCATTTTAAATATATAAAAGATTTACCTAAACATTATGATGATATTTTCATGATTCATACGCAATGTACGAATGTAAGCAATTTCGTTTTGCCGTCGGCATTTCAATTTCTCATGCTTAATTTTTTGCTTTCAACCAAGAAATCGCTTGTATGTATGTACGTACATATGTGCAATATATGCCTTTGCGTTTTGCCGTCGGCATTTCCATATTGACATGGAAAAGTAATTATGTATTTCATTGTTTCGTTTTGGCCCAATTTTGTATATTAAGACAAGTGTCAATAATTGCGCCAAAATCAAATATATTATATATTCATATGTAAACATGTTTTAAACTTTACATAAAATTGAAGTGTCAATAATTGCGCCAATTTTCATAAAGTTGGAAATTTTGCGCGAATAAGACGTGTGCGGGTTAAGTCGTGAATATTACTTATATTAATTAATTTGAAAGTGCCGAAAAATGCGAAACGAAATTTCAATAAATTTAAGTAAACTTACATGTATTTTCATTTATATTTAATTGTCAATAAATTTTTTAAAAATTATTTGCCCTAGTTGTCCATTTTTTATTTTCTCACACATTTCAGCCGATTTTTGTATAGAAATTTGACCGGCGTAGAAGCAAAATGCGAAACAATCATACATATGTACATATATTATGTCGTTTGCACATTTGTCTGTATATTTGCGAAAGCAAATGTTCCACAAAAGCATATTTCTATACTTAAACAAAATTATCAGAACCATCGTATGTTTCTTATGTACATGCATAACCAAACCATACTTAAGTCAGCGCAACCAAAGTGTCAATGGTGGTGTTGGTGGTAAGCGCTTGGAAAGTCAAGATGATACCACAGGTCTAAGGTTCGAATCTCGACAGAATAAATTTTTAATTTTTTGCTTTTAACATCGCATACTATACAAATAAATATTTTTCTTACTAATAGAAATTAAATTTATCACAGCAATATTATGTATACGTATATTATGTATATTGCTGTGATAAATTTAATTTCCATTAGTAAGAAAAATATTTATTTGTATAGTATACGATGTTACAAGGCATACACCTTCTATCCTATCTTGTGTATCTGCACATGCTCATATGAGTGTATGTATACGCATGCGCGCGTTCAGAAATTGAAATTGCATTGACTTGCATGTTCATACATTCATATATACTTATATGTACATATATTTGCATACATTGCCAAACAAATAATGCACAAGCATACAAACATACATATGCGTACACATAAGTTAAGCTTTCTCTCGTTGAGAAAGCTAAAAAAAAACAAAATTGTTTTCGCGTTTAACAACGGTGCTGCATGGATGGCAGCGCGACCGCGTTACTTTATTGATTGACATAAAATGTGACTAAAATTAGTGCTTAACATAATTTAATACCTAAATTCCGTCTAGCCTGCAGTGTGTGATGCACTTCCAGGAATTGGCTTGTGAAGGTGCATAAGCATTTCGGGTGCGCGTGCCGGAAGTCAAGTCGTTGTTACTGAAACTGCTGCGGCGATTTGCTTAAGTCATTGTCGAATTGTTGATAGGTGTTGTATTAACTCTTCCCCTCTTAGTTCGATCGTCCGCGACCGGTGTTATTGTTGGGCTGCGATGTTGTAATTTGCAGGAACGGGCCTTCCTGCACGTTTGCAATAAATTCTGCTTCTGGGCTATGCGAAATGTACATTTTTTGTTTTTCTTTGATAATAAAAAATAAAATTGCAGTAGTGACTACTATAATTCAAACAATTGATGTATCAGAACTTAAGCTAATTATTGAGGATACACTGTTTCCATTATTTAGTAATTTAAAATTATTTTCATGCTGAAGCTGTTTTATGTACAATGCTTCCATCTTTACTTCTTTATTAATTTCGTTTGTATCATTTATTTTTGTTATTACATTTGGTAATACAAATGTTTCAAATATCCTCAAGTTTACATTGAAATATGTTCTATTAGAAATCTTTATCTCACAATTTTCGAACCTTAATAAAAATGTGCCTTTTTGGCTTATCTTTTGTTTATTACAATTTTGGGTTATATTTGAATTAAAATTCTTAAATACAAGGGTGCCTGGTAGCATTTCTATTACATCAGGTTTATTAAAATTTTCAAGCTTACAGCTCGCTTCTTTAAACATTAATATATTGCCTTTACAATTCTTATAATATTCTTTTCTAAATTATCCTTAATTTCTAATTGGTACATTTTATTGTCCTTGTCTAGGATTTCTAAATGGCTTAGTATTACTGATTTATTACTAATGTTTGGGATGGGTTCAAACTTTATTTTGGATAATGTATTCTGAGAATATTGAGGTATGAAGAGGGATAGGATGATTGTATTTTTCTGAAATAGTACGGCTGTTCTAATGTGGCTGTAACTTTCAAAATTGCTAATATGGGTCAGTTCAGTAGGGGTTAGAATGTCCGTTGGCAAGATACCTAATTTAGTTGAAAAAATGATTTCTCCGCTGTCATCTACGTGATTGCGTAAAAGCGATATGTCGTTGTTAATTTGGTAAGTATGCATGATGAATTGAATTTCGTCCTCTACTGTCTTTATTTTATTTTGTGCTAATTCAGTAAATTCGTTTATGTAACTACTAATAACAGTTTGTTGTTTGTTTATGTGGTCTGTAATGTTCGTTATCTGTCCAGAAAGAAAGTCGCTAATTTGCATTAAATTGTTATCATTATAAGTGGTAAGTTCTTCGTTATTATGAACTTGTGTGAGAGCGTCCCTAATTTCTTTTTCATCGTCACTGTCCATGGAGCCTGCTATAAATTTTAGTCCTTTTCCTACGATATTGAGTAAGCCTCGTTTGACTTTAAAGTGCGGATGCAAACCGTCTAACTTAGCTTCTAATAAAACAAAATTTTTATGGATTGAGTCAAGAAATTGTCTGTCCTCAAAAGTGATTGCTTTTAGAGTGTTAATGTTGCCTGAAATAAGCGATAGCGTTTCTTCATATTTCGTTAAATTGATGAAATGTAAAATTTTGTCGTAATGGTTGATTGTCCTTACTTCTCCTGTCTTAATGGGTAGGTGCACCCGTCGTTGTTGTTGGTAAGATCCTGTATGTCGATTTGTTGTGTGATCACGGTCGATGTCATCGTTAGTTGAATCAGAAAGGTATAGTAGCGGGTCATTATGACTAACTGGAAAAATAATTTTTAACATTGTTTAATATTTTTTTTGTGAACGATTTTACCTGACTTAGTTTTAATTTTCAGGAATTGTAGTTCTGCTCTACAATTTCCTTCTGTATTTAGAAGATAACTTTTGCTCCTATTCTCTTGTCTCATTTTTACGAAAATCTCGTCTCCTCTGACGTATTGTTTTAACGGGGTTCGATCTTTATTATGGTACAAAAGGTCGATATTCTGTTTAGTTAATAATTTCCTAGCAGTTTCCTCTCTATCCTTATCTAGTAATTTTGGGTCACTACAAAACTCTTCTGCCAAAGAAAGCTTCTACGGGTTTCTCTGCGGTAGTGGAATGAATTGAATAATTGTATTCTTTTACCGATTTCTCCAGTAATTCGTTAAAAGAATTATGCGTTTTTTCGCTTTGGTAAAGCAACGCATGATCTCCTGTAGGTTGAATGAAACCGTTCAACTCTGTCCATTTGAGGAGCTGGTGTAAGGGGCTGTTCGAAATATTTGTATGCCGAACTCATTCTCTAGCATAAAATTTATTGACTCAGATTTAAATGATCTTTCATTGTCAAATACTACCGTTTCTGGTATGAGGGAAAGTAGTACATATATCTCTCAGAGGTTGCCTGATATCCTCTGCAGCTTTAGATTGTATGGGTTTCGCGACAGCAAATTTTGAAAATTTATCTACGGCTGTCAAAATAAACTGATTTGATGTATGAGGATATCTAAGTGAACTATTTGACCAGGAAACCGTGGAATTGGAGTGGCCTGTATTTGTGGCTTTGGCGGATGATGTTCGTTTTTATTAACTTTGCATGTTTCCCATTTTTTTGGAATTAGAGAGAGATTTTTTGAATTTAGAGAGCGAATTCAATGGTGTATAATGAGGTATTCTAGACAAGGCATGAGCTACGACGTCACCCTTGCCAGGCCTGTAGTATAACTCATAGTTATATTCTTCAAGGATCAAATTCCACCGCTTCATTTTACTATTGCTATTCTTGTTGCTTAGCGCATAGGTTAAAGGTTGGTGGTCGGTCGTGATTTTTACCTTGCGTGAACCGTATAGGTAATTTCTGAAGGAGTTTAATGCCCATATTATTGCAAGCATCTTCTTTTCGTTTGTTGCGTAGTGCTCTTCGGCTCTACTCAACGTTCGCGATATAAAAGCTATCGGCTTATCGTTTTGCGACAAAACTGCGCCTATGGCGAAGTTTGAGGCATCAGTAGCCAGTTCAAATTCCTTTTCGAAATCTGGGAAAGCAAGGATAATGTCCTTGGACGTTAGGGAATTTTTAATTTTGATAAAAGACTCGATTGCATTTTTATCGAGGTCAATCTTAATGTTGGCCGATTTGTTTTTAGACGTTCGGCCCTCTTCCCCTCTTTAAAAGAATGTCAAGGGTTTGGCGATTTTTGCGTAATCTCTAACAAATCGCCTGTAATATCCTGACACACCTAGAAAGCTACGGAGTTCTTTTAAATTTTTTGGCTGTGGAAAATTGGAAATTGCCTCCATTTTGCCGGATTGGTTTTTATGCCATTTGGTGTAATGATGTAACCTAAAAATTCCGTTTCCCTTTTAAAAAGTTGCATTTATCCAACTGTACCTTCATGTTGGCTTCATCTAGGGTCCTAAAAATTGTTTTAATGTGTCCGAGATGTTCCTCCTCGGTTTTACTAAAGATTATTATGTCATCAATATAGACAACAACATTTCCCGATATATTCTCGCAATATATCGTCTAAAGTGCGCTGGAATATTGATGGCGCATTTTTCAGGCCAAAAGGTAAACGCGTGAATTCGTATTTTCCATTGTTTATGGAAAATGCGGTTTTCTCATTGTCAGATTTTTTTAGTGGAATCTGGTGAAAACCATTTTTTAGATCAAGTACAGAAAAAAAATTGCTGTTGCTCAGCTGGGAGATAACTTCTGTTATCTCGGAGATAGGGTACCTATCCGCAGTCGTGACTGCATTGAGCTTTCTGTAGTCGATGACCACGCGGTACTGTTTGTGTCCCGCTGAATCCGCCTTTTTGGGTACAATCCAAACTGGGGAGTTGTACGGCGACCTTGACGGCCATATTATACCATCATTTAGAAGCTTTTTTACTTGGTTTTCTACCTCGCCTTTTAGAGCTGCGGGGTATGGGTAGAATTTCGTGTAAACTGGTGAATCACCCGTTGCCCTAATTTGGGCAACAACTTTGGTTGTATATGTAAGTTTCTCATCGGGTTCTGTGAAAAGATTTCTGTAGGAGTTGACAACGTGATTCATTTTTGTTTTCGTTTGAGGAGCCAACGTTTCCTCTTTTATATTTACTGCATTGACTGCTTTAGAAAGCAACTGATTTAATCTTATTGCCTTACCATTTCTTACTTTCATGTAGTTTTTGTTACGGCCTATAACTCCTTTAGAGTGTCGTTACCTAGTATGCCATCAAAAGTTACTAAAGAAGGCATGAGGTAGAATTTTATCTCCTCATTCATATCAAACAACTTTGCTTTTGTATGCTCGCATATTTTTATGCAACCTACAACGGATTTTGCATAGAAGGGCACCTCGTTTGGTATACGCTTCCTTGCAAGTTCGGGTTTTACGTAATTCTTGCTTGAATCCGTATCTATTAAAAATTTAAGGATTTTTCCGCTCTCCGCTTTTACTTCAAAATAGGGTAGCGAAGAGCCTGTCATGCTAAAAAATTAATGCTCGTTTGTTCAACGATATTCTCCTCTTCCGCCTGTTCTGTGGCTAGATGAAAAGTTCTTTGATATTTATTTGGTTGATGATGAGCAGTCGGCTGAGGTCTTTTGCCATAAGCCTGGTTTTGGGTGGGTCTATTCATATAATTTATCCTACGGGAGTGGATTGCTTGGGTCTACATCCATCGGTTCTGGGCTGCTGTTGGGGTTTGGGTGGTCTAGGGGGTAATTGCCGTTATGCTGCCCTATTTGACCAAGAAATTGTGGCCGTGGTTGCCAAGTAGGTTGGTTTGGCTTGGAAAATGAGCCAGTTGGGGATAAAATTGTTGTGTTTGCTGCTGCACAAAGTTTCTCCTTGGTGGCAGCTGAGGGGGTTGTCCTTTCCTTGCGTTAGTCGCATGATTTGTGCGAAAAGTTTGGTTCTCTAGTTTCATACACAGATGAAGAGCCTGTGGCAAGTCCGCCGGTTCCCGTATTCCTAAGAGTCTGAGTAAGTCCCCATTTAGTCCTCTTATAAATGTGTCTAATGCTTTGTCCCTGTATGCCTGTGTCAGGAGGCACAAGGATTCATTACCCATTTCCTAACTTGTTTAAAATCAGCGAAAGGTGTGTATACACCTGCTGGTAGAATTCAGGGACGGGTCTATTCCCTTGTATCAATGTCGTCATTTGGTACTCGAGAGTGGACAAGTCTCTCTTGTCGCCATAATGCATCGTTAGACATTTTGATATGGCCTGCCAATCAAGCGGCGTGTTGTAAGATTCTAAGGCAATGTCGGCGTTGCCGACTATTTTATTTCTTATCACAATTAATATGCCAAAATACTTTGGTTGTCCTTTCAATGGCTCGTATATGGCCAAAATTCGATCAACACCTTTCTTCCAGGAGTTGTATTCTCCTGGCTGTCCCGAAAAATCCTAAAGGGATTTAACTACTTATGTCAGGAATTTTATCTAATTCCCCTAAATTGTTCCTATGTCTATCCTCGATTTGTTGGTCTACCACTTGCGACGGAGGGGGTTAAGCACTGACTATACTACCTGTGGTCCTTGTTGTCTAAGTATGTCTGTGGCAATTGTCGATATTAGCCTAGTCAAATCATCTACTGATAACTGAGCAGATTGTGGGGGGGGCGACAGAAGTTTGGGATAAGGAAAGAATTGGTGTACGAACTAGGTTATTGGGATTTGCCGTTTTTACAAAATACTATGTATATAATTATAAATATATTTAGAAATAATAAAAAATATAGCACCGACTCACTGCTTGTAGCGCTGGTTTTGTGCTTGTATTTTCTTCCTTCGTTACGGATTCTGTAGTTAAAGCTGTTGATGCTGTTGTAACTTTTCGATATAGAATTTCACGCTGCTCACAGAACTTGTTATACTCTCGCAACAATGTTGCTAAGGAGAGTATTATAGTTTTGTTCACATAACGGTTGTTTGTAAGTCCTAAAACTAAAAGAGTTAGATATAGGGTTATATATACCAAAGTGATCAGGGTGACGAGTAGAGTCGAAATCCGGATGTCTGTCTGTCCGTCCGTCCGTCTGTCCGTCCGTCTGTCCGTCCGTCCTTGCAAGCTATAACTTGAGTAAAAATTGAGATATCATGATGAAACTTGGTGCACGTATTCCTTGGCTCCATAAGAAGGTTAAGTTCGAAGATGGGCAAAATTGGCCCACTGCCACGCCCACAAAATGGCGGAAACCGAAAACCTATAAAGTATCATAACTAAGCCATAAATAAAGATATTAAAATGAAATTTGGCAAAAAGGATCGCATTAGGGAGGGGCATATTTGAACGCAGTTTTTTTGGAAAAGTGGGCGTGGCCCCGCCCCCTACTAAGTTTTTTGTACATATCTCGGAAACTACTATAGCTATGTCAACCAAACTCTACAGAGTCGTTTCCTTCAGGCATTTCTATATACAGTTCAAAAATGGAAGAAATCGGATAATAACCACGCCCACCTCCCATACAAAGGTTATGTTGAAAATCACTAAAAGTGCGTTAACCGACTAACAAAAAACGTCAGAAACACTAAATTTTACGGACGAAATTGCAGAAGAAAGCTGCATCCAGGCTTTTTTTAAAAATTGAAAATGGTCGTGGCCTCGCCCACTTATGGACCAAAAACCATATCTCAGGAACTACTAGACCGATTTCAATGAAATTCGGTATATAATATTTTCTTAACACCCTGATGACACGTGCGAAATATGGGTGAAATCGGTTCACAACCACGCCTTCTTCCAATATAACGCTATTTCGAATTCCATCTGATGCCTTCTCTGTATAATTTATGTATATGTACATTAGGAACCAATGATGATAGCGGAATAAAACTTTACAAAAATACGGTATTTGAAAAATATATAAATGACGTATAATGAAATCTCGATTATCACTTTATCATGCGAGAGTATAAAATGTTCGGTGACACCCGAACTTAGGCCTTCCTTACTTGTTTTATAGTTCACTTTTAGATTTTTCTCTTCTATTAACTTGTTTCACAGTTTTTTTCTTTTGCACATTCAATGCTCAATAGGATTTGGTAGCAGCACTATTTTGATGTAGAATTTCACGCTGCTCACAGAACTTGCTTTATAGTTCACTTCTTATTGAAAGTCAAATATTTTTACTATCCTTTGTTCGTTTAAGGATAGATTTTTCTCACAGTTTTTTTTGCACATTCACTTCTTATTTTATCCTTGATCGTTTAGGGATATTGTTTATATAGATTTTTCTTCTTTATTGTCCAACACTTTATTACAGTATGTTTTGTTATTACTCTAGTTTAAAATTTTTTTTTTATATCCGCGATCTTAGGCCGACATGTAACGTCTCCTTCTTGCCTAAGCTACTAAGGAACCGACCGATCGACACTTTTTGTTTTTAGCCTAACTTTTTAGCTAAGTTTTTACACTTTTACACGGCGCGTGATACAGGTGGCTTTACGCTCCTTCGCATATAAGTTGTTCTTGCGCTTTACGTGACTTTTAGTACAAACAGCTTTACGCTCGCTTGCAATTCGCTCGGGCGCCAGTTAAGCTTTCTCTCGTTGAGAAAGCTAAAAAAAACAAAATTGTTTTCGCGTTTAACAACGGTGGTGCATGGATGGCAGCGCGACCGCATTACTTTATTGATTGACATAAAATGTGACAAAAATTAGTGCTTAACATAATTTTATACCTAAATTCCGTCTAGCCTGCAGTGTGTGATGCACTTCCAGGAATTGGCTTGTGAAGGTGCATAAGCATTTCGGGTGCGCGTGCTGGAAGTCAAGTCGTTGTTACTGAAACTGCTGCGGCGATTTGCTTAAGTCAGTAAGTAATGTAGTAGTTGCGCAAGTTATGTTGTCGAATTGTTGATAGGTGTTGTATTTTTTTTTTTTTTTTTTTTTTTTTGCGGGCGAGGGGGTGGAAAATGCCTTCCGCATCGTCGGTGCTGTCGTCACAGCAGCGGTATGTGCCACTTGCAGGTCACTAAAAACCCCCCTCTAAGGAACCGTCGCCCACCCTGGGACCGCGTTTGCATTACTTCAGGGTGGCGTTCCATTTTTCTCATTGAGAGATTTACATCTGCGCACCTGCGTCCAGGTCCCGCTTTTTGCTGCGTAGCAAGAGTGCAGCGAATTTCTTGATGATGCCCCAGTTTTCTTCACTTTCCAACATAACGCTGACTAAATTGTCCGCGTTTATTGGGCCAACCAGGTCCTCTACAGCGGTGCGTTCTCCTTGCCAGCGCGCACATTCGAAGAATGTATGTTCAGCGTCGTCTTCTGTCGCATCGTTATATAGGCATGACGGCTCTTCGACTTTTCCCATTCTGTGAAGGTACTTTTTGAAGTACCCGTGACCGGATAACAGCTGGGTTGTGTAAAAATCTACCTCCCCGAATTTTCGGCCTGTCCATGAGTCTAGATCTTTTATTAGCCTGGCCGTCCATCTGCCGCGACTTTCGGTGTCCCATCTTTGTTGCCATGTTATTAATGTTTCTTTCTTTATTTGTTCTATTGCGCTTTTGTTGCTATCGGATGACTGCTTTAGCTCCTAAGCTTTTTCCTTTCGTGTGCTAGAAGGTTAATTGGGGCATTTCCGCTTATAACTAATATTGCCTCGCCGGACACTGTTCGGTAGGCTGATGCAACTCTGAGGGCTGCTGTGCGGTGCACTCTGGCCGTTACCTTCCGGTTTTTCTTTTTAAGTACATCTGCCCATATCTCTGCTCTGTATAATAAAACGCTGATTGTTGTCGACATTAGGAGCTTTATTTTTTCTTGACTGGGGCCTCCTATGTTGGCCGTTAGTCGGCTCAGTTGCGAGGTGATCTTCGCTGCCTTTCCTGCGGCGTGCTGGATTTGTACCCAGAAGGTTAGTCTGGGGTCCAGTCTTACGCCTAGGTAGTTAACTGCTTTTTTTGTCCTAAGAATATCCGTAGTCGTATGCATGGTTACTTCGAGAGGTATGTGCTTATTTGTTAGCAGCAGTAGCTCTGTTTTTTCCGTAGCGAGCTGGAGGCTGTGTGAGTCGAGCCATGCTTGGGTCCGTATCCTATTAAATACGATTCATCTGGCATTTCTAGTTTTAATATAGCGTCATAGCTAATGTTCCATAAGTCTGGTCCGAGGATGGATCCTTGTGCTGCTCCTGACGTGACCGTTATCTGTCGTGATCCCTCTTTAGTTTCGTAGAGCAGTTTCCTGTTGCTAAGGTAGCTCCGCACCACGTCCCTGAGGTAGTCGGGTACCTTAAAGCTTTTCTCGAGAGCGTCGATCATATCTACCCATCTAGCGCTGTTGAAGGCGTTTCGGACATCTAGAGTCGCCAGCAACACTGTTCTTTTGTATTTATGCCATCTACGTTGTGCGACTTCTACGCTTTCGATGACGCATTTTATTGCTCCTATGGTCGATCTGCCGGGTCTAAAGCCATATGGTCTAGGGGACAGTCCTCCAGCTTCGTTGATGGCCGCTTCGAGTCTGGGTTTAAGCAGGGTTTCGTATAGCTTTCCCGCTGTGTCAAGCATACATAGAGGGCGGTATGCTGATGGCGAATTGGGGTCTCCTTTTCCCTTACTGATAAGAACCAGCCGTTGCTTTTTCCAGGGTTCAGGGAATATTCCGGCTTCAAGGCAGGCGTTGTACATGTTCAGTATACTCCTGGGCGCTCTGCAGCGATTATTTCTGATGGGATCCCGTCCGGTCCAGGTGATTTGTTGTCCTTGAGCTTTGCGGTGGCTAGTTGCAGCTCCTCAAGGGTAAACCGGGGGATTTGCGTCAGTCTTAGGATGTGTTCTGGGTCCCTAGCCCTTGTTTCGTGTGTGGGGAATAGTGCGTTCACAATGTTATTCATTTTGGCAGCGGTTAGATCAGGTGGCTTTGCTCGAGCGCCGAGTTTCTTCATCACTATTTTATACCCGAGTCCCCAGGGGTTTCTATTTATATCCTCGCGTAGTTCCTCCCATTTTTTCTTTTTGCTGTCGTCGATGGCATGCTTTAGCTCCTTCTTTGCTAATTTTTATTGATCGGCTTCTTGAGTTGCGGCTCCTCTACGCCTGGATCTCGTGTAGGATCTGCGAAGGCGTTATGAGGCATGTCCGTCTGAGTTGGGCTATATTTTCAGTCCACCAGTAAACTGCTGCTTTATGTTTGCTGTGGGAGGCCTTGGGCATGGCTTTTTGACAGGCTCTTGTTATATTAAGCATTGTGTGCTCGACAGTTTTTCCTGCGATTATGGGGGAGTTGCTGGATGGGTTTTGGTCGTCATTGCGGAGATTAATTTCGAAGTATCTAGCTTCGCAATGTTCCACTTTCGTGTTCCAGTTGTTTTCCTCTGCTGGTTAGTGCTTGTTCCCGTGTCAATCATAAATGAGATGTAGTGATGATCGCTGCCAGTGTAATCCTCCAGGACCTTCCAGTTCTTTACTGAGCCAGCCATGCGTTCTGTTGATAGGGTAATGTCTGGTGTGGTTTCCTCGCATCCCGGTCTTCTAAACGTGGTTGCGTTTCCCGTATTGTGCACTACTAGCTCTAGCCGCGCAGCCATTTCTAGAATGCGCTTTCCTCTCGAGTCCATGCTTGGTAGACCCCACTCTACGGCTCTGGAATTTAGGTCTCTGGCGATAATCAATTGACCTTCTATAGACCTGGCTGTATCCTCTATGTTGTCGAGCTTTCCTTGGAATTCCTGTATACTATCGCTTGGCGTCAAGTAGCAGCTGATTACTGTAAAAAGGTCGCTTTTGGCCCAGACGAAGCCGTTGCCGTTCCCACTGTTTACAGTCCTGATATTACTCGCTGGTGGTAGCCATATAGCGGCGGTTGAGCTGCTATCTTCTAGCCAGATACCTCTCTCTTTCTTTTTGTATTGCTCGCTTATGATGATCATCTCGTAGTCGCTCTCCGTCACCATTTGCGAGAGTAGTGCGTCGGCAGTCTTGCATCTATGCATGTTGGCCTGTAGGATATTCATTTGCCTCGGTAATTCCTATATACCGTGCATTTTGCGGAGCCCGGGATGTGATCGATTTTTTCATGTTTGGCCTCTTTGCAAAGGCAACATGAAGGAGGCTTCTCGCACTTTTTCAATTTATGACCTGGTTGGCCGCATTTTATGCAAACACCTTGTCCCCTTCTATCGGGCCCTTTGCAGTCCCAGGTTAATTGTCCTGGACCAAAGCAGCGGAAACACCTTTTGGGGGTTTCTTTCAGCCGCAGCCTGCAGCTAACTCAGCCGATTTTGATGCGTGCCTGTCGCATTAGTGCATCAGCTCTATCCTGGTCCAGCGTTAAGTATGCCCTTACCTGCTCTCTTGTGTTAGGAGCTGTTATGTTGATCGCCAAGCCTTCGGTGAGGTCCTGTAGCGCTTCTTTGACAGCCCTTGCTACTTCTTCTTTTGTTGTCAGCGAGTCGAGGTCTCTAATTTCTATAGTAACCTTAGTTTTAAGGTCGGCTACAGTTGCGGTCTCTTTGAGAGTGGATTTGAGTGCCTCACAGAAGCTGGTCTTTGTGGACTGTCCCTTCTCTAGCTCTAGTAATAGGGCTCCGGCTCTTGTTTTGCGGATCCCTTTGATTTTGACTTCTGCCTCTTTAAGATCTACCTTGCTGCGGATATTCTTGAGGACTTCGGCGTAGCTGTTTCCTTCTGCTGGTTTTATTATAACGGCCTCTGTTTGTCGTTTCGGCCTGTTATTTCCTTTCTGGTTTGCGGCCATGTTGTTGGCTAGTTGCCTCTTTGCGTTTTAGGCGTTTCTTCCCTCGTTCCTTCGTTGACGTGAGTTTTCCTGGCTTTTTTAGGCAAAACTTTTTGCCACTGGCTGTCGTTTTCGTGTCGTGGTCGCACTGTTTCTCGCGGCTCCACGGGGCTTGTCGCACGCCGCTTCGAGGTTGCTGACTCGGGGGTCGCGATGCGTCTGCTTAGGTGTACCCGCCTTTTCTCGGTTTTCGCAGTGAGCCAATTTCTGCGGTAGCTCTTAATGACGTCGAAGAGCTCGTCTAGCTGTGCCGCTCCGTTCTTTACGTCCAAGCTGACGTTCTTTTGCTTCGCCATAGCCAACTTCATTTTTTGCACTATCCCCTTGCATTTTTCAAGGGATTCTTCTTCTGCTCGTCTCATTTGGGTGATGTATTCTTGTTTCGCCGAGCTCTGATTTCCGTCTTTAGTGGCAGCTGGGGTACTCTTCCCTTCTCCCTGCTTTGCCGGTGCTGCTTGTGGGGCCGGAGTCTCCCTTGAGTCTGTCTTTTCGCCAGTTTTGTCCGTCTGCTTTGGGGTGTCGGTGAGTATGGGGGATCTGAGTATCCTGCTGCTTCTGCGGAACACCGTTCCGTATTCCTCTTCTTGTACGTCTTTGTTTTGCTGTTCCCTCTGTTGGGTTTTTTGTTGTAGTTGCGGTGTATTCATTTTTTCTGTTGGGTCTCCGCTTCAAGCCGCTATCTCCGCACGTTGTAGCAGTTGCCCTTTATGCGAACCCTGTGGTTATCTATGCAAGGGAGGCCACGCAAGGGTTGACACAAGATCCTTATGGGAGCTTGTGTTCAGAGCCAGGTTCGGGCACGAATCAGGAGTTCGTCTCAACTGAACCTGTACGGCCATGAGGAAATTATGGCGACGTGCATTGAACGTACTTGAAGACCTGCCATGGTTTTAACGAGACGGAGGTGAGAGCAGTATTAGCCTGCCAGCCATTTCGATAAGATGTCACTCTTATCTACTGAGGTGACAGAATACTGCCCTCCCCAGCCCTTTGTCGGTCTTATCCGTTTCGGTTTTCCAGTATTCCATAATCAGAATCTTACTGGTCTCGATTCTGATGGGCTCTTGCCCAGGGGTTTTCTTCTTCTTCTGTGCACCTTTGGTGCTGGTCGCTGTGTCCCTCGTCGCTTTGTTGCCTCCCTCTCGTGGGTAGGTTCTCCCTCGGTGCAGCCCCGGTGGGGGTTGTGGACGCTTATTTGAAGGCGGCATCTTCTCGCCTCTTCGCGGGAGGTTCATTGGGCGCGTGAGGCGTTTTGAGCCAAGCCCTCCTCTCCTGCAGCTCTTGGTCGGGGGCTGCGTATTACTATTCGCAGCTGACCTACTTAGCGTAGGCCGTCCACTATCCGCCAGCTGTGACCCCGGTAGTAGCCTGAGCTCAGCCTTACCATAGGTGTTGTATTAACTCATATGAATATGTCACCAACAATCGGCGATCCATTGTATATTTCTTTCATGTTGTGGACGCTTATTTGAAGGCGGCATCTTCTCACCTCTTCGCGGGAGGTTCATTGGGCGCGTGAGGCGTTTTGAGCCAAGCCCTCCTCTCCTGCAGCTCTTGGTCGGGGGCTGCGTATTACTATTCGCAGCTGACCTACTTAGGGTAGGCCGTCCACTATCCGCCAGCTGTGACCCCGGTAGTAGCCTGAGCTCAGCCTTACCATAGGTGTTGTATTAACTCATATGAATATGTCACCAACAATCGGCGATCCATTGTATATTTCTTTCATGCATGACCAAACCATAATTAGGACAATGCAATTCAAGTGTCAATGGTGGTCATTTCAAAAGTTACGATGAGCACGTAGGAGGTACGTGGGTTCGAATCCCAACGGAATTGATTTTTTAATTGAATATGTCACCAACCAAAATTGAAACATTGTTCTACAAAAACAACAACAGCATAAGCATGGCAACATTGTGTTATTGGTAGAAAAGCCGAGCTGTGCCGAAATAAACGAACAAACGATCGCCGATTGTCACCGCTTCTCTTGCTGCTCGAACATCTTCGCAGACAAGGTTGCGTAGATTCACATTGAGCAAGGTTGCGCAACCTGAATCTATCGCAACCTTTTCCGAACTCGTATAAGAAGTATAACTTCAAAAAAAAAAAAAATTTAATACCGAACGATACAATACATAAAGAAAAAACAAAAAAGTTAAAAGGTGCAAAAAAGTGAAGAAAATTATTATAACTATATAACAAATAGCATTAAACGGGCGCGTTATAACACAAAACGTAGGTCAATAACCTCAACTCCGCATAATACATAAACGGGCGCGATATAATACAAATTAACTAACTAAAGAAAATAAAAACTAAAGTGAAGTGAAAATAGAACACAGAAACAACACATACTTGTAACTAGTGTGCAGTGCAGAGCTAAAATAACAAAAAAAATAAGTACATACAAACAGTGACAAAAACCCCAAAACATACGGCAGAGCAAACAAGGAGTACAACGTGGGAACAGACTACAAACTCAACACGGAAAACAGAGAAACGACATAGAGAGAACACATACATACATAAGTATTGCCCAAAAACCCTTGGCGGAGAAAAAAGTGAGTCCTTTCCAATTTAATCTATATAAATAAAAATGAATTGTTGTTCGTTAGTCTGATTAAACCTCGAGAACGGCTGGGCCGATTGAGCTGACTTTGGTTTTAAAATGTTTGTCGTAGTCCAGGGTAGGTCTAAACGGTGAGCAAATAAGGAAAAATTACGAGTAAGATTGAGTAAAACGACAATTCCATTTTCCCATATAAAAGTTGACCACTTACTTGCTGTCAAACATTTGACGGTATTTGTACTCTCAGTTCCACTCGAATTGAAGAAGGCATTAAAACAAGACTTTTGAATCGACAACATAATATCAACTTTGCTCATAACATCGTGTATTTAAATTTCAATTTCAAATTTCAAAATATATAAATATAATTAATGTGTTGACATGTTTGATGGTGCCAACCTTACAATGTTACCAACTCTCAAAAATACTTTTATTATAATAACGGGGCATCTCTGCCTGTGCAGACTCCACATTGCTCATTGCTTACTAGATATAGAATACTACATAGTTTGCCATATATGGTAAGCTAGAAGCTGTCTCTTCAGCAGTTTAACAGCCCAGTTTTCATTTATATGAAAATTTCGAAGAGGCAACATATTTCATTTCCACATATGCCGACGGCATTTTAATTTCGTAATATGAAAATTAGAAGAGCGAGTTAAGACGGTTGTGTTATATTATAAAAATAAAGTACATTTTCAAAATAACGTTTAATATTTAGTATAATATTGTTAATTTATAGAAATATTATGCAAATTAGCTGACCCCGCAGCCGTTGTCCTGCGTGAAATTATATGCTTTGAAATGAAAATGAGTTGAAATTATATTGTGTCGAAAATGATTTATTTTCGATTTTTCTACATTTTTTTAATGTAGCGCAGCTTAAAAACATAATTTTTTTGTTTTATGTTCTGGTGCGTAAATATACAAAGAAGATGGGTTTCCAACTCGTCAACACGCCACATATATCTGGCCAATTTTCCCTGGAAATTGAATACGTTTGAAATGAAATGGCTGTCCCTTGTATTCGATAACTGCGTGATAATCATGAAAGATTGTGGAAAATAATAATGACAGATCCAAGAAGTCTGTCCAAAGAATTTGGAAATTCCACTGGATAATTTACGGTTTTGTCTTTCTTGTCAAGACGATCGATCGATTTATATGAGCGCAAACCTCCCGAAATTTGACTTTGAATCTTCCAGTTTAAGTCATTAACATCGGTATTTTTGGCAACTAAAATTGCGCGTGCACTCAAGCAATTGCAGTTACGATAATTTTGCCAATGTGCGGATAAACATTCGTGATGATTTCATCTTCCGCTGAAGTGAATTGACAAAAGGGATCTGAAATTGATATCAAACCACTGGAAGTATCAACCGAAATTTGCCCATTTCCAATTCTTTGCGAATACAATGTAAAATGTCATCGGCAATGTCATTTTTTCGTATCCCATAATTAACGCGAATTTGAAAGCTGATATGTCGAAATGATCTTCGCGAAAACTATGCGAACTTCAGTGGCATGCGAAGAAACTATTGCATTGTCCTTCGTCTGTTTCCAGTGATTAACATGTTCCAGCAAACTTAACTGCTGGCATGCTTCTCAAAAAGTTGCACACACTGTACCATTCACAATACGCAATGACTTAAATGAAGTTGAACCGCGAGACGCACAACAGTCGGAAAACTTTCATGAATTGCAAAAGTAAATATCCTACAAAGCGCTTTATTGCAGTTCACATGCTATGTTGCTTTCTTTGGTGATGGACTTGCAAACGTATTTGATCGATTTCCCCAATCTGCAATATGCAACATTGACATGAGTTTTGAATGTGAATTAGACAAAAGTGGCGAATATGGTACGATCCATGTGTTGTCAACTTCGATCTGTTGTTAACGTCGATATTCACGCCTCTAAATGCTAAATGTTCTGCCATTGTCGTCTGGTGAGCGACGCCGATACAGTGAAGTAGTGTTTCGTGCATTTATTGTCAGACATACAAACCAAAGTGGGATTGTAAGGTTCGCAAGGTCCATGAAGCATATTGGTTTTCACCACTTCGTATAATTCTGGATCTATCTCTGAATCAGGAGTTTCCGCTGAAATGATTTCATCAATTTGATCTGGTGTAATCACCATCCGCATCCAAAGAAGAATGTGTGCGTGCGGTATCACGCAACAGAATACATTCAGCATCTAACAGCACCATATATACCATAGGTTGCTTCAAGATAAAGACCGTCAAACATCGCAGCTATTGTTTAAAAAGTCGTGCTGTGATATCGTTACGATCGCTAGCTGATTGACCGCGATCCATAATTCCGCACGTATGTCATCGCATTTTGGGAGTACTTCTTGCCTTTCTTTGGGCTGACATACGTTGATGGCAAAAAGAACGCCGACAAATATTAGCGCGACCTCTTCGTGGCTTCGTAACAAATTTCAATCAGTAATTGATCACTTCGTCTGAAACACACATAAAGTTTTCCTGAATAATTTTCAATAATTTTTCCTTTGGATAGCCGGAATAAAAAAGACAGCGACCGCAATTGAACAATTCAAATAATTTACAAATCAAAATATTGAAAAACAAAACAAACAAAAATTGAAAAAAATGTGTATGAAAAATGTTACTTTTTGGAATTGTCCAATTTTCCGACTTCTCCTAATGAAAAGTATAAGGTATTTGTTTCTAAACCTTTCCCGATCCACAACAAACAACCTTTAAAAATTTCATCAACCGTTCTCTTAGTGTTACTAACAAACAAACATTCATTTTTATATACATACATATGTACATACATACATATGTACATTTTAGGGGTTTTGCGGAAGTTATTCGAATTTTTCTTGCCGTAAAAACCATCTTTGAACTTCAACGAACATTTAAGAAAAAGAATTGGCCAAATTGGTCCAGGCGTTATTGAGTTATGAGCGTACATACATTTTGGCGATTCATTTTTATTTATATAGATTATGCAAATTGGGTTGGGAAGTCTTAAATTTAATAAACTTATACAAGCACAAATCAAAATATCATTTCTCATTTTCAATTTATTATTTTAATTTGTATATAAAAGTTATGCCACAATTATTATATAGTAGTCCAAAAATATAAATTCTTATTTTTTTCCAAAAATACATTTGTAAACAAAAGGATATTTATCCTTTTTTTATGTTCCACACAAAAGATTTAAGGAGTTCAAGAGCTCAAAACGTGCCCTACATCAGCTACCTACCCGATATTCTATAAATTCTATCCTATCAAGATGCCCTGTAATAAGTGTATCCGAACGTTCCATTGTTTTGTCATCTTATGTAAAAAGCACGTGTATCCGAACGTTACATTGTTTTGTCCATAAATTTAGAGACTTTTTGCTGCGCTCCTACTTTAACATCCTTGGTTTTGTCATCTCATGTGAAAAAAAAAGAAACATTTAATTGGAGAAATAAGAAAGTAATAAGTGTATCCGAACGTTCCATTGTTTTGTCATCTCATGTAAAAGCACGTGTATCCGAACGTTACATTGTTTTGTACATACATTTAGAGACTTTTTGCTGCGCTCCTACTTAAACATCCTTGGTTTTGTCATCTCATGTTAAAAAAAAGAAACATTTAAATGGAGAAATATTGAAATACTGCTAAAAGTGATTTTCTTCTCGCTGCTTACAATGCCGAGGAAAAGAAAACGACCTGACATAGGTCGTCGAAGTCGTGTAAATGTGCAACGAGCTACTTTACGCTCCAACCACACTAATGACCAGCGAGATGCTGATAATGATAACAGTCGTACAAGTATGGGAGAATTACGTTCAAGAGTAAATAACTATCAAGTGGATAGGGGGAGAATGGAACGAGTTCGTGCACATCGATCACAACAGCAGCGAGCACGGGATAACGAATTTAATCGATTCCGCAGACGCAATGCTCCTGTAAACCTCGAACGAGGAGCATTTTCCTACGATCCGGAATTTGATTATAGTGCCGACAAATCTGTGACGATTGGAGAAATGTCAATCATTTGTCAACATTGTAAAGCATTAAAGTACAGTAGTGAACCAGTAGGTGCCATGAATTATTATGCATGCAGACTCATGATCCGTAAAGGTGAAGTAAATCACATTTTGATGTGTCAACGGCTCTTTCATCAGTATGCAGTGGACATGTACGTCAAAATTGAGACTGAAAGATTGACATACATCCGTCTTAACCAACAGCAGCTTCGATCTGAAGAGTACATTCATCTTCGCGATGAAATCAATGCTGACGGCAATGTAAATAATGTAGGAAGAATGACAATTTTACCGGCCACTTACATCGGAAGCCCGCGCCACATGCACGAGTACGCTCAAGATGCGATGTCTTATGTTCGAAAGTATGGCCGTCCAGACCTATTTATTACATTCACCTGTAACCCACAATGGATTGAAATAAAAAAAAGAACTGCTACACAACCAAACACCACTTGATAGGCATGACATCACAGAGTTTACAAGCAAAAATTAAAATCTTTAATGAATTTCATTACAAAGCATCGTATGTATGGCCAAGTACGTTGTTGGATGTACTCTGTTGAGTGGCAAAAGCGTGGTTTGCCACATGCTCATATATTAGTCTGGTTGGTTGACAAAATAAGGCCAGAAGAAATTGATTCCATAATTTCAGCCGAAATTCCTGATGAAACGGTTGACCCAAAATTGCATACGATAGTAACTAAACACATGATACATGGACCTTGCGGAGTTTTCAACAACAGCTCAACCTGTATGATCGACGGCAAGTGCTCCAAACGGTACCCGAGAAACTTGCTTGCTGAAACCATCTCGGGAATCGATGGTTACCCATTGTATCGTCGGCGATCAGTTGAGGACGGTGGACGATCTGTAGATGTCAAGATAAAAGGACAAGATTTTCATGTAGACAATCGTTGGATTGTGCCGTTCTCGCCCATATTGTCCAAAACTTTTGAAGCTCACATCAACGTGGAATTCTGTAACTCTGTGAAATCCATAAAGTACATATGTAAATATGTTAACAAAAGTAGCGACATGGCCATGTTCGCACTAACAAACACAAATGATGAAGTATCTCATTATCAGATGGGTCGCTATGTAAGCAGCAATGAGGCTATTTGGGGCATTTTTTCGTTTGCAATTCATGAAAGACATCCCACTGTATTGCATTTGGCAGTTCATTTAGAAAATGAACAACGAGTGTATTTCAACCCAAACAACGCTGTGGATAGAGCGGCACGTCCACCTGTAACCACATTGACAGGTTTCTTCTCAATTTGTGCAACTGATCAATTCGCTCGCACTTTGCTGTATGCTGATATGCCGGGCTACTACACATGGAACGCATCATCAAAGTCTTTTCAGCGTCGTAAACAAGGAACACCACTTGAAGGATATGAAAATGTATTTGCCACAGATGCTATAGGCCGTATATATACAGTACATCCTAATAACGATGAATGTTATTATCTTAGATTGTTATTGGTGAATGTTCCTGTTCCGACATCTTTTCAACAATTGCGAACAGTTGATAGACATCTGGGTGCGACTTACCGTGAGGCGTGTCAATTATTACGGTTGCTTGAAAACGATTCGCATTGGGATGATACGCTCAAGGATTCCGTGATATCTTCATCGCCGCATCAAATTCGCACACTGTTTGCGATTATAATATCGGCATGTTTTCCCTCAAATCCGAATGATTTGTGGATGAAATATAGGGATGACATGTCTGAGGATGTGTTGCATTGGAAATTACGGCAGAGATTTACAATGACACATTGATCATAATAGAAGATATGTGTTTGTTGATGGCAAATAAAGTATTGTCGTGTTTGCACAACTGTTCCGCAATTGAACGAAGAACAAAGGATTGCGTACGATCGTTTAACACAAGCTGTAAACAGTGGGTCTGGGGGGATTTACTTTCTTGATTCTCCTGGGGGTACTGGGAAAACGTTCCTAATTTCATTGCTATTAGCAAAGATCCGATCGCAAAATGAGGTAGGCCTAGCGTTGGCTTCATCTGGAATAGCAGCAACTTTATTAGAAGGCGGACGAACTGCACATTCAGCCTTAAAATTACCATTAAACATGCATATCAACGAAACGCCAGTTTGCAACATTGCCAGAAATAGCGCTATGGCGAAGACTCTCCAAGTATGCAAATTGATAATTTGGGACGAATGCACAATGGCCCACAAGAGGTCGCTGGAGGCACTAGATAGGACGTTAAAAGATTTACGTGATAACCAAAACATTTTTGGTGGAGATATGATACTGTTGTCAGGTGATTTTCGTCAGACTTTTCCAGTAATTCCTCGATCGACTGTTGCTGACGAAATAAACGCATGTCTAAAATCATCAAATTTGTGGCGGCACGTAAAGACACTTCAATTAACTACTAACATGCGAGTGTTTTTGCAACAAGATCAAACTGCGACTGTGTTTTCGAAGCAGTTGCTGGATATTGGCAATGGTAAGGTCGCAGTTGACAGCTCGACCGGATTAATGACCTTTCCCACAGATTTCTATCACTTCACAGAATTGAAAAACGAGTTTATTCAGCGTGTTATTCCGGACATTAAACAACAATATAATTACCACGATTGGCTAAGTGAACGAGCAATATTGGCAGCAAAAAACAAAGATGTCCATGATCTCAATGCTACCATTCAGAATTTCCTTCCAGGAGAGTTGTTTACGTACAAATCAGTTGACACGGCCACAAACCAGGATGACGTAGTCAACTATCCTACAGAATTTTTAAATTCATTGGACTTGCCTGGACTACCACCATATAATTTGAAATTAAAAGTAGGGTCAGTTGTCACCATGCTGCGTAATATTAATCAACCTCGACTTTGCAATGGAACGAGATTGGTTGTGAAGAAACTCATGAATAACATCATCGAAGCTAAAATAATCAAAGGAAAATACAAAGGAGAGGATGTCTTAATCCCACGAATACCTATGATTCCAACGGATTTGCCATTTGATTTTAAGAGGTTGCAATTTCCCGTGCGTCTGGCGTTTGCGATGACCATAAATAAATCGCAAGGCCAATCGTTGCAAGTTTGCGGAATAAACTTAGAGTTTCCCTGTTTCGCACATGGACAATTATACGTTGCGTGTTCGCGTGTCGGAAAACCAACATCCTTATTTATTTACGCACCGCAAAAAAAAACTAAAAATATTGTCTACCAGAAAGCACTATATTAATTAACTGTATATGATCATAACTGTGTTGTATCTAATTTAAGCAAAGATTTGTTTATCATGTTCACAGTCCAGAAACGAGCACATCCAAGAAAAATTTAAATTTTTGTATATGAAGTGCATAAATATAAATAAATGACTTAATATGTATATAATATGTGCATTTGGATCCTTAATGTCAACGTGTATTAGTAACTCTTTATTTCCATCAACTTGGCTCCATCTACTTGGGAACCACTTGGCTCGCCAGGACATGATAATATGGTGGAAGTACTAGGCGACTCGGACAAATCTGATTCGATCAGAACATTATCAATGTTGAGCTGCTGGCTGTCTTCAATGACATCAATATCTACCAGAACATTCTTGATGTTGGGCTTTTGGCTGTCTTCAATAACTTGAATGTCCTGTATGTCTTCGGCCGATAAATTTAATTCACAGAATGTCTCCTCAGATGATGAAGATGGCATTGTAGAAACGTGTTTTGGTTTAGATAGCAGCTTTTGCTTTAATATATTTTTTTGTACTTTTGCCCTGTTCACGCGTATTATTCGTTCTACATTCTTACCACACTTGGTACAAAATCCGAAGGTAACCGCGATTATGTTGTAGCATTCGTCGCATCTTAATAATAATTTAATACAATCTGGACAGTTATTATTTTTTTACTGCCGTTCCATTCACTTTTTACAAAACGGACAATGCATTTTAAGGAGTTGAGGGATATATAGCTTCACTATAACTATATTATAGTTGTTTGAATTCTTTATTTTCTCGATGACAGATTTAGTTCTTCTTCTTTTCCTAACCATGGCCATCGTCAAAAAAAAAACGACAGATGTAGTTTGATAGTTATAGTGTAAATATTTGTCAGTATTCACTCAAAAAAAATTGTCTATGGTAAAATGTCACTTGAAATGTTAACGTCTCTTTGCTGTGCATCTATACTATAATTCTTTAATATTTATAAAAATCTAAAAGCAGCAAATTTCAATAAAATTAAAAAAGTATTGTGTCGTGTGTTTGTGACTTACTAAATATTCCTCCAATAATTAGGCGGTGCGAAGTTCGCCGGGTCAGCTAGTATGTACATATATTTGCATACATTGCCGAATAATGCACAAGCATACAAACATACATATGCGTACACATAGGCGAAGCTGCTACAGCGGCAAGGGGTGACAATCGGCGGCCATTACTTTACTTATGCCATAGAACTTCTATTGCTACGAATATGGAAATGACAACAAAAAAATAATGCAAATATGCATATTTCTAAATGTCATTAATTTCTTTGAAGAAATGAATGATCCTGAGAAGTATAGTCTTAACTTTTCAACGGCCAACGCAGATCGTTTCAACCAAAAGGAATTCATTCATTAGAATCACCACTCAGAAGTCGTTTTATCCGTTGTAAGCGAATGATTTTCGAAGAAACATCATTACTAATACGCCATAAGACAAAATTAGAAATTAACTTCTTAACCTTACGCTGTCAGATAAAACGAAAATACTTCGACATCGTAGGTCGATTTCCAAATTTTGTTTGTTTGTTTTTTTGTTTTTTTATTTTTGAAGAGATGTGGGGGGGGGGGAAATCTTCTAAAGACACCGACACCCTGGCGGGTAGTGTCGGATTCGATAGATGCGCCTACCGACTAAAACCCCCCTACACCGGTTGCCAACCATATGGTTATGAACCTATTGTGAATTTTGTGGGAGAGAGGAGGAAGATTCAATTGTGAGTGGCTCTCAAAAGAATCTGACGCTGAAAAGCGAAGTTCGAGTTTTGGTTAGGTGGGAGCGGAAGGATTTGTCAGGAGACATGGCCTTCTGAAACGGTCGGTTTTCTTGCACCTAAGAGTGGCAAGACAGTTGATGCTGGGGTTTGCGTGGGATGCTACTGATGCCCGAAGATTTGCAGCGTAGGAAGTGGCTGCCGATTGAATGGAAGGAAGATTTGTTTCCTCTAGGATCTGTTTGTTTCTAACGTACCACGGGAAATTAAGAGCTGATCTCAGTAGACGCATGTATGAGGCTTGAAGCCTGGATAGTTGTCTGGGTGAGGCAGAGCCCCAAATAGGGATCGCGTAGGAGCAGATGCTTCTAATGATGGCATTAAAAGCTCGGTTTTTGGTGCTTGGGGAAACCTTTTTATTGGTAAAAAAGGGTTTTAATGAGCTGAAGGCTCCATTGGCTTTACCTCGAACTGCTGCGATTTGTTTCGACCAGGTTAGCCGCCTGTCGAAGACAACACCGAGGTATTTCGCGGAAGGGCTCCATTTGATGGGGAACCTATTTACCAAGATTTTTGGTGGAATGCGTTTCCTCCGTGAAAAGAAGATTGCCTCTGATTTGGTTGTGTTGATATCGAATCTCCACAACCAGTACCAGTCGAGGACGGTGGGGATGAATTTGTTGAGGGCGGATGTGCTGAAGTTAATTGTACGGGAGGCGTACAAGAAGGCGACATCATCCGCTTATTGGGCTGTGAGGATTTTCTCCTCGGTTGGGATGTCGTAACAATAAATGTTAAATAGCACTGGGGAGAGTTTGGAGCCCTGAGGGACTCCCGCCGTGATCGGGTGAGCTTCAGACAGCTCACTATTCACCCGAGCAGCGATTTTCCGGTCAGACACGAAGGGTTTGACTAAGCCAATGAGGTACATTGGGAAGTTTGGTTTTATAAGCTTACTAGCCGACCCCGCAGACGTTGTCCTGCGCGAAATTATGTCTTTTGAATTGAAAAGACAAAAATTCATATTGTGTCGATTATCATTTATTTGAGATTTTTCTACATTTGTTTTTCAATGTAACGCAGCTTGATAAACAACGATTTTTTGTTTCTGTTCCGGTGTACAGAAAAGATGGTTTTCCAACTCGTGAGCACGCCACGTATATCTGGCCGTGTGAAAATTATAGCATTTCCAAATTTATGCCACACACTATGCGACTATCCTTGTGTCCTGTCGATTGTCATTTCAAATTCAATTTTCCAATTGGAAACTGAATACGTTTGAACTGAAAAGGCAAATCGTTAGAACTCAAAAAAAATCCGTAGAATCAATCTGCCCCATGTATTTGATAGGTGCATAACAATCATATTGCGAAACATAATAACGACAGATCCAACTTTGAGACGCAAATGATGCGGTGTCATACCAAACCTCTCCAAAGCACTTAGAAATTCCACTTTATAATTCGCGGCTTCGTCTCATTGTCAATACGTTCTCTGGTAAAAAGCATTTGACAGGACTGCCAATCTTGCGGCAAAACATTATTTCATGATAATTTGTATAGGCGGGATGTATCGTTTTTTTTTTTTGTTGCAAAGCACACATTAAATTTCTTATGTGCACCCTCCAAACAGACCCCAATCGCCCCTGAAAATTTCATTGAAATCGGGCAAGCGGTCTAGGAGGAGTATGCGAACAGGAAGTTTTGCCACTTAATTTTTTATATATAGATAAATGACCCCATCATGCCAGACCCGATAGAATGCTTGTTTGGAATCAAGCAGTAGCATAGGGATGTGTCTTCCTTTGTTGAGGTTGTTAGCGACGAATTCGGAGACCCGCAGAAGTTGATGTGCGGTGCCGTGTTGCTTTCGAAACCCATGTTGGAAGTCGGGGAGGATTTTCTTTTCCGAGACAAATTTCTCCAGTCGGGAGAGAATAATGCTTTCAGCTACTTTGCTGAGGGTGCAGAGTAGGCTGATGGGGCGATGGTTTGCCGGATCGCTTAGGGGTTTACCCAGTTCGGGAAGAAAGACGACTGTGGCGGCTTTCCAGGCCGGGGGAAAATATTGGAAACGCATCATGGCGTTTATGATGTTGTTCAGGGCAACAAGGTGTTTGCGCGGTAGGACTTTTAAGACGCCGTTACCGATACTGTCGTGGCCTGGAGCTTTCCGGTTTTTGAGGGCGCGGATAGCCTCGGAGACTTCTTTGGGAGAGGTGGGCTGAAACTCGAACCCGTCTGGAAGGTTGTGCCCCGGACGGTTTCTGACACTTCTTCGTGAAAAGAAGAGAATTTTTGAAGGCTTGGAAAGGGAGAGCATTGATTTTTAAGGGATTGAGCAAAGACGTTGGCTTTGTCCTTGTAAAGTGGGTAAGAGGTTCCGTCTTTAAATAGGGCGGGGAGGTGGAGTCTACGGTTTCGTAAGGATCTGTAACCTTCCAGATACGTTTAGGGTGCTGTTCGGCTTCAGCGATAAAGGAATTGAAGTCTTCAGAGCTTCTTTGGAGGAGGAGAACCTTTAATTCCCTTTGAATGGAATTTAAAGTTTGGCGTAGTCGGGGAAGTCTGTGTTTTTGCCAGAGTTTGCGGATTTTGTTTTTCCTGGCGATGAGTGCACGGATACGTAGGGGAAGGTTGTTTGGGTTATTGATGGCTTCAATTGAGGAAGTGGCTGAAATTATTGACCTTTGGATTTCCTCCGTCAGACCTGCAACCGCCTTATCAAGATCAGTTATAGAGTTGATTTGGGTGCCAGTGAAAGCGGAGGTTTCCAGCAAGAATTTCAGGTGGAGGAAATCGGTTTTTGTCTTTAACCGAGGAGAAAGTAGGGGGCGATTTGCGAGCTCCGAGTGGTCTGAACTGAGCTCCGGGAGGGTCCAGGGGTCTCTGTTGAGAGTCACGTTTTTAGTCAGGAATAAATCCAAGGTACTTGCTTGGAATCTGGGACTTGTAGGGTGGTAGGTCGGTTCGGAGGGAGCTTCGATGTTGAAGTTGTGTTGGAGAGACATTCTCCAGAGGGTTAATCCGTTAGCATTATTCGTAGAACGGTTCCAAATCCTATATTTGGAATTGAAATCGCCTGCGATAATGGTAGGGGTGGAGGAGTTGAAGAGGGTTGTAATGTTGAGAGGGCTTTGATCAGGAGGGATATACACAGTGATGATCCTGTGTCTGCGTGAAATGAGGAATACGTCAATTCCTACAGCCTCGAGTGTTGAGGGGCCAGTGTTGGCGGCTAGGTGGTGAATAGAGCTCTTCACACAGATGGCGACACCGCCCCCTTTGGAATCTGGGCGGTCGTTTCTGTAGATTGAGAAGTTCGGGATATAAAGGGATTTTTTGGAGTTTAAGTGAGTTTCGGTGATGCATACGACATCAATGGATTTGTCATTTATTAGCTGGATCAATTCGGTCCTTTTGGGAGTCGAAAGCCCGTTGGCGTTCCAGTTTAGGATCATCAGGACACGGTTAGTTCCTGATGACGGTGGACAGGAAGTCCCGAAAAAGCTTCTCTAAGTGAGCGATGTTTGGGACAGGATTGGCCGTTGTGTTTTTGGTTGCATCTTTGGCAACCTTGGCGTATGATCGGGTTGGCCCTTGGGCTCGTGGTTGGGGTGGAGGTTGTGGTGTGGTTTGTGCCGGGGAGCGGGTGGCTCTTTGTGGGAGAGCCTTGCGAATATTGTGGGCCTTTTTTGGAGGTCCGGGTTGGTGGTTTTGGGGGGCTTTAGGGCAACCCCGATAGGTGGCGCGATGTGGGCCCTTGCAGTGGATACAGGTGGCCTTCGCGTCTTTTTGCTCTTTGAGAGCGCAAGATGCCGTGGCATGTGAGCGACCGCAGAAGGCGCAGGCCCAAGGAGCGAAGCAGTTGTTCGCAGTGTGGGCAAAGTTGAGGCACCGGAGGCATTGTGGAATGACCTTGGATTTACGCTTCGCCTCTACTCTGACGCTGAGGCCAGCGATTGCTTTCAGGTTAAAAATCGCCTTCGCTGCGGAGCGCGAAGGGTCAAGATTGACGGTTATTAGGGGCCATATTTTTGGGCCCCTGCGCATGCGGTGAATACTCTTCACCGCTGGATTTTTCATCCTCAATTCCTTGAGGATGGTTTCGTCATCGAGGCATTCGAGGACGCCTCTGATAACGACAATCAGGTCCTTGTCCTGATGGAGCTGATTGGTTGTATAGGGAATTTCGCGCCTTTCTAAGGCAGAAGTAAGTTTCCGAAACGCGTCAACAGTTTCGGGGTAGACAATGATGGCTTCAGATACCACTTTAGCCGATCTGATTTGAATGTCTGCTTTGCGCAGACCGGAGCTCACCTTCTCCCACGATTCCTTCTTGAGGATTCGAATAGGAGGAGGGTTTCTTTCCTTAGGGGGAGTTATGTCCTCGCTCTCATCGGAGAAGGATGAGGAGAAGAAGTCGTCAATTTCGTCAATTTTTACGGTTTCGGTCGGTGATGTGAAGCGGCGCCGCTTTGGAATTTCCCGTTTGGGTTCTTCCCGTTTGGTTTTTTTCCGGCGGCGAACTTCGGTGAACACGGTGTCATCGGGCGGATCAATGCTCATTTGAGCATTTTCGGGAGAGGTAGTAGCGTCTTTGGAGTTGTCGTTGGAGTTTGTGGAGGTGGATTTATAATTACTGAGCATGTGCTCTACTTTGAGCAGATACCCACGGAGGTCTTTAATGAGGGCGGTAAGTTCGCCCTCGCTTAGGGAAGAAGGGTTTGGGAAATTCATTGTTGAGTTATCACAACTCGCAATGTATTTCCCTAGCAATGTTTTTCTTTTTAGTGTCAATTTATCACTTTCTATACACTGTTCACTGCACTACTCACTGCACTGTTGTTGTTTTAGTTGTTTATAGCTAAGTAGGCATACGGCCTTGCTAAGCTTTTGTGTTTGCGTTTGTTTGCGTTTGCGTTTGTTTACGCTACTCTACGTCCGTTCGCGTTGTTGTTTACTGTCAGACTGTAGTCTGTATTAAATACACACTTTCTTCTTCTTCTTAATTGGCGTAGAAACCGCTTACGCAATTATAGCTGAGTTAACAACAGCGCGCCAGTCGTTTCCTCTTTTCGCTACGTGGCGCCAATTGGATATTCAAAGCGAAGCCAGGTCCTTCTCCACTTGGTCCTTCCAACGGAGTGGAGGTCTTCCTCTTCCTCTGCCTCCCCCGGGGGGTACTGCGTCGAATACTTTCAGAGCTGGAGTGTTTTCATCCATCTGGACAACATGACCTAGCCAGCGTAGCCGCTGTCTTTTAATTCGCTGAACTATGTCAATGTCGTCGTATATCTCGTACAGCTCATCGTTCCATCGAATGCGGTATTCGCCGTTGCTAACGCGCAAAGGACCATAAATCTTTCGCAGAACTTTTCTCTCGAAAACTCGCAACGTCGACTCATCCGTTGTTGACATCGTCCAAGACTCTGCACCATACAGCAGGACGGGAATTATGAGTGACTTATAGAGTTTGGTTTTTGTTTGTCGAGAGAGGACTTTGCTTCTCAATTGCCTACTCAGTCCGAAGTAGCACCTGTTGGCAAGAGTTATCCTGCGTTGGATTTCTAGGCTGACATTGTTGGTGGTATTTACGCTGGTTCCAAGATAGACGAAATTATCTACGACTTCAAAGTTATGACTGCCAACAGTGACATGAGTGCCAAGTCGCGAGTGCGACGACTGTTTGTTTGATGACAGGAGATATTTCGTCTTGCCCTCGTTCACTGCCAGACCCATTTTCTATGCTTCCTTGTCCAGCCTGGAGAAAGCAGAACTAACGGCGCGGGTGTTGAGGCCGATGATATCAATATCATCGGCATACGCCAGCAGCTGTACACTCTTATAAAAGATGGTACCTTCTCTATTTAGTTCTGCGGCTCGAACTATTTTCTCCAAAAGCAGGTTGAAAAAGTCGCACGATAGGGAATCGCCTTGTCTGAAACCTCGTTTGGTATCGAACGGCTCGGCGAGGTCCTTCCCGATCCTGACGGAGCTTTTGGTGTTACTCAACGTCAGTTTACACAGCCGTATTAGTTTTGCGGGGATACCAAATTCAGACATCGCGGCATAAAGGCAGCTCCTTTTCGTGCTGCCGAAAGCAGCTTTGAAATCGACGAAGAGGTGATTTGTGTCGATTCTTTTTTCACGGTTCTTTTCCAAGATTTGGCGCATGGTGAATATCTGCTCGGTTGCTGATTTGCCAGGTCTAAAGCCACACTGATAAGGTCCAATCAGTTTGTTGACGGTGGGCTTTAATCTTTCACACAATACGCTCGATAGAACCTTATATGCGATGTTGAGGAGGCTAATCCCACGGTAGTTGGCGCAGATTGTGGGGTCTCCTTTTTTATGGATTGGGCATAGCACACTTAAATTCCAATCGTTGGGCATGCTTTCGTCCGACCATATTTTACAAAGAAGCTGACGCATGCTCCTTATCAGTTCTTCGCCGCCGTGTTTGAATAGCTCGGCCGGCAATCCATCGGCCCCCGCCGCTTTGTTGTTCTTCAGGCGGGCAATTGCTATTCGAACTTCTTCATGGTCGGGTAATGGAACGTCTGCTTTATTGTCATCGATTGGGGAATCGGGTTCTCCTTCTCCTGGTGTTGTGCGTTCACTGCCATTCAGCAGGCTGGAGAAGTGTTCCCTCCATAATTTAAGTATGCTCTGGGCATCAGTGACTAGATCACCATTGGGGGTTCTACAAGAGTATGCATCGGTCTTGAAACCTTCAGTTAGCCGCCGCATCTTATCGTAGAATTTTCGAGCATTACCCCTGTCGGCCAGCTTATCAAGCTCTTGAAACTCAACCATTTCGGCCTCTTTCTTCTTCTGTCTACAAATGCGTCTCGCTTCCCGCTTCAACTCTCGGTATCTGTCCCATCCAGCACGTTTAGTGGTCGATCGTAACGTTGCGAGGTAGGCAGCCTGTTTTCTCTCCGCTGCGACACGGCACTCCTCGTCGTACCAGCTGTTCTTTTGCACTTTCCGAAAACCAATGGTTTCGGTTGCAGCTATATGTAAGGAGTTTGAAATGCCGTCCCACAGTTCCCTTATACCGAGTTGTTGACGAGTGCTCTCAGAGAGAAGGAGTGCAAGCCGAGTAGAAAATCGTTCGGCTGTCTGTTGTGATTGCAGCTTCTCGACGTCGAATCTTCATTGTGTTTGGTGGCGCGCGTTTTTTGCTGCACAGAGGCGGGTGGGAAACTTAGCTGCAACAAGATAGTGGTCCGAGTCGATGTTAGGACCTCGAAACGCACGCACATCTAAAACACTGGAGACGTGTCTTCCGTCTATCACAACATGATCGATCTGGTTGGTAGTTTTTCGATCCGGAGACAGCCAGGTAGCTTGATGAATCTTCTTATGCAGGAATCTTGTACTACAGATAACCATATTTCGGACCCCGGCGAAGTCAATCAGCCTCAACCCATTAGGGGATGTTTCGTCGTGGAGGCCGAATTTACCGACCGTAGTGCCAAAGACACCTTCTTTGCCACCCTGGCGTTAAAGTCGCCAAGCACGATTTTGACATCGTGGCGGGGGCAGCTCTCATAAGCGCGCTCCAAGCGCTCATAGAAGGCATCTTTGGTCTTATCGTCCTTCTCTTCCGTCGGAGCGTGGGCGCAAATCAGCGATATGTTGAAGAACCTCGCTTTGATGCGGATTGTGGCTAGACGTTCATTCACCGCAGTGAATGATAGTAATCGGCGACGTAGTCTCTCTCCCACCACGAATCCTACACCAAACTTGGGCTCCTTTATATGGCCACTGTAGTAAATGTCCCAAGGGCCTACTCGTCTCTGTCCTTGTCCCGTCCATCGCATTTCTTGGACGGCGGTGATGTCAGCCTTTGTTTTTACGAGGACATCAACCAGCTGGGCAGCGGCACCTTCCCAATTAAGGGACCGGACATTCCAGGTGCATGCCCTCAATTCGTAGTCCTTATTTCGTTTGCCATGGTCGTCATCAAAAGGGGGGTCTCTCATCCGAGGCTGGTTATAGCTCTTCACTGGGGGTGTTTTTTTACGTGGCGGGTCCCAAACCCAGTGCACAACCCTTGTAGGGAATGTTTCGCCTTCTCACTTTAGCTCGCCTTCGAACGGATGTTCTTATGCTACCCAGAGGATACTTGGTCCAAGACCGGAAGTAGTGAGCTGCTTGAGCCATGTGTAAAAGAATCGTTTCTGGCCATTCTCAAGTGAATGGCGATCAGAGAACTTTCCTCACTTGCGTGAACTTCTACACATGACTCCATCCTCCAAAAATAAAAAAAAAAACACTTTACGCACTAATTTATAGATCTCCAAAAAAAAAACATGGACCAACGCAAAGTATTTCAACCAAAGGTCACATAAAATAGTTGAGAATTCGCAGAAATGAAAGACAAAGGAAAGAAGAAGCAGTATAACTTCAATAATGCACAAGCATACAAGCATACATATGCGCAGCAGCAGCAAGGAAAGAGTTAACAATCGGCGATCCATTGTATATTTCTTTCAAAACCATGCCATAATTAGGACAACGCAATTCAAGTGTCAATGGCGGTCTAGGTGGTAAGCGCTTGGAAAGTGACGACGAGCACGTTGGAGGTGCGTAGTTCGAAGTTCTACAAAAACAACAACAGCATAAGCATGGCAACATTGCGTTGTTGGTAGAAAAACCGAGCTGTGCCGAAAGAAACGAACAAACGATCGCCGATTGTCACCCCTTCGCTTGCTGCTCGAACATCTTCGCAGACAAGGTTGCGTAGATTCATATTGAGCAAGGTTGCGCAACCTGAATCTATCGCAACCTTTTCCGAACTCGTATAAGAAGTATAACTTCAAAAACGAAGCACATCCGATTTACAATCTAAAATATCAAGTAACAATTTCTATAAGTGGCGCAAATGAAGCAATAACAAGTGAGGAAGGACTAAGATCTAGTGTAACCAAATTTTATAGTCTTGCAACATGCAAGAATCAAAACCGGTGAAATTCCTTATGATGCTGGCAAAACTTTATATTAAACAAAATAGGAAAAAAAAAGTATTAAAAAAACATTATTCGATGAAATCGTGTGTAAATTACAATAAATTTTGTTATCTAGTTATTTGATTGTAGGCCATAAATTTAGACTTAGTTTTATTGCTATATTTTAGTTCGCGCCGGCTGAAAATATATTAAAAATATCTTTTAAACGTCAACCAGAAGATCAGAATTCATTATATTAGAGATTTTAAGCTCAGGGCAAGGTTTAAACCGATCCAACCAACGATAAACCATATATTTATTATCCATTTAGTTTCATTGAAATATCACACATTTTGACAAAATTGAACGGTTTAAATATAAGTAGGTGGAAACACGGAAAGCATTTTATACAGTATATTGGCGGTTCAAAACGGAATGAGCTAATTGCAATAATTTTGACATTGCTCAGGTATACAGGTCGCGAGATATGTGATTTTATCTAAAAGTGGGTGGTGCCACGCCCATTGCCCAATTTTGATCTTATTTTGGGTGCTAATGGAAATTGTCATTAGCGAATTTGGTTTTTGTGGCTTAAATAGTTTAGGACATATTTACATTAAACCAATTAGAGGATAGGCCCACGTCCATTTTTTTAGTCTTTAGCCACAAGTGCTACTTGCCAATACAATCCCCTGCACTAAATTACAGTTCTATTTATAACTTAGAGTTTAGTTATGGCGCATTATAGGTTTTCGTTTCTTTTTTATTAGAGAACACGTGTACCAGGATCCATTAACATATCCCAATTTTTCTTCTAGTAACATAGCTTGCACAGACGGACGGACAGACAGTCTTTTGACTCGTCATACTGATTATTTTTATATAAACACTAGCAGTCCGTCCCGGCTTCGCACGGGTGGACACACGATTTTCTTTATATTTTTACCTTTTATAATTTTTTGTTGTTTTGTTTTTATATTTTTGATGTAAAACATCTATAGGCTCAGGTAAACACGATTGTCGCCGTGACGATCGCCACGCTATATTACGTAGTTGTCTATACGTAGTCTGTATGTAGCATTAGGGTGTCCGTTATTTATCAAATTGATTATTTTTGACGAGACGCCCCCTAAACTTTTAGTTTTACATCTAAAAACAAATATCAGACCATAAAAAGCCCTTAATTTTCATAATAAACCTTGCCCCAAACACGATATATTTCCCATTTAAATAACATGGGATTTTACCACTTTTTACGAATATTTTGTTTTCGCTATCTCGTTTGTAGGAAGAAAAAAGTCATATTCTTGTACAGAATTGAATACTCTACAAAAAATCTTGACAATTTTTCGATATACTCACTCCTTTAAAAGTTATTCAAGGTTAAAGTTAACTTCTGGGTAATATGCAAATGTAACTAAGGAATGTTTAATAAAGGAAATCTGTTGTACTCAAGCGGTTTAAATTTGATTTGATTTGCAAATTTTTCTTATTTTTTATCTTAAAACTATAGGCATAATATATTTTTTAGAATAAACAATTGAATTTTACAAAAAAAAATTTCAATATGCCGTAAAAGTTCGAAAATTCCAGAAATTACTCAGAAGTTAACTTTGACTTAGCACAAGCATTAAAAAATCCCTCAGATAAAAACGTAATGATTACATATAATTTTTTAAAAGATAGAAATTTACTAAAATACATCTAACACACTAACAACTAACTAACACAATAATAGTACCTTAGCTATTAATAAGACGGCTGAAGGCCTAGTAGCCAGTGCTGCGATTTCATGTACAGTGTAATCCATTTATAATGGACTCGCTTAAGATGGAAACTCTGTTATTATGTACCTCTTTGTCAAGTCCCAGTTCAAACATATGTAAAAAACTCGGTTAAAATAAACTCGATTATAATGGACTCCGGTTATAATAGACAATAAAATCGGATTTTGTCCATTATAACCGAAGGTTTCAAAATCAAATTTCAAAACAAAGTTGGCAATCAGTTGGCAATAAGCAAAATTTTGTACTTTCCCGAATTCGATCAAAAAACACAATCAGTCTCTGCAGCAGAAAATGTTCATTTTTTCTTGGAAATAAGTCAAAGAAGGCAAACAACTTCTGCGGTGGGCTGAAAGCTATAATCGAAATTGTAAGAGGAAGTTCCCAAGCTGACATTTGCTTGAGCAAAAACCTAAAAAAACAGACTGTTTCGAACATATGGATTAATCGGGAAAAAATTAATAATGATTGGAAAGTCAACGACAAGAGAAAAAAATAAGTTTTGCGACACATCCTCAAGTTGATGAATTACTGTTTAAATGGTTTCAGCAGAAAAGGGCCAATAATTTTCCAGTAAGTGGTCCAATGCTAATGATGAAAGCCAATGAATTCGAAGAAGCTGTCGGTGCTAATTTTAAATGCAGTTCCGGATGGCTAGACAGATTTAAAAAGAGGCATAATATTTGCTTCGGCAAAATTTGTGGTGAATCGGCTTCTGTGGACCAAAGTGTTACAAATGACTGACAACTATTCCATGGACAACACTTTTAACGTGGACGAAACGGGAATTTTCTATAAGATGCTGCCTGACAAAACACATAAGATCAAAGGTGAAACATACAGTGGTGGAAAAATGTCTGAAGAAGAATAACTGCCATGATTTGTGCTAATGCATCGGGCACGATAAAACGGAAATTATTGGTTATTGGTAAGTTTTAAATACAATTTAATACAATCCGCTGTTTCTGCACAATGCCTGCTTTCAGGAAAATATAACAACCCCAGATGCCTTAAAAACGTTAAAACGTTGCCGGTAGATTATTGTGCTAACAACAAATCCTGGATGACTTCTCAGACCTTTACTGACTATTTAAAGAAATGGGATTGTGAACTTATAAAAGCCAAGACTAAAATTTTGCTATTAGTAGATAATTGCCCTGCTCATCCTCAAGTTCATCTTCACAACATTAAACCACATTTTCTTCCGCCTAATACTACATCGGTTCTTCAGCCTATGGATCAAGGCGTCATTAATAGCTTGAAACAATCTTATAGAAAGCAGCTTCTGATGAAAATTATGGACCTTCTTGAAGAAGCAAACCCGACAAAAGCTGTGAGTCTTTTAGATGCTGTCAATATGTTAAGTGTTGCATGGGAAAGTGTCTCTAAGGAAACCAATGGAAACTGTTTTCGACATGCTGGTCTGGTAAAAGACATTCCTGATGGATTAGATTTCGCCCCGGAGGACGATGAACCTTTAAGCAAAATTATCGAAATTAATAACGTAGTGGTTTTAAGCAAGTTTGATGAATATTCAAGGATTGATGAGAATATTATAGCCACAGAAAAACACTCAGACAATGACTTAATTCAAGACTTTCTGCATGTGCTGCTTGAAGAAGACTCCGGTGATGAAGATTTAGCACAGCCCGAAACTATAATAAAAATAGAAGACGCTACGAATTATTCTAGGAAACTGAAGCTATATTTTCAACAAAAAGAGAATAGTTCAGATGCAATCAATTTGCTCAATAAACTCGAAATCAAACCACAAAGAGATTTTGCCAATAAGGCATTCACCCAAAAGAAAATCACTGACTTTTTTCAAAAGACTTAATTAAACTTATTATATCCTTAATTTTGTATTTTTATTCATAAACTTTATTGCTTTAATAAAAAAACACATTGAATTTACTTTTTGAGTTAAAAATTTTATATTCTGATTAGATGGACACTCGGTTATAATGGACAATTTGACACGGTCCCGTGGAGTCCATTATAACCGGATTACACCGTATTTATATAATAAATATTTTATTGTACTATAAATGATTATAAAATAAAAATAAATAAATAAAATGAAGTAGTGAAGATGGGTTCGAAACTGACGATAATAGTGTTACAGATCCCGATTTTGATCCTGAGGGCGATATAAGTTCAGACTTTGAACTCGATTGTGAACAAAATGACGCTCTTTTGGAAAGCGAAAGGGAAGATATTGACGTTCGCTTAGAGGAATCACCCATGCCTACAAATGCCACTCAGAAAGTATCGTCCCATCGCCCTAAACCAAAAATGAATGTGGTCTGGAAGAAAAAGAATATTGAACTAAACGAACATCAAATACGTTTCACTAGAAAGGAAGAACTGCTTGCTGATATTTTGGATTTGGAAACACCCATACAGTTTTTTCTAAAAAATATTTTCTCTTGAATTAATCAAAAATATTGCGCAACAAACTAACCTATACATAAGGGAAAAGGATCCCAACAATAGTTTCCATGTATCCGAAATTGACGTTCAACAATTTATTGGGATAACATACTTACATGATGTCTTTGGTGCTCCTCCCGGGAGTGACGAAATATTGGAATAACGGAATCGTTACACCTTTCATAAAGGAAACAATGGCAGCGAATAAGTTTGAAAAATTGAGACAATGTATTACTTTAATGACAATTCTAAGATACTTTCTCGTGATCATCCCCAAGCTGATAGACTTTTTAAAATTCGACCAATATTGGCAAAACTAAACGAAACTTGCAACAAAATTCCGCTACAAAGTCAGCTATGTGTAGATGAGCAAATTTGCTCCACCAAAGCTCGACATAACCTAAAACGATATAACCGTAAAAAGCCGAAAAAATGGGGATTTAAAATATTTGTACTTTGCGACACTAACGGATTCGCGTATAGTTTTGAAGTGGAATCTGGAACTGAAAATATTTTGAAACCCGGAGAACCAGATTTAGGTGCTGCTTCAAATGTTGTCATGAGACTGGCCAGAAATATTCCAAAGAACCAAAACTATGAACTTTATTTCGACAACTATTTCACGTCATTGTCACTTATAGAATACTTGGCCAAGGAAGAAATTCTTAGTTTAGGAACAATACGACGAAATAGGATACCTGACTGTAAACTGCCAACAGATAAGGATATTTCGAAAAAGAGCAGTGGTCACAGCGTAGAATATGTTGGAAATGTGCGAGGAATAGATATAGCCACCGTTGTCTGGAAAGACAACAGTAGTGTAACTCTTGCTTCTAATTTCGCTGGTGAGCTACCGAAGTCCACAGTACGCCGCTATGATAAGACAAACAAAAGGTACATAGATATTGAAAGACCTTATATTGACAGCATCATGGGCCGCTATAAGATATTGCTAAGAAGCAAGCGATGTCACGTTCGTCTATTTAATCACTTTTTAGACCTTGCAATGTCTAATGCTTGGCTCTTATACAAAAGAGCTCATAAAGAAAAAAAAATTAGAAGGCAATCAGTTGTCATCTGAAGATTTTCGTTTAGAAGTTGCCACGGTGTTGTGCAAATTGGGTACAAAGTCCCCTATGAAACGAAGAGGAATTGAAGCGGAGATACAATCTAAAAAGCATAAGGGCCCAGCCCAACATGTTCCTTCTATGGCAGTTAGGCAAGATCAAGTTGGACACTGGCCGGTATGGGCAAAAAAACGAATTCGTTGCAAGCGTCCAGGATGTGTTGGAGTATCACAAACGGTATGTGAAAAATGTGGTGTGGCTTTATGCTACAACAAGCAAAACAACTGCTTCAAAGAATTTCACACTTCTTAAAAAACATGTAAATATTCACGAAATACAAATATTATTATTTAATGAGCTTAGAGACGTTGTTACATAACGTGACATATCTGTCACATACCCTTTTTTGTTGTTTTTCACCCAAATAAAAAAAATTGTTTAAACTAAAAAACACGTATTTCATTTCTATCCGAAATCTATTAGAAACGATACAATTTTTCCGTTTTTACTTAGTTGAGTTGTAAAGGGCTAATATGTCATCAAACATACATATAATGCCCAGCAAATAAATATCTAAATATCTAACTTATTAAACCTAACTTAATTAAATATTTAGGTAATAATGCATGCAGAATTGAGCATTTAAATGAGAAATATAATGCTAATTTCAATGTAAAAAAATGTACGCCTACAGATTCGTTTGTTTTCTATGCACAATCGACTCGGCATATAATTTACATATATAAGTATGATCGGTATATATTTGGTATCAAAGCATATACTTAGTATATAAGTAAGTATATATGTATGTATGTATATTCAAATTTACCTACATACATACATAAGTATGTATTTCATGAAGAATCCATAAAATCATTAAAAATAAGTATACGCAATAATAGAGTAATGTTTGTATTATTACCCAAATAATTAATATAAGTTTAAGGTAATTAGTTTTAAATTTATGCATTTATTTATGTACATTGAAAGTTTTGATATCACCTCAAAAATCTAGCGGTCGTACATGTGCTCATATATAATTATGTGTGCATAATGTTTGTAAATTCGTCTACATGGAACATATTTACATATATGTGACCTGGTCTACGAAAAGGGGGCTAACGTGCGAAAACTAGTTTTCTGGGAAAAGCTGTTAAAAATAATCGTCAGTTTCTCGTTATCTCATTAATTGTTCTCCTTTTTTTTGACACCTAAGCCCCCTTTTCGTAGACCAGGTCACATATTATGTACTTGTATATATGTAAATATGTACACTAGCAAAAACGAAAACTACAGAAAATTCTAAGAAAGTTTTGCCAAGAAACCATGGGTCTAAAATTAATTCCCAGTTCGCGCAGAGCGACTTTAGATTTTGAGGTCATACTTATTAAATTGTACTCAAAAACCTATAGTTAAAAAAAAAGCATGCCATACAATTAATGCAATTATAGCAGGCTTTTGTAACTTATTTGTTTTTTCACGTGGCTGAGCAAAAAACAACAAAAAAAAGCAATAGTTAAATAGTTTTCGATTAATAAATTATCGTTGAAACGTCTGCAATGTCAGTTGATTCCACCAATTCAAATATTGATACAATTTCAATGAACTCCGGGTCTTGTTTTCTTCCCAATCTGAATATTGGCTTGCCAAGAGATTTAAGTGATCTAACTCTACCAAGTAATCATGACGTATTAAATTACTATTTATTTTTACGCGTGGCTGAGCAAAAAATAACACAAAAAGCAAAAGTACGGTAATCTTAACACACAAGTGGCAAAAAAAATTTAGAAAATTTGGAATAAACTAAACATTCCGTTAATCAATGAAAAAACTGCCTCGAAAAAACTGAAAACATTGCTAAATAAATATCATAATGAAATAAAATTTAAAAGTAGACCAAGTAAGTCTTCAACGTTTCTGGAAACAATTGATCAAGTGTTTTATATTGGAAAATGTCAGTGCGCAAAAACTTTGCCTTGCTGCTGTGGTTTAATACCCATTGAACTTCGAGAGTGTATGATTGATCAACACAGTAAGAGGAAGCTAACCATTCCCGAATTCGAGGCGATTGCTGTTGACCAACAATCAACACTGGCGCCAACTAGTCTTGATCCAACCTTTTTTTCCTGGCTCAACAAATATGGATGTTGAATCAGAGGTGATGTTTGTCATGCCAACTGCAAGAGAGCCAAGTTCGTCAAAAAAAAATTAATACCAAAAGGTACGATACACCTCATTTCGCTATGGCGTGCGATAGGTTTGGAATCGGTAATGGGATTGCTACTTTTTTGGCCACATCGCTTTTCAAAGAAATGGGGAACCAATAATTATGGACAAATCTAAAGTTTCACTTGAAAGAAAGAAATGTAGGGATTCTCTTCAAAGAGAGCAAGGCAATGACTGTGATCTGGTAACCTTCTCCTTTGATGGTAATAAAACAACTCTCAGACTACTTTTATCTGATTGACCTAGATGATGACAGCGTTTTGTCTGAGCTTCCATTCTCAGCAAACACTTCATACGAACACTTGTTGCAGTTTATTGAGTCTGATGATCCGCCGCTTCCTGACCTAGGGATTCCATATCATATCCAAGCAACTGAGCGCTGTGTACAGCTTCTGACAACAATTTCTCGACGCGCTTTTGCAAATAATACAGACGATATCATGGCCGTAACTATAGAAAGTCGTACTACAACACCACGCATGGAATCCAAAAAAGACTTTAAAACCAAAAAAAACTAAAACTAGAAAAGATTCCCAGTCATCAGCAAAAAACCAATGTCTGTAACTTGCACCACAAAAACATTTAATTTTTTGAAAACTTAATTACAATAATAAAATTTTATTTTCGATCCACCGTATTTTCCACAATTTTAGAATTTTTTAAAAAAATATGGGAATATCTGTATGCTGCATTCATAGAAGCACAAACTTTCGTTATAATCGAAGAAACCAAGCACACTTTTCCGGATCGCTTCTTATGAAAGTATAGGTTTTTGAGTACAATTTAATAAATATGACCTCAAAATCTAAAGTCGCTCTGCGCGAACTGGGAATTAATTTTAGACCCATGGTTTCTGGGCAAAACTTCCATAGAATTTTCTGTAGTTTTCGTTTTTGCTAGCCTCTTTGTTGGTTTTTTTCCACCCATACAAATCGACCCGGCCTACACTCAATGCTTTATGCAAAATTTCAGTTGACACGGACAACCAATGGCTAAGCTCACGTTTTGTCAAAGAGTCAATGTGTCGGCGGACCGACGCGGCGACAAAGCGTCACAACATTGTATTGTTGATAGAAAATACGAGCTGTGCCTAAAAACACAAACGAACGATTTTTGCATGCCGCGTAAAAATATTTTTTACGTTCCTTGACAAATACCGTCAATCCCGGTTATGTGCCACAATCGAATATACAGATTTTTGTGGTTTGTTAAAAATAAAAATATAATATGGCAGATAAGCGAGTGTGGATACTTAAGCGACTGGTACTTAAAACAATAATTTCTATGTATTTCAAAAAACTAACCGTAAGATGCAGCAAGATATAGGCAGCTAAGACGGATGATTTTCATTAAAGCGGAGTACTACTTAACCGGGAATCACTGTACACATAAATCAGAGGAATATTGAATATTTTCATACATATCTTGACATGAAATTCGACAAATAAACTATGTTGTCAATTTTATTCTAATATATTTGAATACTTATATTTGCTGCGTTGTCACTTTTTTCTTCTCATACAAATATCAGAAATTGGTTAATTTATGATTTTTAGCTTTTGCCATCGTTGCGAAAAGACTCTTATCGGCAAAGGCGTGCTCTGGGAGATGTAATGGTGTTTGTTTTTATGAATGAAGCAAGTTCGCCTGTTGAAAGTGCGCTTGCGTTCATGAATGAAAATATTGTTGTTAGATGTTTTTCTACAACTTTGGGCATCGACTATTTGGCCAGAGAACTTAAAGCATAGGGAAGGTGCAAATTGAATTCTGTATGATGGTTCGATTGAGCAGCTAACAGAGTTGATAGAATTGTAGTAAGGAATTCACCATTCTCGCTGCTATTTAGCAGAAATGAGCACGTTCTCTGGCAAAAATATATGTAAAACGACTGATCTCACGCGAGAATGAATAAAGAGTAATGCTTTGAAGACAATATATACAAAGTTTGTCACATATGCGTAATTGGTTTGTATCATGTGAACCATTTTTTTTTAAATTGGTAAAAATTTTAATTTTATTACAAAATTGTGAAAAATTAGATAAAAAATAATTTTAAATAAATTATTATTTCAAATAAATTATATTTATTTCGAGTATTACAAAATGAAGATGTGCCAAATGAACTTCATTTTTTCAAAGAAAATTAATGACCTTCATGAAATATTCATATTCGCATTATTTCGTTATCATTTCCATATTTGTACCAATAGAATTTCTATGGCATATACATATATATGTTATTTCTTATTATTATTATATTATTATTATTAGGCCGGGTCGATTTGTGGGGAGGCAAAACAATCGCCCATTGCTCTATGAAAATCATATTCTAGGGATCAAAATAAGAAACTTTGCCGAAGGAACCATACCTCTGAAACGAATTCTGATGTCCCCCAATTTGGGTCGAACGTTTGGGTAGGGGCAAATTTTGAAATTGAAATGAATTGAAATTACCATTTCGTTCTTATTACCTCTGAAAGTGAGGAGAACTAAAGCAATAACCACTATGGTATTTCAAATACCAATAATAAGTGAAGAGACCATTCCAAATCAAAAAGTTTACAATGAATCTACCATCCTCTACACCGCAAGATGAAGCAACTACATCAAGAACTATCGAAAACCCAATGAGTCATATACCCAAGCATGATGTTACTGTTTTTGGTGTGTCTACAGATTTGCCTGATCTTAATTTACCAACCCATCTGGATATCTTGAGATATAATTTTTACTTAAGCGAACGTGCTAAAACAGAATAAAAAAAGTTTTTCCATAAATCATTCACTATTCAAGTACAAGATAAGTTGATTGGAATTTGGGAAAAAACTTGGTATGGAAATAATGCTGAAAAAAAGTGTATGTGATAAATTTAATAAATTGCTTGACAAGTATCAAGAGCAAATCAAGAGAAGAAACAACACCAAACAATTTACAGAGTATGTAAAATCTCTGGAAACAATTTTTTACATTGGAACATGTAAATGCGATTTGAAGGCAGCTCCATGTGCATGCGGCTGGGTTCCCGAACGCCTCAAAGAGTTCATGCACGATCAACATAATCAAAGAAGACTAACAATGAATGCATTTATGATGGAAACTGAAGAGAAAGGAGCAACGTCTATGTCATCAATGCCAACATACCAAGATCCCGATGATTGAACATACGCACCGCCACCGGTTCAAGAAGATATGGATAGAAGCACAAGTTCACAATACACAGAGAGATACGATTGTTTTAACTTTGCCTTGGTAGGTGACAGATTTGGTGTGCCTGACAGAGTAGCATCAGCACTGGGAACCGCTCTTTTGCAAGATTTTAAAATTAAAGATAAGCATGGGAAACCTCTCATCATGAATAAATCGAAAGTTCGCAAAGAAAAAGAGAAATGCAGACAAGAAGTGCTTCGCAAACGGTTAGATGATACCAATTTGTTAGCGTTTTCATTCGATAGCAGAAGAGATGATACTTTAACGATAGATAAAATTGATGAGAAGTATCATACTAGAATGGTAAAAGAACCTCATCTTGTTATTTTGAGAGAACCCAATTTTGAATTGATTGGTTACGTAAGACTGACACATGTAACCGCTGAATACAAAACAACCAAATTAAATGGTTTTTTCAACGATAAAAATATATCACTGGATACATTAATTGGATTATGCACTGACGGTCAGCCAACAAACACTGGCCCACACGGTGGAATTATACGACGATTCGAATTGCTGTTAAAAAGACCATTGCATTGGTTTGTTTGCATTCTACACTTCAACGAACTTCCGTTTCGGCATTTGTTTGAAGCTTTGGAAAAATCAACCAGCACTGGACCAAGATCGGCAACCGGAAAACTGAGCCGTCAAATCGAAACTTGTGAAACTCTTCCGGTAAGTTATTGCTATCACTCAATTGTTAAAAATTATTTAAGCAACTTACATCTTTACTAACCCTTAGCAAATAGAACTTTTCACCTAGTTATAATTACAAAACGGCTGAAGGCCTCGTAGCCAGTGCTGCGTTTATGTATTTATATAACAAAACTCTTTTTGTTATATGAATTATTATAAATAAATAAATAAAATAAATTTCTTAAGAGAAAAAATAGATATTATTATAAATAAATAAATAAAAATAAAGAAAAAACATAGCAATTTAGCTGATTTTTTCATGTAAATCACCAAAAATTGTGATTTTTTGAAATGATTGTATGGGGAACCCCCCAGGGGAGTTCCAGGGTGTGTGCCCCTGGCATGGGTGGATCGGCCGTCCAAAGTTAGTGGGGGTCGGTCATACATTTGGACTCGATTGGAGCACTCTAAATGGGTCAAAGTGGGATTTTTCAAAATTTGACCCTACCCAAAGGTTCGACCCAAATTGGGGGACATCAAAATTCGTTTTAGAGGTATGGTTCCTTCGGCAAAGTATCTTATTTTGATCCCTAGAATATGATTTTCAGAGAGCAATGGGCGATTTTTAAATCGACCAGCCCTAATATACATACATAGATGGGATGATAAATTTTTATTGTTGGCTATTTACTCTAGCGAACATAATCATTCCACATCATCTTTTAAATAATAAAAAACTAGGTTATAGTATTGTTGTAAGGAAATCTTTATTCATATCTCTGGTATTTAAAAATAACATTAATTTTACAAATTAACTTTCCATTTTAAATAAATCTGCAAAAATTGCATTTTACTTTCTTTATGTGAGGGAAAAATTATTCATACAATTCAAAGTCATGCCATTTAAATTAAAAATTTTAGCAATAATATCTAACGGAAGCATTTGGAGAAGTACCGCTATGAATGCTACACTCGAAGTTTGTAATTTTACGTTGAATTTCCGACATTCGGTATTGTGATTTGTGCAAGTGAGTTGTAGATATTGAAAATGGGTCGTAAGTTAAAAGAAACTACCGTCGTGGAAAGAAAAATTATTTTAAATTTACATAAACAAAAAAGTCAAGTCCCGAAATTGGTAAACTTGTAAATAGAAGCAGATATACTATTAACAGCATCATAAAGCGCTTTAAAGGAGAAGAAGAACTTCAGAGTCGTGCTCATACCGGCAGACCCCGTATGCTGACCAACGCTGAAGAACGGCAAATTGTAAGAAAAGTTAAAAAGAATACCAAAATTACCTCTACGCAGGTGCCAGCAGAAGTTCGTGAAGAAATTGGGAAACATATTCACGCAAAAACAGTACGGAAGAACTTGCATCGTGATGGCTACAGATCACGTATAGCGATGAAAGTAAATTCAACATTTTTCAGTCGGATGGCAGAATACGGGTCTGGAGAAAACCCAATACTGAACTTGAGAAAAATAATACGATAAGTACAGTAAACACGGGGGTGGAGGGGTCATGGTATGGCGTTGTATGTCAGCGGCGGGTGTTGGAAATCTCGTATTCATTGAAAAAATAATGGATAAAAGTTTATTTGAATACACTTAAGAATAACTTAAAAGAAAGCGCGAGTTAGCGACGCTGAAGATAGCTTAAGTAAATTTCACACTTAACCTAAACAAACAATAAAATTCCCGCATTATAAACACAATAGACAGAATTCCATAACGAAAAACTGATAAGCATAACAAAACTATCTTTGTTCTAGCAAGATAACAGATATCGATTTACAACAAAAAAGTTGCAAGCAGATAACAGCAGCCGCATTTCATAAGTATAAATAGCACTAAGATTATAAAATGCAGTCAGTAAGAAATTATGAATAAAAAGGCAACACGAAAATAAGTGTACTGCCCAAATAAATATAATTTCTTTTACTCGCGACAAACAACAGTTTGTTAACTGGGGGCTCAACCGTTCTTTTCGTTTGAACTGAACCTGCCATATCCTGACATAAAGGGATAAAACGAAAATCCACGTTCCTGAAGAAGAAAAAAAAATACGTTCCTGAAAAATTGTAAGCAGCACCGATAAACATCGAAATCACACTGGAATCTCATAAAAAGAGACAAAAACTGTTCAGTTTGCGTCGTCCCTTATTGAACACCAACTTCGAGATGTCTGCACAGGAGATTTCAAATCTCAGGGCTCAAATTGCTGCTTTAACTACATCTCTAACTGAGAACCAACAAAGAGTGGCAACCCTGGAGAACAGCCTGCCATCAAATGTGACAATTACGATCAGCACGAGGACTGCAAACCAAATATAATCAACGAAACGCAGATTAACCTGGATATTTTTAAAGCATTGCCAGACTTCACGGGCAATATAAATCAATACTGATCCTGGAGAAAACGTGCGTAGACGCACATGGAAAACATAAAAGAATATGCCACAACCCTGACATATTATACCGCACTTTCGATATTGCATTCGAAAATTCAAGGAGAAGCAGCCGATATTTTAATCAACCACAACATGAAGTTCAACTTCTACTCTATCATAAATCGCCTCGACTACACGTATGCGGACCAGAGGCCTTTTTACGTCTTACCAGACGAAATGAAAAGGATCACGCAAAACAAACTTACGCTGGCGGAATTTTATTGCGAAGTCAGCAGGGCATTGAATCTTGCTCTAACAAAAATTGAAATGAGAAGCTCAGGGGACCCATCAGAAATGCAAAAGTATGGGAATCAAGAAGCCGTCAGAACGTTTATTCATGGCTTGAACAGCAAGTATACAAGCGGCACCCTCTACAGCCACAATCCAAAGGATTTAGAAACCGCCTACGCCATCGCAAGTCCGATATACCAAGACAACGAGAAATTTCAATTCCATTTTCCTCAGTACGATGACTACAAAAAATACAATATGCCACATCAACACCTTCAAAACAGAAGACATCATGAAGAAACACGTGCACCCAAGCAGCAACATCAACCCTTTCAAAATAGAGGATACCGCGATGATCAGCGAAGATATAGACCAAACGTGCAAGTGCAATATACACAGAGTGTACCCACGTGCACAGAGTGCAGCGATGAATTACGATCACCTGCTACAAAACAAAGTGACGATTATGAATATAAGACAGGCTTTGTTTTTCTCAAGCGAGTGAATCAATTGCCGTGTCTTCAACGCCACTGCAGGGATACAGGCAAAGCAGTTAATGTCCTCATCGACACTGGAGCAACAAACAATTACATAAGTACCAAATGTAATATCGGTGAGTCTATTCCAATCAAACCCACAAAAGTAAAAACTCTTCATGGTCTCTCAATATCAAAATCAAAAAAAATAATATCAAAGTTAGATAATTTTCTTATATTTTTTGAAACTGTTGCATTAGAAGAATTTGCCTTCTTCTAGGCGAACAGGGACTCAGAACAGTTTAAGCAGAGATTAACCTTTTCGAGTATAAGCTCAGTTATAAATATAACGCCAAGAAAGAAAGAGAAATTTTGCAAAAAATTAATTATACAGTAAGCAATGAAAAATATAGATCTGAAATTGAAAAAATAATGCAACAAACTGAAGGTACTAACTCAATATTACCATTTACTACCACTGTACAAGCCACAATTAGGACGAAATCCGAAGATCCTATTTGGACAAAACAATATCCGTACCATATATCTGATAATGGTTTTATTAACAAAGAAATAATTTAACTTTTAGAAAGTGAAATAATCCAACCTAGTAAAAGATCGTACAATTTACCCATTTGGACAGTTGCTAAAAACCTAAACGCGGAATGGTTGTAGACTTTCAAAAGCTAAACGCTCAAACTATTATAGATTGATACCCCATACCTGATGTAGCTATGACTATACAAAATCTTGGTAATGCAAAAAATTTACAACTTTAGATTTGGAATCTGGATTTCACCAGATTCTTATTAAAGAATCTGATAGAGAGAAAACAGTTTTTAGTGTAAATGGAGCCAAATATGAATTTCTTCGCATGCCTTTTGGACTGAAAAATGCTCCGTCAATTTTTCAAAGGTGTATCGATGATATCCTGAGACCATATATTGGCAAATTTGCGTATGTTTATATAGACGATGTTCTCATTTACTCTTCTTCTCCAGAGGGGCATGTCGAACACATACGCATTATTATAAATGCACTTCATCAAGCTAACATGAAGATTTCCAATGAAAAGTCACACTTCTTTAAAGACTCAGTAGAATATTTGGGGTACATAATTAAATACAATAAAATCACTGTCGATCCTGTTAAAATACAAGCAATAAAAGATTTTCCCACTCCTACTTCACTCAAGGAGCTTAGATCTTTTCTAGGTCTCGCAAATTATTATCGAAAATTCATAAAAAATTTTGCAGCCATTGTTAAACCACTTACCACGTTTCTCAGAGGAGACAACGGTAAAATATCAAAAAAGCAAAAAAGCAAAGCGAAAAAATTAAAATCACATTAGATGAACCTGCAATAGCACATTAAGTAGAATAAAAGAAGAACTTCAAGCTCAGGTTGAACTTTTCCAACCGAATTTCAGCAAACCCTTTGAATTGGCCACAGACGCTAGTAACTTTGCAATAGGAGCTCACAAAATAAAAAGCCAATATCATTTATTTCCCGAACACTTAGTCAAACCGAACAGAATTACTCTACAAAAGAGAAAGAATTACTCGCAATTGTGCGGTCCTTACAGAAACTCCGAAATTACTTATACATATGGCATAGCAGACTTAACTATATACACCGATCATCATTCCTTAATTTTTGCCATATCAGAAATAACCCCAATACAAATATAAAAAGATGGAAAAATTTCATCGAAGAATATGGTGCTAAAATCACTTACAAACCTGCACATCAGAACGTTGTTGCCGATGCACTTTCCCGTCAACAAATTAATAACACATCTGATTCTGATAAATCCCAACATTCAGCACAAAGCTCCCCTATACAAAAATTCTAACGAGTAAAACAACCATTAAATTGCTTTAAAAATCAAATTATCATAAAACAATCAGATGGGAACCATGCCCAAATATCATCGCAAAATATTTTTTATTACAGTAGACATACACTTTTCTTTAACACTAAGACTGAGCAATTGGACATATTAAAAAATGTAATCAAACCAAAAGTAGTAAACGCTATAAAATAGACGAGCAAGTATTATTTTACGTCGAAAATGACATTATCAATACATTTCCCAATGCCTCAATCGTTCTAACTCATAACATGGTTGACGACATAACCGACATCGAACAACAAAAACAAATCATAATAAAGGACGGATTATCCATAAGGATAGCATAAGAGTAAAGGCATGTACGGAATAATTTTCTTTTCACTTTTCCCTATCGCATTATGCGACAATATAATAGATTTAAGTAACAAAAAATATGTTCTCGTAGAAATTGACCCCGTATACATATATAAAAATAGTTCCTTTCTATATCATATTTCAAATTTATCAAAAATACATGCGGCATATGAAGACATAATGAGATCTTCTTATAATTTAGAAAAAAAGCCCGAAACAAAAATATTAATTAAGAAAATAGAAACATTAAAAAATCAACTTATACCAAATATCTATACCCAAAAGATATCTTAACTTTCTTGGTTCTGTACTTAAATTTATAGTACGAGTATAACTGGTACACCAGATCATGACGACCTTATCGAAATAAAAACTTCAATTAATATGCTAATAAAAAATAATAACAAACAAAAGAGCATTAATTCCCAGTTTGAAAGAATTCTTGAAACACTCGATCCTAAAGCAATATGTAAATGAGAATTTAATAATAGGAGAAATTTATAACGAATTACGAGTACAAACAATAACTAATACTATTAATTTCGCGAAAAATAAAAATTTTTACTCTGGCACACTTAAATTGAATGACGTGCATGAATTAATGAACCATGAGGAGTTGGATCTTCCTCTAATCAATATATTGGAATATTCTGATACCCATATTTGTTATTTGGAACAGGCTATAATTACAATTTACAAATACCCAATACTCGAAACTAAATGTAGATTATTTAATGCATACCCTTTAGCTCAGAAGCATGGTAAAATTATTCTAGATCCTAAGATAGCAAAATGTAATAATTTACAAAGTGTTTCAAAATGCAAGAAATTGTTCAGTATATTTGTAAATCAGAACATTCTGAAAATTGTACTATGAAAGTAATGGGTTGTCAAAAAAGTCTTGCGGTATTTTTATTGAAATTGAAATGAATTTTTGATGACTCATGCCCAGCTCTTGACCGATGCTACGGCTGATACTATGCCGGTCTCTTTCGACCAATTCAGCGATTTTATCGCAATTTTCGACGACAGGCCTCCCGGAGCGTGGCGCATCTTCGACCACCTCTACACCAGAACGAAAACGTTGAAACCACCGTTGTGCGGTGGAAATGGAAACTGTATCGGGTCCATAAGCTGCACAAACAAACAAAATTGGCGGCCTGAGATGCATTTTTGCCTTTATCGTAATAGTCCTGTAAAATATGCCGTATTTTCTCTTTATTTTGCTCCATGTTTGCGACGCTATAACTCACGAACGACTTAAAAGAAACGACAATCAATCAAACACGTGTTAGCGCGTGAAATGAGCTTTCCAAAAAGGTACAGCATGACCCGAAGCGACGAATAAAACTAGAACTAAGCGCTATCAGCGCCAACTAGCGAAAATATCGCAAGACTTTTTTGACAACCTATTATTAAACGATAAATCAGCACGATGTAAAACAATTCACGAAAATAACGCTCCACTCCAAATCATAGAAAACGGTCACATCTTGACAGATTATGAGCATTCTTGGAATAATATGTCTATATCCGGTCGATAAGTTATTTGAGATCGAAATGAGCCGCTTACAATAACAGCAATTAGCAGCAAAGTAGCGAGGACGCTTTATTTTAAGGAGGAGGGGAGTTAGCGACGCTGAAGGTAGCCTAAGTAAATTTCACACTTAACCTAAACAAACAATAAAATTTCCGCATTATAAACACAACAGACAGAATTCCATAACGAAAAACTGATAAGCATAACAAAACTATCTTACTCGACAAACAACAGTTTGTTAACTCGCGCAAAAGCTAAACCTTGGGGAACACTTTTATTTCCAACGGGACAATGACCCCAAACACACTGCTCATGACGTGCGTAAGTGGATCATATACAATGTGCCTCATATTCTTCCGACTCATCCACAGTCTCCAGACCTAAATCCTATAGAACATTTGTGGGATGAACTCGGTAGGCGTGTGAGTAAGCAAAATATTACCAGAAAATCTCAACTAAAGGAAGTTCTTCAACAAGAATGGCAAAATATAGAGCTAAGTGTGACAAAAAAATTAGTTCACTCTATGCAAAATAGACTTAAAAACGTATTGAAACAAAAGGATGTGCCCACCAAATATTAATGTTTTTATTATATTATAAGTTTTCTTGTTAAACAAAAGTGTGTGAATAATTTTGTCCCCCTTTTTATTATATAAATATACAACCGTATAAATAAAATGAATAAAAGTATATTCCACACAACTTGGGAAAATTTTGCTAATGTGTTACGACACGAATTTGGTTCAGACCGAGACGAGGCGGAAACTCATTTCGTGATAGCCAATGCAATGAGGAAACCAAAAGAAGTCGTAAAATAATATTGTTTTCGAGTGGCGGCACTAGGTATGCGTTATAAACTGAGTGAGGCAGCCATTATACGATATGCAAGAGCTGGGTTAAAAGATAGAGAACTCCAACAAAGCATTGCAGTAATGAAGTTCACAACAATGAAATAGATGAGAGATGCTATCGAGGACAATTTCATTAATCGTGGAGGACTAAGTGAGCCACAAGTACATCAACCAAGTAAGGAAAATATGCTGAATTAACGAAACAAAATGGTGAATTTAAAGCACAATTTAAATACTACAATTGCAACGCACCTGGACATTTCTAGAGCAAATTTCCATTACCGGGGAAAGGATATCGCTGTATAACTTGTAACAAAGTTCATCCAAACGGAGGAAATTGCGAAAAGACGACAGTAGCGTTACGACGACTTGGTGCAACCAACCTTGACGAATGTTTCAAGAAATTAGTCTACATAAAAGCGCAACCATATATCGCATTCATCGACACCGGCAGCCAATGTAGTATCATTCGCTGATCAATAGCCAAACGCATCGACAATAAAGCCGTAAAATACTATCGAGGTCAATTCCATTAATCGTGGAGGGCTAAGTGAGCTACAAGTATATCAACCAAGTAAGCGAGACAACAATGACAGAAAATATGCTGAGTCAATGAAACAAAATGGTGAATTTAAAGCACAATTGAAATGCTACAATTGCAACGCACCTGGACATTTCTCCAGCAAATGTCCATTAGCGCAGAAACGATATCGCTGTATAACGTGTAACGAAGTTCATCCAAACGGAGGAAATTGCGAAAAGACAACAGTAGCGTTACGACGACTTGACGAATGTTTCAAGAAATTAGTCTACATAAAAGAGCAACCATATATCGCATTCATCGACACCGGCAACCAATGTAGTATCATTCGCAGATCAATAGCCAAACGCATCGACAATAAAGCCGTAAAATGCCGCTTACAACTATAAGACATTTCTAAAGGGGTGCGTACGATCACGGAGGCTATTACCATAGACATCACCATCGACGGAATCAACATCGAGACGCAAGCCTACATAGCTGATGACGAGTTATTAGAATAAGACGTTTTATTAGGTCAAGATGTTATCATCAACGCAAACGTTACGCTGAAAGTTGAAAATGGTCGCACAATATTCGGAAGCAGACGAGCAGAACAAACGACGGTAATAACTGAGAGAAATTTTTCCAAACTAATGTCTAATTTCAGCCATAAAGCAGAACGAAATAAGATGCAAAGTCTTCTTGCAAGCTATGCCGATGTTTTCTCTAGTAGGCTGAAAGATATTATCAAAACTGGCGAAGTTCAAGTTACATCGAACTTGAAAGCAATCGCACCGTTTTTCAAGCGCCTTATATATGATATTGTCAATAAGATGATTGAAGAATTACTTGAGCGTGATATTATTACGAAATCGGCATCCGAATACGCAAGCCTCGTGGCTTTAGTCAAAAAGCAAAATGGAAGTGATCGGTTATGTATCGATTACCGACGAATTAATAAGATGACAAAGAAAGAAAATTTTCCAGTCCCCAATATTGAAGAACGGCTACATGAAGCAATACGTTTCCGATACTTTTCGTCACTCAATTTGAATAGTGGGTACTATCAGATCGAAATGGAATCCGATAGCCAAAAATACACTGCTTTTATCACAACAGATGGCCTATACGAGTTCAAACGCATGCCGTTTGGGCTAAAGAATGCACCAGCTGTGTTTAATAAACTCATAACAGAAATCCAAAGACGAGTGTATATTAAATATTGAAGAACAACTACATGAAGCAAAACGTTTCCGATACTTTTCGCCACTCAATTTGAGTAGTGGGTACTATCAGATCGAAATGGAACCCGATAGCCAAAAATACACTGCTTTTATCACAACGGATGGCCTATACGAATTCAAACGCATGCCGTTTGGGCTAAAGAATGCACCAGCTGTGTTTAATAAACTCATAACAGAAATCCAAAGACGAGTGGAGACGGGCGACATGCTGCATTATATGGATGACAACTTAGTTGGCAGCAACTCCTTCAACGAAATGTACACAAAGCTTTCTCGTATACTCCAAGTACTATGCACAACGTTAACAAATGTGTGTTGTTCACGCAAACGATAACATTTTTGGGACATCAGTTAAATCCCGAAGGCATCAGTCCGGGCAACGTGAAAACCAACGCTATCGTAAATTTTCTACAGCCTAGAAATGTTACTGAAGTACGCTGGTTATTCCATTATTTCTGAGCAGTTACGCAAATTGCTACGCAACGACATCGAATTCGCATGGGGACATCAGCAAGAGTCAGCATTCAACGAACTCAAAATCGAATTATCATCGAAACCAACCATGGTCAGCTACCGCATCAAAACCGAACGCGAACTATATACAGACGCAAGCTCTATCGGCCTTGTGATCGTTTTGTTGCAAGCCGAGAATGGACATCTGCGCCCGATATCATACTTTAGTCGCTCCACTACGGACAACTAAAAACGTTTCCACATCTATGAACTCGAAGCGTTAGCGATCGTGGAATCTTTGGAAAGATTCAAATACTACATATACGGAAAGGAGATCAAAGTTATCACCGATTGCAATGCTCTACGAAAACCGATGGAGAAACGAGAGCTCATACCACGCATTGCCCGATAGTGGTTGAGAATTCAAGAATTCGACATTGAGATTCTACATCGACCAGGTGCTCGTATGGCTCATGTCGATGCGTTGAGCCGTGCACCTTATGAAGAGGCACACATCTACTTCGTGTGATCCGCCGATCTCAAAATTTCCTAGATGATTATCGACAAGGCAGATTGGTTGTTTAGTGTTCAGCTACAAGACGAAAAAATTAGGAACATCGTTAATGAAATGCAGAATGAGATGAAACCAGAATATCCCGACTAAAACCAAAAGTAGTAAACGCTATAAAATAGACGAACAAGTATTATTTTACGTCGAAAATGACATTATCAATACATTTCCCAATGCCTCTATCGTTCTAACTCATAACATGGTTGACGACATAACCGACATCGAACAACAAAAACAAATCATAATAAAGGACGGATTATCCATAAGGATAGCATAAGAGTAAAGGCATGTACGGAATAATTTTCTTTTCACTTTTCCCTATCGCATTATGCGACAATATAATAGATTTAAGTAACAAAAAATATGTTCTCGTTGAAATTAACCCCGTATACATATATAAAAATAGTTCTTTTCTATATCATATTTCAAATTTATTAAAAATACTTGCGGCATATGAAGACATAATGAGATCTTCTTATAATTTAGAAAAAAAGCCCGAAACAAAAATATTAATTAAGAAAATAGAAACATTAAAAAATCAACTTATGCCAAATATCTATACCCAAAAGATATCTTAACTTTCTTGGTTCTGTACTTAAATTTATAGTACGAGTATAACTGGTACACCAGATCATGACGACCTTATCGAAATAAAAACTTCAATTAATATGCTAATAAAAAATAATAACAAACAAAACAGCATTAATTCCCAGTTTGAAAGAATTCTTAAAACACTCGATCCTAAAGCAATAAATGAGAATTTAATAATAGGAGAAATTTATAACGAATTACGAGTACAAACAATAACTAATACTATTAATTTCGCGAAAAATAAAAATTTTTACTCTGGCACACTTAATTTGAATGACGTGCATGAATTAATGGACCATGAGGAGTTGGATCTTCCTCTAATCAATATATTGGAATATTCTGATACCCATATTTGTTATTTAGAACAGGCTATAATTACAATTTACAAATACCCAATACTCGAAACTAAATGTAGATTATTTAATGCATACCCTTTAGCTCAGAAGCATGGTAAAATTATTCTAGATCCTAAGATAGCAAAATGTAATAATTTACAAAGTGTTTCAAAATGCAAGAAATTGTTCATTATATTTGTAAATCAGAACATTCTGATAATTGTACTATGAAAGTAATGGGTTGTCAAAAAAGTCTTGCGGTATTTTTATTGAAATTGAAATGAATTTTTGATGACTCATGCCCAGCTCTTGACCGATGCTACGGCTGATACTATGCCGGTCTCTTTCGACCAATTCAGCGATTTTATCGCAATTTTCGACGACAGGCCTCCCGGAGCGTGGCGCATCTTCGACCACCTCTACACCAGAACGAAAACGTTGAAACCATCGTTGTGCGGTGGAAATGGAAACTGTATCGGGTCCATAAACTGCACAAACAAACAAAATTGGCGGCCTGAGATGCATTTTTGCCTTTATCGTAATAGTCCTGTAAAATATGCCGTATTTTCTCTTTATTTTGCTCCATGTTTGCGACGCTATAACTCACGAACGACTTAAAAGAAACGACAATCAATCAAACACGTGTTAGCGCGTGAAATGAACTTTCCAAAAAGAGATAGCATGACCCGATGCGACGAATAAAATTACATATATGCATGTACGTACATATGTTTATATTGTATAATGTGCGGGATAAAGGGTAGTTTCCAGCTCTCAAGAAATGTAAAAACTTCATATAAAAAAACGCTTAAAAAATAGTCAAGAAAGATTCCTGCGGTAAATTTTCTTGTGCTAGTATGCAGCTCTAAAGAAATCTAAATATAAATATACTAATAAATATACTAAATTGTAATACATTTTTTCAATAAAATGCGAATTAGCAACGCTGGTTTTGCGAAGAAACTCGAAATCAACAATTGTTTCTTGAAGGAAATTCGAAGTAATCATTAAAGTCATCCGGAATTAGTTAAAATCATTATTATGAAATATAGTTCATTTGAAATATTGTATAAAACTTACCAATTATCCACCACATTCCTTAAATCGCAAGGAAAATGTTTATATACTTACACGCATAAGTATATTTTCTTTGTTTATTTTCTCTTGCTCTGCGAATGTACATCATTCACAATGCGTAACCTGCTGTCAAATTTACTTGACTACAGTTTAAGAAATAAGGAATTTTTTTTCTTGAGAGCTGGAACCTAACCTTAAGGCTATAACAATTTGTAAAACTTAGGCCCGGTTTCACAGTCCATACTTATGTTGTACTTAAGATAAAACAGGAAAATATTGTTTTACAGTTCATACTTATGTAATGCTTAAGTACTGAAAAGGGGAGACTTCAAGCAGTGCTTAAATAACAGCTGATTTTTGTTTTGAATTTGCTTTGAATTTTCAGCGACATCTTTCGTAGCGTAGGGCAAGCAGTCCGTTCGTTTGCACTCAATAACAGCTTTTATACTTTTCCTTCAGTTCCCATAGGTGCTCCGACTCGCTAGTGATGAAATTTGGGGTTCTTTTGTTGTTTTCATCAATTTTTGATATAATTTTCCTCGCAAATTTATGTATTGTCTCTTATAATTTAAATATTTCATACATATTTTTATGAATGACATTGGTAAAACATATGTTGCCCATAACGTTGCCATATATCATAATAAAATTTTATAGAAATTGAGCATTGACTGTGAAACGCAAACGACCACTCAGTTTGCAACAATACTTAGCTAAGATTTTATTTAGGCACAACTTAAGTATGGACTGTGAAACCGGGCATTAGTGTTTAATATGTGTTAAACAAAAGATTTGCTTATATGTATGACTACCCTAATAATTGTAATTTCAAGACGACCATGCCACAGAGGCATGTATTAGATACCGAATGTCACGAGTCAGCGTTTTTTGAAATGTATTTAATAATATGCTGAATAATGTTATAACTTTTTTTAGCTTAAGTGAGTTTTAAGTTTGAATGAATAAAGAGTTCCTAAACAATCATCATGGTGTTCGGTTAATTTTATAATAACGTTAGAAGTTGTAACTGGCGCAGTCTAGACGGACCGGGCGAAAATAATAATAATCGACAATTGTTAACAGGAATTAAAACAATAACACTGGTCTACTTGTTTTTTGTGACATGAGCAGAACAAAGTGTTTATTGTGTAAAAATTGCCACAAATGCAGAAAACAGCTAAAGATTCTCCTATCACCCATAGTTTTTTTGCTATGAGGATTTTTGTTTAAAAAAAACAGCGGTAAATACATACATATATTGTTGTTATATTATTTGTAATTAATTGTCAGCTTTCACATTTCCAAGAAAATTTTTAACAACTCTTTTAAAGGCACTCCACTCCGAATGTTTCATCTTTCATTAGTTCTAGAGGTTCACTGGTAACGTTTTTTGTGTCCCGGAATGAGTGCCTGACGTACTGGCTACTGCTCGGAGTGGTCATGTGAATTTGCTGAATAGCCAGAAGTTACACGAAGGTAAATCAGCCTAATGTGCTGAACACAATGAGCGCGGCAGACTGCAAACGACATCTGTCAAATATTAAAATACACACGTTCTTAAGGACACAGTTACATGACTGCTGGCCGACAGTTGTCGCGCTCGCTAAGTTCAATATATTTTTATATTTGCCAACGACAGTAGGACGACAGTAGAGTTGACAGTAGAGAGATGAGGTAGAGTGGTGATGCCACTAATATGTAAAATGTGAAATTATTCAAAGCTCTAACAAACCTGACGTTATTTTACAAATAAAAGCATAAAATAGCTCTATTATATCATTTGTAATAACAATTGATAATTTAAAACAAATAAATTTACCTATTTTCTTATTTTTTGCATAAAAAATTTCACTTTGAACAAAATACTAAAATTTCATTGAAATGAAAGGTATTAGTATGGCCACAACGAAATTGTGTACATGCAAAATGGACAGCTGTGTTGTCTTGTTATGTCGCTACCTTCTTACAAATGTTTATGTAGAAAGATTCACGACGCCATTTTCAGTTCACTGTCGTGCTGCTGCAGTATGAGATGGTGCATTATCGCACTTTTTTAAGTGGTGCTGAAACCTAGAATATTTGAGCGACACTGTAGGAAGGCGATAGTAAGTTTAAGCACCTCACCAAAAAGATGCACTTAAAAGTATGCAACATCTATATAAAACTAGTTTTGGTGACATTTGAATAGCATACTGAGTTGGGCGTCGACCGTTCATAAGATTGAAGGTTGTACCAGAGAACGTATATTTATAAATATACGATATATATGTAGATCATGCAGTAATTTATCTGGGCTCTCGACTGTGTGCTGCTGGACAAGCTTATGTAGCACTTAGTCGTTGTAGATCTTTGGACGGTGCTCGAATTGAAGAACTAGACTGTTCAAAGTTGACAGGTAAAACCCCATGTAACATTGAAGCTTTAGAAGAAATGATTCGATTATGAAGTAATAATTCGTAAAGTCGTGAATAGAACTTGATCGCAAATAATATAACAATAAGTCAATGAAAGGTTACGAGCAGATATTAAATGCTGCCTAATTATCGATTTACTTAACCCATACTACATGTCATAGTTCATATTTTAACAAATTTGGGGTTTCTCACATCAAACTAAAAAATTAAAAATAAATATAGTTTAAAAAAACTAAAAAACACGCTTTTAAAACATATCAAACTAAAAAGTGAAAAATAATTCACTTGGGTGCTTGGTCATAAGTATATCGAGCATTCCACGCTTTTCTCACAATAATGCAGAAATTATTTTTCACTTTTTAGTTTGATATGTTTTAACCCTTAACAACCCAGTATGCCTTTGTAACGTAACTGACCAGTAGTGTCCAGCGGACACACTATTTAATTCTAAGGCATTTGAAAGAATACAAAGACATTTTGAATGCAAAAAACTTATTAAACAGTAAAATGCACTTAACTTTATTAACTTTTATGTTGTTATATTTTATTCCATTACATATTAATTTCTTTACACATATTACAAAGAATTGTTTTTATAGAATGTTCTGTACTGTTTAGAAGTTCTGAATATTTTCGAAGGGCAAATGTGACAACGCTTCTTTCTTTTTGCAACAGGTTCAAATGATTGCTTAGATGATGATCCTAGATCTGATCGTACCACGTCTTTAATGGCTGCTAAATGATAACTTGACAATCCTTTCTTGTGCCGTCTCCGTATTTGAGAGGTCACTAGTTCAGTTACGATTTCTCGTAAAAAAAGTTTCCTTTGTATATTCTGCTTGTTCCAATTAGGGTATAAATTTTTCCATATAATAAGCGATGCGGTGCCAACAACATCTATAACATTTTGAAAAAAGGCAACCGGCCATCTGTTTGTTTTACGTCGAACTGTATATTCATGAACCATCTGGTCAAGTGTATCAACACCTCCCTTGGTGGAATTGTAGTACAAATTTATTTCAGGTTTGTTTTTATTACGCGAATCTATTTGTTTACTATGATGCATCGTAGACAAGAAAATAACAGCACGGTTCTTTTTCGGTACGTAAGATACCAATGTCATATTTTTAGAGAAACCAAACAGATTAGATTCGACGACGGCTTCTATTGGGTTGAAAAGCTGGAGGTATACAACGCTTATTTTTTCTTATTGTTCCAACTACTGTGAGTCCATTTTGACCCAAGGATGTTGCAGCATTCAGGCTTGTAAAATAATTATCAAAAGTAACTTTTCTGTCAGTTCGGAAGTATGGTTCACATAGCTGATTGACTACGTTGAACGCCAAATTGTCCGCCCTATTTTGTCCTTCCTTTCCCAGGCATGGCATGCCAAATAGAGGGTAACTAGTTTTACTGTCGCAAATCCACCAAATTTTCTGCTTCTCATCAATTGTAAGATTTTCTCCTGGTAAATACATTTTTTTTAAGTTTTGATTCACACACTCCCATAATTCTTCAATTGGAGCGAGTTTATCTCTTGACTTTCGGAGAGACCTAGTATTTTTATCATCAAACCTTAGGAATCAGAGCAAAGAAGCAAATCTGTTTTTTCCCATTGTAGCACGAAATATGGGACTTCCAAATATAGGGTCCCAGTTTTCTCTATAATCCACACCACCCTGTTTATTAACACCTATAGTCAATAGTAGTCCTATAAATGCTTGCATTTCAATTTTGTCAGTTCTTTTCCATTGTTTTTGTGAAACTATGTCCGCTTCAGCATTGGTGTGTTTCACTATAATTTCTAATACAGTATCGTTGAAAAAGAGATTAAAGCTGTTTTTGGATCTATTATATTGCGCCCGGGATGAAGAATCACCTTATGAAGAGCACCTGCAATTATGTTGTGCCGGGGAGTGCGACTTTGTTTTTCAGGTTCAGTTTCAGTGGTATATCATCACTCTCACTCCATAATTGTTCATCTTCCCATTCAGATGCTGACTCTGTTGCATTACTTTCACTTTCAGAACAACTGTCAGCTGCAAAATGCTCTTCTTCGCTGTCGAATTCCTCACCCGATGTAAGTTTCTTAGCTATTACTTAGACAAGAACGTATCAAATCAACGCACGAAACCAACTAGTAATAAAATGCACTACAGTTAGCGCTCACAAATTAAAATCCTCAGTTATTAAAATTTCCAGAATTTAGAATCTCGCCTATTACATACGGCAACTTTTGTTGCGGCAACTCTTAGTTCATAGGCGAGGGGGCGACGAGGGGAGAAGAATCGCGCCGAGTTTCCAGTGTTCAGCAACTCGCTTTGTGTTCTTATTCGTAACAGTTCGCTGCGACGTTTTTTGGCATTCGTGGTCTTTCTTTCGTAATACATAGCTGCATTTGCGTATATTTTTTTTAAATTAATATTTTGAATATATTTAAAAAATTTAATTTCATCTTTGGTAAGTAATTTGCAAATATGTATACAAATATACGTACATATTAAAATATAAATATTTTAGAAAATGGAGTATGACGAAACAATCGAATTAATTAAAGATATTGTGAAATGTATGGAGGAATGTTGGTTTTCCGTCGGTTTCCTTTGGTTCTATTATTTCTCCGATTATCTTTCAAATTCAAATCAGAGTTGCATTTGCCTCCAAGCTGCCATATGGTGCAAAATAGATATGCATGAAGAACTCTCCTTCATTCTCAAATCATTCGAAATCTCACTGTGTCCATTAGACACATGTGGGTTGGTATGCTACAATTTTGGTATACTAATTATCAATTTTAAACTATTCATGTGAAACCTGTTTTAATTAGACGTTTCGGTTCTTAAAACCTTGCGGATAAAATAGATAAAATTACTCTTGGCCGAAAATAAATACTTTAGCTTTTATATGAAAATAAAGTTAAAAGTGTGTCCGTCAGACACTTGTAGGTTGTTAAGGGTTAAAAGCGTGTTTTTTAATTTAAACTATATTTATTGTTTAATAAATTCAGACATAGTAAAAATCGAAGAATTCAGCTTCACAAAACGACGCGTATCTCAAATACGTATGAATATGTTGACGTGAAATTTAGCATAGATGTCACTAACAGTACTACCAACTTATAGAAAAAAGAGTAACCAGTTCGAAAATCACGCGAAGTATAAATTAATTCAAATTAATTCACCTTTCATTTTGATCACAGTAGTATTGTAAAATAATATATTAAGCCGCAGGTTACAGAATATCTGAGGGTGATAGAAAAATTTTATTTTCAGATTTGACTTCAAGGTATCAAACTGCATTAGAAACATCTAAGAATTTTGATTTTACAAATTATGTGTCTACCAGTGTAATTAAATTAAACAACAAAAATAATTAATAACAAAAGTAAAAGAAAACTAATAATATAAAATAAAAACAACTACAAAAACTGTAGTTATTCTCACAAAAAAGCTCAACGGTGAACGAATGTCAATTGCCTTACAATGTCTAATCAGAGAATGTAAAGTATAGAGAAGGTGCAGGTTCGACTGCGAACATTTGATAGATTCAGATGGAGGAATTCGCCGCATTTGTTAACATTGTAAGTCGGAATTCGCCCCGCAATTTTAACTTTTTAACAGTTCTCCACATATTCAACAAAGAATATGAGAGAAAGAAATATATGTATGTATTTTCGGCATATGATGGCATGGCATATATGCCAAAGCAGATAATATGAAGAGAGATAAATATATTAACATGCCCATGACGATTTTCGTTTTGCTTGTTTATATTTTATTTCATTTTGAAGAGCGAAAAATGTGTAAAAAACACACCTCTCACACAGAGAACATAAACAAATTTTTTATGTTCTTGTCTCACATGCCCAAGAATATGAAGAGACATAAATATACATATGTATGCATGCTCCTTATGATGCTCCCAACAACAGCATTGTGATATTTTCATGCTTCAATTTTTCTTTCAACTTGGGAATCGCAATGTATGCAAATATGTATGCTTTTGCGTTTTGCCGTCGGCAATTCAATATTGACATGTAAACATAATTGTGATATGAATATAATTTTGCATGAATGCATGCATAGTAATATTTATAGTCAATTTGGACTTGCATATTTAATAATTTTCTTTGATTTTTACATAATATACTATTCTAATAAATATTTTTATATTATATTTCCTACTAATAGAAATTAAGTTTATCACAGCAATATATACATACATATGTATGTATGTATACATACATGTATGTACATCTTCTATCATATCAATCTTATGTCTCTGCACATGCTCATATCATAATCTTATTATGTACATACTTATGTATACGCATGATTTTATCACTTGTCAATATAATGTATAACATGCGCGCGCATTGATCTGCATGTTCATACATTCATATATATTTATATGTACATACATATATTTGCATACACTTCCGAACAAATAATGCACACGCATACACATGTGAATATGTCACCAACAAAAAATTTAAGCATTGTTCTACAAAAACAACAATTGTCTAAACAGCAAAAGCACCACAAGTCAATATGGCAGCCGAATTGGCGAAGGCCAAATGTAGTAAATTTTACAACAAAAACGATTTCATTCATAAACGCAGGCGCATATGCCACAATCGACCTCGCTTCATTCATAAAAACAGTCGCGGTAACATCTCCCCGAGCAGCCTTTGCCAACAAGCGTCTTTTCGCGACGATGGCAAAAGCTAAAAATCATAAATTGAACAACTTTCTGATGCTTCTTCACAGAAAGAAGTGACAAAAGTGGCAACATAGCCGTTGTCGATTTACAATATTTGTCTAAAATATTTTTCCGTGACTCGCAAAAATCTGCGTCGATATGTATGCACGCGCATACATCTTCATACACATTTACGCTGGTTTGTTGGCGACGCTGTTCGAGCAGCAAGGGAAGCGGTAACAATCGGCGATCGTTTGTTAGTTTCTTTCGGCACAGCTCGGATTTTTTACCAACAACACAATGTTGTGGCGCTTTACCGTCGCGTCAGTGTTTCGACCCATAGAAGTACTGAACACAATGAGCGCGACCGACTGCAAACGAATATATTAGAATACACACGTTCTTAGGGACACAGTTATTGAGCCAGCTGCACAACTACATAACTGTGTCCATAAGAACGTGTGTATTTGACAGATGTCGCTTGCAGTCTGTCGTGCTCAATTGGTTCAGCACTTGACTCTTTGACAAAACGCAAGTTTCGGCCATTGGTTGACCGTGACAATGGAGATGCGAAAGAAGCGTGCGACACTTGTTACCATGAATGTATGTACATATGTATATGGCTCGCATTTGCTTTCGTAAACATACAGACAAATGTGCCAAAGAAATAATATATGTATGTACATATGCACATATGCATGTGTCATAGAAATTCTATTGGTCCAAATATGGAAATGATAACGAAATAATGCGAATATGCATATTTCATGAAGGTCATTAATTTTTTTTAAGAAATGAAGTTCATTTGACACATCTTCGCTTTGTAATAGACGAAATAAATATATGTAACTTTTTTGAAATAATTAAAAAATTAAAAAATAAAATTAATTATTATTTATCTAATTTTTTACGATTTTGTAAAAAACTAAAATTTTTACAATTTTTCTGAAAAAAATGGTTCATATGATACAAGATCACGCATATGGATGTGTCTCAGAGAATGCTTCTTTACATTCTTTGTCTGACTTTGCATATTTTTCTTCAAAGCATTTCTCTTTATTCATTCTCACATGAATTCAGTCGTTTTACATATATTCCCGCCACTGCACGTGCTCAATTCTGCTAAATAGCCAGAGCTCGGCGAATTCCTTCATCTGATTCTATCAGCTCTGTTAGCCGCGCAATCGAACCGTCATACAGATTTCGATTTGCACCTTCTCTATACTTTACATTCTCTGGAGAAGGTGCAGGTTCGATGTCGAACAATTTATAAGATTGGAGTAAGGAATTCACCTCACAACTTCAGAATTCACGATGTGAAATGTTAACATTTTTAACAGTTCTCCACATACTCAAACAGAGAATATGAAGAGAAATAATATACGTACGGCTTATGATGCCATAGCATGCCCATATGCGCAATCAGGGAATATCGAAGAAAAATAAGTTCTTTGATATTCCATTTTTAACAGCGAAAAATGTGTACAAATACAGCTCTCTCACATACTCATGAATATGAAGAGACATAAATATACATACATATGTATGCATGCTCCTTATGATACTCCCTACAACAGCGTTGTGATATTTCCATGCTTCAATTTTTTCTTTCGCAATGTATGCAAATATGTATGTATGCTTTTGCGTTTTGCCGTCGGCATTTCCATATTGGCATGTAATAATTATGATATGAGTATAGGTTTGTATGAATGCATGCATAGTACTATTTACAGTCTATTTAGACTTGTATATTCAATAATTTTATTTGATTTTTACATAATATACTATACTAATAAATATTTTTGTATTATGTTTCTTAGTAATAGAAATTGAATTTATCACAACAATATATGTATAAATATATCGTCTATCATATTAATCTTACTATCTACCCATATGATTGCATGTATGTACATACTTATGTATACGCATGTGCGCATTCAGAAATTCAAATCTTGATTTTATCACTTATCAGTACATACATATGTATATTACATGCGCGCGCATTAATTTGCATGTTCATGCATTCTTATATTTATATGTACATATATTTGTATACACTTCCGAACAACTAATGCATAAGCATACAAACATACATATGCGTACACATGTGAATATGTAACCAACAAAAAATTGAAACATTGTTCTACAAAAACAACAATTGCCTAAATAGCATAAGCATGGCAAGTCAATATGCCGGCCGAATTGGCGAAGCCCAAATGTAGTAAATTTTACAGCAATAACAATTTCATTCATAAACGCAGGCGCAAATTCCACAAGCAACCTCGCTTCATTCATAGAAACAGACGCCGTAACATCTCCCCGAGCATGCCTTTGCCCACAAGCGTCTTTTCGCGACGATGGCAAAAGCTAAAAATCATAAATTGAACAACTTTCTGATGATTCTTCACAGAAAGAAGTGACAAAAGTGGCAACATAGCCCTTGTCGATTTACAATATTTGTCTAAAATATTTTTCCGTGACTCGCAAAAATCTGCGTCGATATGTATGCACGCTCATACATCTTCATACATATTTACGCTAGCTTGTCGGCGACGCTGTTCGAGCAGCAAGGGAAGCGGTAACAATCGGCGATCGTTTGTTAGTTTCTTTCGGCACAGCTCGGATTTTCTATCATCACATAAGTGCTGAACCAATGAGCGCGACAAATATTAGAATACACACGTTCTTAGGGACACAGTTATTAAGCCAGCTGCACAACTACATAACTGTGTCCATAAGAACGTGTGTATTTTAATATTTGACAGATGTGGCTTGCAGTCTGTCGTGCTCAATTTGTTCAGCACTTGACTCTTTGACAAAACGCAAGTTTCGGCCATTGGTTGACCATGAAAACGGAGATGCGAAAGAAGCGTGCGACACTTGTTATTATGAATCAGGGTTGGGCATTTTTGCACTACCACTAAATTGCACTACCACTACTTCTTCAGTGGTAGTTAAACAGCAAAATCCATTATCACTGAAAATTTTGTGATAGTGAAAAACAAATTGCACTACCACTAAACCTTTAGTGATAGTGAAAAAAAAATGCACTATCACTAAACCTTTAGTGATAGTGAAAAACAAATTGCACTACCACTAAATATTTAGTGATAGTGAAAAAAATGCACTATCACTTAACCTTTAGTGAAACATGAGCTTTAACTAAATACATTTGAAATTATATTTTATGGCCGATATTAATTATCAACTAGTTTGTTGATAAAAATGTTTCTTGGTATATAGGCGGTATAATTAAACGTTGTCATTAAGCCAGTCAAACGAAATAAAACATGATTTCTAGGTGTCAAGTGCAGACTACTTGATTTGGCAGTCTCAAAATGGCACTGCAGCTCAGTAGTAATGCGATACATATGTTTGTATGAATGTTCAAATGTACACTGGGGAGCAAAACGGAATGCATGTTTGCTTTTTTGTCCAATAGAAATATCACAACACCTACGACATGTTAAATAATTACAAAACAATGAAAAATGTTCTAAAATATTTACGTTATATGAAAAAAAATCATCATCAAACTTTCAAAAACCTATGGTAAAAATTGTATCATGAAAATCAATGCTAATATCTGAAAAGAGCAAATATGTTCTCTGTGTTGCTCCTCACTGTAAGTACATTGAAGCGAAAGAGTAACAAAACAAAGTGGCAAAATTCTAATGAGCACTTATGCTAGCAAAGGTACATATGTTACATGCTGGAATTGTCAATCGATCGACAAGGCAAAATCTCACCGACCGTAATTTTGAAATGTTGGTATTAAAAAAGCAAATAAAGAATGAATTATGTGTTCCTAATTTTGGTGCGGCATAATTAGAAGTCTCTACTCAAATATATGGTTTATTTTGAATATATTGCCTCATACTGCTTCAGCTTATACATATACATATGTACATAATCTTATTTTTATCCTTCAAGAAACAGTGTTATGTTACTGAAAAATGTTTATTATCACTAAAGGTTTTCACTATCACTAAATATTTAGTGGTAGTGCAAGTTGTTTTCACTATCACTAAAGGTTTAGTGATAGTGCAATTTGTTTTTCACTATCACTAAATTTTCAGTGATAGTGGATTTTGCTGTTTAACTACCACTGAAGAAGTAGTGCTAGTGAAACCTTATTGCATTTATTTTTTAGTGCACTATGCCCAGCCCTGTTATGAATGTATGTACATATGTATGTATGTATGTGACTCGCATTTGCTTTCGTAAACATACAGACAAATGTGCCAAAGAAATAATATATGTACAATAGAAATTCTATTGGTACAAATATGGAAATGATAACGAAATAATGCGAATATGCATATTTCATGAAGGTCATTAATTTTTTTTAAGAAATGGAAGGAATGAATGGAAGTGTTTATATGAGCACATTTAAGTTCATTTCATAATAGTCGAAATTAATATCATTTTTGAAATAATAATTTATAGAAAATTATTTTTGTTAAATTTTATAACATAAAATTTTTACCATTTTTCGGAAAACAATGGTTCTTATAACACAAAATAATCACGCATACTTATGTGACAATGGTTCATATAATACATGCATATGTTACTAAGAGAATGCTTTTTTACATTCTTTGTGTGAGTTTGTATATTTTTCATCAAAGCATTTCTCTTTACTCATTCTCGCAAGAATTCAGTCGTTTTACATATATTTCTGCCATTGAACGTGCTCGTATCTGCTAAATAGCAGCGAGAATGGTGAATTCCTTACTTCAATCTTATAAGCTCTGTTAGCCGTCCAATCGAACATCATACAGAATTCAATTTGCACCTTCTCTATGTTTTATGTTCTCTGGCTGAACGACAGTTTGCAAGCATGTTCGATACTTCATAAAAGAATAAATTCTCACTCCGTTCCTCTGCGAGGCAACATGAGTGGCACATTTGTAACATGTGGTCAGCTGCTGGAAATTATTAATCATTCTCGAATTAGCAAGCGAATAGAACTGAGCGCTTTTCGTGTTTTCTCAAAATTGCGAGAATTTTTGAATAAATAGCGACTACTAAATCTAAAAATTTAATTAAAAGCATGCCTCGACGTCGTACTGATAACGACGTACTATCTGTACGTGCGAAGAGACAGCGAAATGCACATACTATTGAAACAGAAAGTCAGCGGGAGGCGCGCCTGATGCAAAATAGGGTTAGAAACCATGCGCGCCGGTTTGAAGCCAGCCAACATTTGTGGCGTGAAAAAAAGCTTTCGGGTATGCGCTACGATGCTGCGATTGAATATGCAAATGACCAATATATTTCAATTGTGGCTAAATGAGAACCTGACCCCCCTCTTAGTATAATAAAACTACACCCCACTCATACACACCACACTCAACACGACTACACCATCTACATCATCCACACATCATTTCATCACACTCTCATCTCATCATTATCTACACCACACCTTTCACACCACACCCGAGGACACCAAACACAAGTAACAAAAGGGACTGGCGGACGGCGCCAGCCTCTCTTTCTCATACGATCCGTGCGCTTACACATACGTGTCATCCCAGTCGTCAGGTTTTTCTCCGTTTTAATTCGCTACCACAGAGACATCGCCAAATCACCGGGTAAGTGCCGCGAGTTTTATCAACCTTTTTTACATGGTCCTTCGAGCCGTACCGGACGGCACAAAGTGAAAAAAAAAAAAAAAAAAAAATTATTACGGTCACGCGTTAACCAAATAATAAAATAATCACGGTCACGCGGTAACAAAATAATCACGGCGGCAACAAAATTATATACATACTTATTAAAATTAAACTAAACAAAAAAAAAAAAAACGGTAGTGAAAAAGTGACACAAAAAACAAAAAAAAAAAAAAAAACCCCGTTGGTGACAAAACGGGAAGAAAAGAAAAAAACCGGTAGTGACAAAACTTTGTAAAATCAAAAAAAAAAACCCCCGTTGGTGGAAAACGGGAAGAAAAGAAAAACCGGTAGTGACAAAACTTTGTAAAATCACAAACAACAAAAAAAATACCCGTTGGTGGCAAAACGGGAAGAAAAGAAATAAATCGGCAGTGACAAATATGGAAAAAAAAAAAATATACATATATACATAGTATATATAAATAAATAAACGAATGGTGACAAAAGTTAGCAAAACGACAAAAAATTTTTTACATACATACATGTGAACAACATACATACTTAAAACAGTGAAGAAACGTGCAAAGTGCAAAAAAAAAAGAAGAAGGAAAGTGCGGTGGAAAAAGAAAAAAAAAATTATGATATACTCATACATACATAAATGCATATGTATATAAATTAAAGAGAGATAGTGGAGTGGCTAAAGTGACTGAAAACATAACAAAAAAAAACCTTAAGAGTGCATCAGTGAGGTGAAAAAATTGCGCTGTGAAAAAAGGAAAAAAAGAGAAAATAGAAAATAAAACAAAGTCAATAAAGGCATAGTTAGTCAGGTGCAGTGAAAAATAACTTACAAACGGAAAAAGAAAAGGCATAAGGAAATCACAACAATAACCACCAGCACAAGGATTGGAGGAAGACGCACAGGCACACGCACAGGCAGACGCACAGGCACAAGCACAGGCACAAGCGCAAACAGAAGCGCAAGCAAAAGCAAAGCACATACACTCATATTATCCCCTAAAGCCCCTGGCGGAAACCAAAGTGAGTCGTATCGTTCCTTTAAATTTTTATATATCACATTCTATACATACATATGTATGGTTTAAACACGAAAACTTAAATTTACGGTTCAGACCAAAATTCGGGTCGAAAAATAATTGAAAACCGTTACCAAGCTGTTTTCGCTGTTCGGTTTATTTTTCGGGAAAAACCGAAAACCGCTAAGAAAGCAGTTTGGTACTGTATATGACAGATTAGCAATTGCCGGTAAATGCCTTCCGTTGTGTTATAACACACAACTACCCAGGTAAAAATCTATAAAAATTCAAGTATTTCCAGCAAGACCCCTTATACTTAACCAAGTATAAGCAGGATTGCTTAAAAAAAAAAAAAAAAAAAAAAAAAGAGGTACGGCAATCAAAAAAAAAAACGTATCAGCGATTTATCTTTTACACCATACATGCATATGTACATATATTTCACGTATATTTCTAAAAACATATAAACGTATAAAGAGCATAACTGGTTAATTTAATACTGAAACCATATGCATATATTCATATTTCAAAACATATACATTTAGTACATATGTACATACATTCTAAAGTCAGAATATCATTTTATTCTCCTTTCGCGGCCTCTTCTCACCGCGTATATATATACATACTTATGTATATGCGGCACAGTTACACTATTTTATACTTCTCACAAGTAAACTTGAGCGAATTACCTCACGATCGGTTAATTCTCTCTTCGTGGTTTTTCTCACGAACACATACATATACGGGCGCATACAAATATATACTGGAAGAAATACCCAATCGACATTGGGTACGAATTATACAACAATAATTATAACATAAAGGTTTCATAACATACTTGAATATTTGTACAAAAGTGTATTGTTTCATATGTAAATACGCTCATTGCTTCAAAGTCCACATTGGCATATATTCCGCGATACCCCTTGGTTTTCGTCCAACAAAACCAAGCAGGATTGCGTATAAAATATATTCAAAGTCCACATTGGCATATTTCCCGCAATACCCCTTGATTTTTGATCAACAAAACCAAGCAGGATTGTGTAAAAAACCAAAGCGTAATACATATGTACATACATGCATATGTACAAAGTGCAGTGATTTCTTAAACGAGCGCTCATTAGCACATAATAAATAAAATATTCACCTATAGGTATACCCTATAGGACATTTGGACATAAAATATATATAAAACAAATATATGCAGAAAAATAAATTATATAAAATATTTCCGGTCAACAATAAATAATTAAATCAAATTTAAACGATATTCTGCATACGCGTAATATTTTACTTGAAAACTCTTATTTACTTAAAAGAGTTCACGTCTAAAAATTTCGTTCAGAACTCTTATTAACTTAAGAGAGTTCGCGATTACACACACTATTAAATACGTAAAGCTTCTCGTCATATCAAGTGCATTCAAAACTCTTATTTACTTAAGAGTTCTCGTCTAATCCTATACATAAATATATACATATATAAACGAAAATATTATTTGATTCTCGGTTTATCAAAAACCCATCGGTTTTATTGATTTTTTTGAGACTCTTGTATACAAAAGAGTCTTCTTTTCAACATTTAATATACGAAATATTTTCAAAATATCTACAAGTCTAGTTTTCACTAAGACGTTTTGATTTATTATATACATCTTTTAAATGAGCTCAGACTCAAAGGAACCTAAAACAACTCAGTTGCTAAAAGTTCCAAAAATGATTACAGACGAAAAAAGTCCGTGTACACCGGCTGAAGCTACACGCTCAAAGCAAGGTGCTACAAAACTAAAGAGGGTAAAGACATTTCTTATACAAAATTCATTGCTGAGAGTGACAGTTTGATACGATACTGCACTCGATTTTCATCTTCACCGATTCAAGACAATTCTGAATCGGTCTTAGAAATCAAAAGGATAATTTAGACAATTTCTGGACACGTCTCCAAGCGGCATATGACGCAATCGTAGAATCTGACGACTCAGATATACCCGAAAATTTTAAATCATCAGCTTACACCAAGTATGAACACTGCCTAGACCAGTTCGAAGACACAAAAGCAATGATTTCTGATCAACTAAAGCTTTTAAGAGCAATTGCACCTACTCCACAATCGAGGGTAGAGCTGCCACAAAGACAAGCCCAAGAGGCAAGTTCAGGCATTCACCTTAAAGTGCCAGTATGCGACACAGATATATTTCATGGTGGTTATGAACAGTGGCCGTCCTTCCGGGACATGTTTACAGCTGTGTACATAAACCATCCTAAATTATCACAAGCTCAGAAATTGTATCACCTCAGATACAAAACCAAAGGTCAGGCAGGCGTAATAGTCAAACAGTTCGCTCTCAATGACGAAAATTTCAATTTTGCTTGGGAAGCTCTTAAAGCACGTTACGAAAACGAGAGAATATTAGTCGACAAGCAAGTAACGATACTAATGAATTTACCAAAAATTCAGAAGGAAACCAGTGAAGAATTCATAAAGCTTCAATCCACGGTTTCAAATTGTTTGTCTGTTTTATCAACACAGAATATTCCCACAGATAATTGGGACCCCATTCTGGTAAATATATGCACAGCTGCATTACCAGAAAAATCGTTACTTCTGTGGGAGCAATCGCTCTCATCGCGAAGAAAGTGCCCAACGTGGCAGCAAATGAAAGAATTTCTTACTACCCAATATGAAATCGCAGAAAGGGTAGATAAAAAACTAGTCAGAACGAAAAACGTTCAAAACGACCTCAATAGAAGCTTCAATAGACCCCAAGCAAGTAGTCACAATAATTTAAATAGAAGCTTTTTTAAGAATCAATCGTTCACTTCTGAACAATATAAGCAACCGTCATGCGAACTTTGTAGAGGAGGTCACAAACTAAAATCATGCGAAAAATTCAAAAAAATGAATGTTAGCGATCGAAACAATTTCGTAAGAACGAAAAAATTATGTACAAACTGTCTGTCACATGCGCATACGCTTAAAGATTGCGAAAGCAAATTTAATTGCGTTTACTGCCATAAAAGACATCATTCTATGTTACATATAACAAATTTTTCCAGCTCACCCCCAAACAATGCAAACGTAAAACGAGCAACAGGATTAGTTGCCACAACAAATCCTGAAAACTGCCAAGAAGCACCATGCTGCTCAAAGGCGATGAAAACCCAAACGCTACATAGCGAAAACCACAGTAGGGTACTATTACCCACAGCAGTTGTCTCCATCGAACACCGAGGAGAACTGTTCAAACTCAGAGCCTTAATAGACCAAGGATCACAACGATCATTTATAGCGTCTAGGGCACAAAACAGGCTTCAGTTGCCAACAAAACTGGCCAATTTTGAAATCACGGGAATGGGCGGAAGAGTTGTTCAAAACTCAAATAAAATCTGCCCCATTACCCTCTTTTCCCCCAAAGCGGATAAGCGCATACAAGCAGAAGCTATTGTCTTACCGCAATTAACCAACATGCTACCAAGCTATCATATAAATTACAAGCATTGGCAAAAGGTTTCACACCTTAAGTTAGCAGACCCCAACTGCAACACTCCCGCTCAAATAGATCTCCTATTAGGCAGCGATCTCATACCACAAATTATTCTCGAAGGTATTGAGAAAATTACCAAAACACTTCTGGCGCAAAATACCATTTTCGGATGGGTCCTAAGCGGACTAGTTGCGGAACCAGTTACAACATTGACAACTCAAGTTGAGGAAGTCTCAAATGAGTACCTCAATTCACAATTGAGAAAGTTTTGGGAACTAGAAGAACTCCCCCATATCAGTCACAACCCCTGAAGATCAGTATTGTGAGGATTTTTACAAAGCCACAACTACTAGATCAGAAAATGGTCGGTACGTCGTACGACTACCACTTAAGCAACAATTTCCTAACACACTCGCCTTAGGTCACTCTCGCACCTCTGCCATTCAGCAGTTTCTAAGTATGGAAAGAAACCTACTTAAAAAAGGCGAACTCAAATCTGAATATGATGGTGTGTTAGAAGAATACCTCCATTTGGATCATATGGAGGAAGTAAACTCAGGGGAGAAAATCGTCAACGGCAAATACTACTCCTTTTATCTGCCACATCACGCAGTAGTGAAGCCAGACAAAAAAACAACAAAAGTGAGAGTGGTTTTTAATGCCTCGAAAACCACTAGTTCAGGGAATTCCCTAAATGATATCCTATTTACGGGACCCACACTCCAACCAGATTTAATGCTTCTGATATTAAACTGGCGTATATTCAAATACGTATTCAATGGGGACGTTGAAAAAATGTATCGGCAAATAGTCGTACATAAAGACGACCAAGATTTTCAACGTATTATGTTCCGAAGATCCCCCACCAGTCCTTTACGCGACTTCAAACTAAAAACAGTTACATTTGGCGTTAACTGTGCACCATATCTAGCCATTCGCACACTCCACGAATTGGCAGACAACACAAAGTCAGAATTTCCTCTGGCAACTGAAGTGTTGAAAACTCAAACGTATGTAGACGATATTCTGTCTGGAAGTCACACTCTTCCACAAGCATACGAGGCCTTATCACAGGTAATAAAAGCCCTCAATTCCGCAGGGTTTCCATTAAAAAAGATTACGGCAAATCACCCAAATATAATCAAAAATATTCCAAACGAAAATTTGTTGGACACTAATTTCCTTATATTCGAAAAGGAAAGTACAACAAAACACTAGGCATCCAATGGAATGCGATATCGGACCAGTTCTCATACACGACAGAGTCCATATCCGCATTATCAGCCATAACGAAAAGACAGATTTTATCCTCGGTGGCAAAACTTTTCGACCCCGCAGGATGGCTTTCGCCAATAATGATCCAAGCGAAAATCTTAATACAAGAGCTATGGCTAGATGGAACCGACTGGGACGAACAAGTGAAACCGCTTCGCTTAGAAAAATGGTCCCAGTTCGCAAACAATCTGAATGATATTTCTCAGATACAAATTCCACGATGGGTAAACTACTCCCCCGAACACAAAGTCGAGTTACATGGCTTTTGTGACGCCTCAGAAAAGGCATACTGCGCTACTATCTATGTGCGCACGCAAAGTGACACCACGACCACAAGCCACTTATTAGTAGCAAAAGCTAAGGTGGCACCTTTAAAAACTATAAGTCTCCCACGACTTGAGTTATGTGGCGCACTACTACTGTCAAAATTAGTAGCCATGGTGCAAATGCATTTAAATATGACGAAATGCAAACTATATATGTGGTCCGATTCTGAAATTGTACTAGCCTGGTTGGAAAACCACCACATGCATGGAAGACGTATATTTCTAACCGAACGTCTCAAATACTTGACCTAGTGGGATCAGCCACTTGGCGTCACGTAGCCAGTGCTGACAATCCTGCCGATCTAGGTACAAGAGGGTGCAAGCCACTGCACCTTGCCACCACCACCCTCTGGTGGAATGGCCCCGATGGTTGATAGAATCTCTGATTCTTGGCCACAATCCCCCATGCGCAACATTATCGCACCAGAAGGTCGAAAAATCGCCACCTTTCACACAATATTGGATGAGGCCGACATCCTTGAACGATTTTCATCGTTTCCAAAAGCTCTCAGAGTAGTTGCTTATATGTTCAAATTTATCGAACAACTCAAAAGCAAAGTAAAAGGATCGCATAATTTCCCATGCAACACAGTGACGCACCTAGAGTTACAAAAGGCAAAGGTCGCACTAATAGCATATACACAAGCGCGCTACTTCAGCCGCGATATATCACTACTAAGAGAATCGAAACCGATTGATAAAAAGAGCTCACTCTTAGTCCTCAACCCATTTCTGGACACGCAAGGTCTGCTTCGTGCCAATGGTCGGCTTGCTAATTCGAGCCTGACATACAATGAACGCCACCCCATAATAATTCCAGAGAGGTCACCATTTGCCACATTATTCCTCCATTACATCCACATCTTAATGCTACACGCCGAACATCGTCTCATGCAACAGATGGTACGCCAGGAGTATTATATCCCCCGTCTTAAGCCGCAAATCAAGAAGTGCATCTTCACGTGCAAGATTTGCACTATGCACAAGCAGAAGATGCGAACGCAGATTATGGCAGCACTTCCACCGGAACGCTGCAATTTCGCTCTGCCTTTCACCACAACAGGTGTTGATTTTGCTGGGCCTTTCCAGGTAAAGGCGTCCATGTTAAGGTCTCCCACTCTCATGAAGGGCTATGTGGCTGTCTTTGTATGTTTCACGACAAAGGCAGTACACCTTGAGCTGTGTAGTAATCTGACGACGGAGGCTTTTCTCGCGGCATTTGCTCGCTTCGTCGCTCGACGTGGCTACCCCTCAAAAATCATGAGCGATAACGGAAAAACCTTTATCGGAGCTCAACGAGCCACAGAAAAGCAATTTGTGGAATTTTTAAAACAAGTCTCACCTGACATCGTACAAAAGTACGCCCCTCAAGGTATCAACTGGCAATTTATACCCCCAAGCGCTCTTCATATGGGCGGTTTATGGGAATCTGCTGTAAAAAACTTCAAATCCCATTTCAAACGGGTAGCTGGAAATTACAAATTCAATTACGAAGAGTTCACGACGTTATTAAATCGAATTGAAGCCGTTCTCAATTCACGGCCTCTCACAGTACTATCGCAAGACCCCTCAGATTTCACCGCCTTAACGCCAGGGCATTTTCTAAAAGGAGCACCCATCCTGGCCATTCCTGAGCCAGGCGTGGAGTCGCTATCTCTATTAAATCGATGGGAACGAATTAAAATTCTCCATCATGATTTCAGCCGCCGTTGGAAAGACGAATACATAAAGGATCTCCACAAAAGATACCGCTGGAAGACTCCTCAACAAGCGCCTAAACTTGGAGACTGTGTCCTCATTCACGACGATTGTCTACCCCCCACCGAGTGGCGGCTTGGCCGCATAGAAAAGCTACATTACGGCTCCGACGGTCACATACGAATCGTTGATCTCCGTACGCAAAACGGAACGCTAACCAGACCGCTCGTGAAGCTATGCTTTCTGCCAACTTCCGGCGATCGCGAATCCGAAAAACCGGAAAAACCGAACCGACAATATCGCGATATCATAAACTCACTAAATTAAATACGAAAACGAAAAATACGCAAATATAAACCGTAAATAAAGAAAACAAACAAAAACTGGTCGATCAATACGACGGCCCATTCATGCCACATATCGTGGCACGATGGCCATATCAACTTACAATGACAGATATGCATAATTAACCATCTCCTTTACCGCAGATTACCATGGATGTAGATACGCCAGTTGCAAATACGTCAGCCGCTCGGGCAGCAACCAATGTGCCACGCAACGGGCCTGCACCAGCGCCCCGAACGGTAGTTGCAACAGCACCGGCTGCTACTCCGGCAACAACGCCGGTACCTGTACCGGTAACCGCGCCTCGTGGTGGCACCCGACCACCACCGACCACATCGAGGACTTCGGAGATCCATCAGATAAGGTGCCCCATCTGTCGACGCCCACACCGGCTGCACCATTGTGGCATATTTCGGGGTATGCGACCCGTGCAACGGCAGCAAGTAGCCCAGGCCCACGGGCATTGCCATAACTGCCTGTCACATACACATGTGACCGCAGCGTGTGAGTCACGCGGGCTGTGCCAAATATGCCACAGGCCGCATCACACGCTGCTACATCGCAGCGCGGCACGCGAGGTGAATCGGCTACCCATCCAGCGCGGCCGCATACCCCGCTCCCAATCCGCAACTCGTGGCGCATCCCATCGACGCGGAACCTCTTTGCGGCATCGACAGCCTGGGCCACCACCTCGTCGGTCTACTGGGCTGAGCAGCGTTGTGGCTACGCTGCAACAACTGCAGCGCCTTTTAGGCTAAACAGCCGTTTAGGGGGGCCGGGATGGCTAAATGAGAACCTGACCCCCCTCTTAGTATAATAAAACTACACCCCACTCATACACACCACACTCAACACGACTACACCATCTACATCATCCACACATCATTTCATCACACTCTCATCTCATCATTATCTACACCACACCTTTCACACCACACCCGAGGACACCAAACACAAGTAACAAAAGGGACTGGCGGACGGCGCCAGAGCCTCTTTCTTATTCGATCCGTGTTCGCACATATTGACAACCGACCAGTTTGTACTTTTCTTCGGAACGCTATCGCAGCAAAGGTGAGTGCCGTGCTTTTTATGTTTGTCAGCAAACTTTACAAATTGGAAATATGTCAATTGTTTGTAGTTTTTGTTCTGCCAAAAGATATCCAGGTGAATCAGTTGGCATGTGCTGCCTTGGTGGAAAAGTCTGTTTAGAAGAAATCCCTCCTCCACCCGAACCACTAAAGTCCTTATTAACAGGTAATCATCCAAAATCGATTCATTTTTTGCAAAATATACGGAGCTACAACAATGCATTCCAATTTACTTCATTTCGGAGTAATCAAATTGTCGACCGTGGTTACATGCCTACGTTTAAGATACAAGGGCAAGTTTACCACTTAGCAGGTAGTTTGTTTCCGGAATTAGACCAAGGGCATCAATTCCTTCAGATTTATTTTATTTCAGACTCTGAAGCACAAGCGTCCGTAAGATGTAGTAGAGCAGCGCAAGTAGTTGACAAAGGAGTTGTAAGGGTTTTACAAGACATGTTGCATGAACATAACGCGTATATTTCGTCATTTAAAACTGCATTAGAAAGTGTTCCACCAAATGCACTCCAGATTTCCAAAGTAATTATTCATGCAAATAAAGTGCCTGTCGGAAGTCATCCTGGTCGATACAATGCACCATGTACCAGTGAAGTTGCGGTCATGATAACTGGTCAAGAATTTAATAAAAAAGGGACATAATTTTAAAAAGTCAGTTGCAACAATTTAGTTCGAATTTCTGAACTTCATCGTAAGTTATATTAGTCTCCGCAATACCCACTAATATTTTGTCGCGGTGAAAACGGTTACTACACAAATATTCCACAAATTGATCCTAATTCGAAAGAGCCTATCTCAAAAACAGTTTCCTGCATGAGCTTTTATTGCTACCGTTTAATGGTAAAGGAAAATTTGTTCAACCCGATTCATAAGTATGGAATATTAATGAATCAGTACATAGTTGATCAATACGCTAAAATTGAGACAGAGCGTCTGGCGTATTTACGAAATAACCAAAAACAGTTACGTGCAGAGAACTATATTCATTTGAAGGATGCTTTCAAATCAAATGAAGAACCAAATCAAATTGGTCAATTAGTTATTCTCCCTGCAACATTCACAGGCGGCCCTAGATATCTTCATGAAAAAACGCAAGATGCTATGACTTATGTCAGGAATTATGGGAAGCCTGATTTGTTCATAACAATTACATGCAACCCTAACTGGGAAGAAATTAAAACCAATTTAGATTCAAACACTGTTGTTCAACAGCGCTATGATATTATCAATAGAGTTTTTAACTTAAAATTAAAAAGCTGTTAAAATTAATTAACAAAGCTCATATATTTGGCCCGCCTCAGTGCCATATGTATACTGTGGAATGGCAAAAGCGTGGACTTCCACATGTGCATCTATTGCTTTGGTTAAAAAATAAGATAACAGCAAATCAAGTTGATAGTGTTATTTCCGCCGAATTACCGAATAAGCAATGCGATCCAATTTTGCACGATTTGGTAGTGAAGCACATGATACATGGACCATGCGGTGCTTTAAACCTTAACGCTCCATGTATGAAAGAGAACCGCTGTATAAAAAAATATCCAAAAGCTTTTCAAGATACCACATCCTGTGGGGATGATGGATATCCAAAATATCGCCGTTTATCCCCAGCAGAAGGAGGTCAAACAGCATCGTTGCGCAACTACACTGTTGATAATAGCTGGGTGGTACCATATAACCCTGTGTTATTAAAAGCTTTTAATGCCCATATCAATTTCGAGCTCTGCAGTTCTATAAAATCTATTAAATACGTATGTAAATACATAAATAAGGGTAGCGACCAAGCAACTTTTACAATAAATTCGAAAGATGAAATTCAAGAATTTCAGTCTGGAAGATACATATGCATACGTCAGAGCTCTGTGGAGAATTTTCTCTTTTGATATCCATGATCCAACTATCCTACTATTACTCATCTATCAGTTCATTTAGAAAACGGCCAAAGGATATATTTCAACGAAAATAACGTGCGTGATATTGTTAATAATCCAACAGATACGACTTTAACGCTTTTTTTCAAGTTATGTGCAAATGATGATTTCGCCAAAACTATAACCTACGACAAAGTTCCTGCTTATTACACGTGGAATGGATCTACAAAAAAAATTCAACGTAGGAAAATAGGCTCTCCTGTTGAGGGTTACGAAATTTTAAAAAAGGAGACACCTTGGGAAGAGTTTATGTTGTTCATCCCAATAATAGTGAATGCTTTTACCTAAGGATGCTTTTACATAAAGTCGAAGGCCCAACTTCTTTCCAATTTTTGAAAACTGTTCAAGGTAGGGCTTTTAGTACCTATCAAAAGCAGCCTACAAAGCTTTGGGTTTGTTGGAAGATGATTCACTTTGGGAACAAACGCTACTGGAAGCAGAAATTAGTGCTTCGCCTGTTTCGATGCGATATTTATTTGCTATAATTTTGTCTTTTGTCAAGTTTCGGATTCTGTTGAACTTTGGAATAAAATTTAAAGAAAGTATGTCAGAAGACATATTGCAAAAGAAAAAAAACGAGAAGCTGGTAATCAAAATTTAGGTTACAATCAATTAATTTTTTGATGAGGCTTTGTGTGACCCTTAACAAAATTTTAATTTCTCTTTGCGGTAAAACAGTTACCGATTTTTCCTTGCATTGATAACTGACATTAACACTGTCAATAATAGACTATACGAGAGAGAAAAATCATATGATCAACATCAACTACTTGAAATTGTTAGACGTAATGAAGATAAGCTTAATTCAGAACAAAAAAGTATATATAGTTTAGTTTTGAGTTCTGCTTTTAATTGTGAGGGTAAAATATTCTTTCTTGATGCCCCTGGGGGTACTGGGAAAACCTTTCTTATTAATTTACTATTGGCAAAAGTTCGGTCTTTAGGGAAAATCGCGTTAGCTGTTGCATCCTCAGGCATAGCAGCAACTCTTCTCGATGGAGGAAGAACTGCTCATTCAATGTTTAAAATTCCACTTAAGGTAACTGAGGAAATAAGCCAAATTTGCAACATTCCTAAACAAAGCAGTACTGCTAAAGTTATGCAAGACTGCTCGCTTATAGTTTGGGATGAAGCTACAATGGCACACAAATCAGGAGTAGAGGCTTTAGATAAAACACTGCAAGACCTACGCAACAAAGATTCACCTATGGGTGGATGCACAGTACTATTTTCTGGAGACTTTCGTCAAATTTTGCCCGTGGTTCCTAGGGGAACAAGGGCAGATGAGATAAATGCGTGCTTGAAAAGATCAAAGTTGTGGAAACATATCTATAATGTCCAATTAAAAAAGAACATGAGGCTGACCCCAGGTCTAGAAAATGAAATTTTGGTAAGACACTACTGCAAATTGGTCATGGGCAAATGACAGACAAAAACTGTAAAGTAGACATAAATCAAAGTCTTTGTGTACCTGTTAAAAACCTTGAAGAACTTATAGAAAAGGTGTATCCAGATATTTCAAATGTAAGTGGGAAAACATTGGATTGGTTTAAGGAGAGAACTATTTTAACTCCAACAAATGACGAATGTTATGTAATTAATGACATGGTTCAATGCAAATTTGACGCCCCTAATAAGACTTACTATTCAGTCGACACAGTTGTCGATTCTGAGCAAATAGTTCTTTTTTCAACCGAATTTCTTAATTCATTAAATCCATCTGGCGCACCTCCGCACAAACTTAATCTTAAACTAGGCTCACCAGTTATTTTGTTAAGAAACCTAAATCCTCCAAAACTTTGTAACGGCACCCGCTAGGTAATAGTATCTTTCAAAAATTATTTAATAGAGTGTAAGATTGTAACTGGATGTGGCGCTGGAGATATTGTATTAATACCCAGAATACCTATTATTCCGACAGACTTGCCTTTTCAGTTCAAACGCCTCCAATTTCCTTTAAAACTTTGTTTCGCTATGACAATAAACAAATCTCAAGGCCAAACATTAGAAGTCGCTGGGCTGGACCTAAGTATCAATTGTTTCTTTCATGGCCAGCTTTACGTAGCTTTGTCGCGAGTCACTAATAAAAATAATCTTTTTATTTTATCTCCTGAGAAAAAAGTTCTAAGTATTGTTTACGGAGAAATAATTTAATATACCGGTGCACCGGTTTCAGGTTTTTTTCCTCATTTTAAAGAGAATTTAATTTTAGTTTTTATGCAACTTTTCACTTAAGAATTATTTTCTTTGCAGTCAAGCCAGTTCATAAAAACTGAGAAATTTTGAAATTAACGCTTTAATTGTCATAAAACAAATAAAGAATAAAAATAAAATCTCTTCTAAAAATATTTTGCTTACTGATGAACAATAAAAATCTACGAGATTACTTAAGTTTTTTTATTTAACTTAGCTTTAGGCATAACTGAAATTAAAAATATAACTATTCCGTTAAATTGCTTTGTTGGAATCAGTTGTAAATGTTAAAGATTAAGTTGAACTAAAGAACAGTCTAAAGATTTAAGTTTATTTTTTATTTTATTAATATTTTTTTTTATTTTGCATATTTTGACGGGCGTGGCGAAGCCTCGCGCATCCATTGCCAGCTAGTATGTAATAAAATATATGTATAAGTGTGTGTGTTAAATGTTATGTTTGTAGCATATTGTTTCTGCTGCATGCTATTTGGTTGTTTTCAAATGTACATGTGCATTTGTAATCAATTCCCCAAAGATGTCCTTAATGAATCGCCAATTAGGAAGCGGCCATAAACTTTAACTTATTGCACGCTTTAAGTAGAATTAGACAGCATATCATCTATTACCTAAGCTCTGCACTTCCTAGAATGTAGGATTAAACTTTGTATCTAGGCTTAATAGCCCTGACAGACGACAGCGCTAATATGCATTAGCGGGCTTAATTTACATTTACTTGCGCATTTGACCCATGTTAATGCAAGTTTGTATTGCACAATAATTCCGTGCATTTAGCTGAATTTACTAAATTTGAGAAGGAAACACTGCCCAAAAATGGCATGTTTCTGCTATTGTTAGACAGATGTCGCTTGAAATCTGCCGCTGTGGCGAATGAAACACCACAATCATTTAAAATTACAGATTATTTATTGAAGAACACTTGTATTCTTGTTGGCGTCTGTATAATGAGTGAAGCTTCTTAAAACTAAAAACTAAGAATTAGGAATTCAGTTGAAACTGAAGTTCCAAGAATGTACAGAGAATGAATAACTGACAAACAGTGTTGCCAGTTGTGATACGTCTTGTCTGTGTGCCCACACCGCCTTGTTTGTGTTTACAGCTTCAGAGGTAAAAAGTTTTTATATTGCTAATAAAATTAGGTGCAAGTATATTAACAAAAAGAAATTTTAATATGTTTAGATGGCAGACAGTAAACAACGCACAGTTTGCTATCCATTTTTCTAATATTCTTAACTTTTTCGCACACTTTTATTTCACTTTTTTTTTAATAAATGAACAAATTTCACTATCAGCTGTCTAAATGCACATGTCTGCCGTCTGTCACCATAAAATTTCAGAAAGAAGAGAAGAAAGTAATTCTATAAAATAATTATTGTATTCACAGTTTATGAGAAATTTCATATATGGCAACTTCGCCCGATATTTGACATTTAAACTGTGAGCGCACAAAGTTAGTTTTGTAGCAAATTAATTTTTAATTAGATGTATACTGGACATAACCGCTAATGATTCTCGTATGTAAGTATATACATTTACTTTTACATAAAATTACCTCCAGAAGATATTTTTCACAATTTTGTTAAAGGCAGTGACGAAGATGATGACGATATACTAATAAATTTTGCCATTGTTGCAGCGCTTATTTTAGCTAATCGGAGAAGTACCCGTTTGATGATACCAAAATCTTCGCAATGGGTCAATAATGTTCTTCACAGATTTGATAGTGGCCGCATGCGACAAATGTTCCGCGTAGAAATCTTTGAGTTCAACTACATATTATCCTTAATCAAGCAGGACCCTGTTTTCCAAAACAAACAATCACCAACGATCTTCATTTAAAGATAATACTTATTCGTCTATGATCAAGAAGAGAGAGTGCCTCTATTAGAAAGATTGCAACATTGTTTGGAATAGGCGATGGCGGAACTGTTACCAAAGTGACAGAGCGGGTTATCATCGCATTGATTAATTTAAAATCTACATTTTTATGTTGGCCATCTAGAGAAGAAAGGCGAAAAATTGTCACAAAAACAATGGAAGAGCTTCCAGAATGCATTAGCTATGTTGACGGTACTGAAATCAGATTAGCAGACTCTCCTTCAAAAGATCACGAACTATACTTCTCTCGCAAAAAAACAGTACGCCTTAAAAATGCAAGTAGTATGTGACTATTCACTAAGAATTAGACAAGCGACAATAGGATACCGAGGAAGCGTCCATGATGCTAAAATTTTTGCCGAAACTGCAATAGGTAAAAACCCACAAAATTATTTTTGTCGCCGTGAATGGATTTCTGGCGATTCGGCATATCCGCTAAGCTAACATCTTATTATACCTTTTCGACAAAACAGTACTGAGCAGTCAAAAGAAATGAGAGATACATTCAATCAATATTTCTCTAAATATAGAGTACGTATAGAAAATTGTTTTGTTAAATTAAAAGAAAAATTTTCAGTTTAAAAGAACTACGGTTCCGATTAACAAATGAAACTAATTATAAGAAGTAAGGAAGAACTAAGTTCGGGTGTCACCGAACATTTTATACTCTCGCATGATAAAGTGATAATCGAGATTTCATTATACGTCATTTACATATTTTTCAAATACCGTATTTGTGTAAAGTTTTATTCCGCTATCATCATTCGTTCCTAATGTATATACTCGTATTATACAGAAAAGGCATCAGATGGAATTCAAAATAGCGTTATATTGGAAGAAGGCGTGGTTGTGAACCGATTTCACCCATGTATCGTACATGTCATCAGAGTGTTAAGAAAATATTATATACAGAATTTCATTGAAATCGGTCTAGTAGTTCCTGAGATATGGTTTTTGGTCCATAAGTGGGCGAGGCCACGCCCATTTTCAATTTTTAAAAAAAGCCTGGGTGCAGCTTTCTTCTGTCATTTCTTCCGTAAAATTTAATGTTTCTGACGTTTTTTGTTAGTCGGTTACCGCACTTTTAGTGATTTTCAACATAACCTTTGTATGGGAGGTGGGCGTGGTTATTATCCGATTTCTTCCATTTTTGAACTGTATATGGAACTGCCTGAAGAAAATGACTTTGTAGAGTTTGGTTGACATAGCTATAGCAGTTTCTGAGATATGTACAAAAAACTTAGTAGGGGGCGGGGCCACGCCCACTTTTCCAAAAAAATTGCGTCCAAATATGCCCCTCCCTAATGCTCCTTAGCAACATTGTTGCGAGAGTATAAAAACTGTTGCAAAAGGATTTTGACATGTTGTATCCTTCACAACATGTTGCTACAATTTAACTTAAACGAAAATTCTAGTTTAGAAAGTCAAGAAGAAACAGACTTCCCACAAGAAATTTGTGAACACAACGACCTAAGAAAAGCTCTATCACATTTTGTAAACAATAAAGATATAATTATTTAATTTTATATAGTATGTATGTATAGTTTTATTTTTTAATTTTTAATTCCTCCATTGTTATTCGTTCCTTCATTTAAAGCTCTCTTAAAGCCAATTTTTCATTCACTTCAATTTCTGGTATTCTTGTTCTCTCTTCAGAATTACATTTTTCTTTTTCAAACAAAAATTTTTCGTATTTCAAATCGAATTATTTTTTTTTTAAAGATAGCTCTCTATCTTTCATTTTGGTTTCTATATCTAACTTTTGTTGCTTCACCTTAACTAAATCTGAATGCATAGTAAGCACATCGGCAAGACCTGTCCGCGAATAAATACCCTTGATTTATTGTGTTGCATGTAGTAGATTCTGGTGACAAACCGACTTCTTGAAAAATATCTACAACTTCAGGTGTGGTAGCTACATTTGCAGTGGTCGTTGAACTGCCCGGCGTAGAAATCGTCTGTGGTGGATGTCGAGTTGTTTTCTAAGGTTTCTGTATCCAAAACAAATGCATTGGATTGAAACTCTTTATAGCCAAATATGTCTTCCAAATCGTAGAAAAAAGGACAAGTTCTAAAAATTATACCTCAAAATATAACTTATTATAATTTTATAGCAAACAATTTATTTTGAAACTACTTTCTGTTGTTTCGCCGTCTTGCATGGCACCTGCTCTCGTCGAATTCTGCCAAGCTCGTGCGTTTGTATAGCATTGGCGCAAGTGCCTTGCCTTTAGCCTCACTAAAGACCAATCCAACTCCAATTTTTTATAATACACCTGCGCCGTCGGCTTTTCAATCGGACGATTGTCTCGCATGTATGTAATTAATTTCTGTTGCTCCTCATTGCTCCATTTCCTGTACGATGCTTTGCGTACATAATTTTGTTTGGTCTAAAACAAATATTTGGCGTTATTTTATTTACATTTACACTTTTAATACATATTTTAATTTTGCTTACAATTTTGCTTCCATCAGATTCCATTTTCAAATGTAAATAAAGTCAGCTGATCAGAGATGGCAGTTTGCCACAATTAATAAACAAGCTGAACATAGTGGGAATAGTGGTGAAATTGTTTTTCACGTAAAACAAAAACGAAATAGATACCACTGTAAAAATGGGAATATTGCCACCTGGGAAATTTAACATGCTGGATAACATTTAACTGTGAACAGCATAAATGTGAAATGAAGAGATTTATTACATTATTTATTTAGTACATTAACCAAACTCACTAGATTCACGTCTTTAGCGATCTTTTTCAAACTCATCCCACGTTCCCGTAAAACATAATTTGCATGCGTATTGCAATAAATGCATACGTGGCTCATATAAATACATACATATATGCGTGTTGCATATGTATGTATATATTCCTGGTCAATATATTTGAATGTACCCAGCCAGCCAAAAGTGATGAAAAAACTAGTCAAACACTAGGTTTTCAAACCATCCAAACTAGTAGCTCGCCATAGGCGCTGTGCAGATTCTAACTACTTTTCTGCTTACACTTACGTATACATACGTGTGATCATACATCCCTGTTGCGCTCACTTAGTAGTGTCATGTAAAAAAAGTATATCTGAGCTGCCCTAATATCCCCAATCCACAGCTGATGCAGTGTTACATATTCTGATTGTCCAGGGTACACCCAAGAGCATATAAGTCAAGTAAATTTACAATGTCGGTGGATGTGCAAGAATTTGAGTGGAAAATCATCTCTTTTGGATGACGAGAGATACTTTTCACCCAGCGGGCCGCAAATGCCGGGTAACGATGTTTATTACACATACATGTACATATATACAAATATGTTTAATAAAAAAACTATTAATATCTGAAAATAAAGAATAATTAAATAGAATTCGTAATATGTAAAAAAAATTTTATAAAAATGACAATAGCATCTGAAAGAAAAGATTAATTAAATAAAAATGATAAAAATATCTGAAAGAAAAAATTAATATTATCTGATCATTTAAAATATATGAAACAAAAATTTATTGGATTGTGCAGGCCGCCTTAAACGCATGAAACGCATACATATATATGTACGATGATTTATTTTCGCGTATTATATTGGACTGCGCAGGCCAATTTCAAATAACACTTACTTATTTTCACATAATACTTACTTAACAATTTATATTTGATGCTTCTGATGATATTGCTGCTGCTGTTATTTCCAATTCTATTCTGATTTCCACTGCTATAAAAACAAATGAAGAAATTATTTGCAAAATATTGTTAAAAAATCACAAAAAATTCATCCAACTACCTTCTTGTTTTAATTGTTTTTTTTTATTACACTTTTTGGGATTTCTTTTGGCACTATTGACAATTATGTTTTCTCATTCGCACTCATTCAAAACTTTTTTACATCGCATCTAGGTTAAAAAAAAATAACCCGAACATGTGCGTTGGGCTTAGTGCATAGAGAAAAAATGTGTAATTGTATTGAAATATTTGAGAAAAGTTGTTAGCCGTGGCAGGCAGGGGAGAAATTTATTATTAGTGGACTCTATGTGTTTTTACATATTTCTTGTCTTATTTTATTTAATTATCTTAATATGTAGAATATATCAAAAAATAACTAAATATATTACTGCACTCCGCCATTTGGTAGCAACGAACATGTTCAATTTTGAATATATAATATTTTTTTCCTACACTGTATTTCTTTCTACAATGGTGAGTTAGTATTATTTTTATGTGTTTTCACAATTGTCACTTTTTATCACCTCTTTTTGGAATTTGTGTTATGTATATTTGCATATCACTAAACTTTTTTTATAGATTTATGTGTCTGTATATTTTATTTCAGTCACCACACCATATATGAGCCCCCTAAAGGACAAGTGGTATAACTCCACTTTTTCTTCTGTCGAGATATTAAAGGGTTTGCTAAAAGTTGTATATAAAAATCAATATTGAACTTTTGGACTACTTTTTTCAATAAAACTTCAGAAAAAAGTTTTATTTAACTTAAATTGATGTTTTTGAAACTTTTTGTCCATTAACTCTTGTTTTATCGAGTACCGAAAATTAATTATACTATTTGTGCTGTAAATGGTTTTAAGATTTCATTTAACTTATAAATAGTTTGACATCTGTTTCGTTTTCTCATCTGATTTTTCATGTATTATCAATAAAACTTGAATTTATTTCATTATTGACAGTATAATAATTGAAAAAACTATTTTTTTAGTCATCGTCACTTTCTTGAGATTCTTCCTGAAGTGGGCCAACATCTTCAGCAGTCTCACTAGTAACAAGCCCCTCGAAATAATTGTGGTGTACTGGAGGAATGTATGGCAGCAAGTCCATCATATCTTTCCTTTTTTCTTTTGAAATAGGCCGAGCTCTTGTGTACAGCTTACCCTGATCAATGATGCAAACATTAACCGGTCGTCCTTTTTTTCCTGCTGATCGTCATAACTGTCACATGAAAGGCATTCTTTTTCCTTGACAACGCAATAGTTCTATACCAGTCGTCAGGTGTAAATATTTGTTGCGACTTACCAAAATTTTCAATAGCTGCAAAGTCATAGTCATTGGGGAGGAATGAATGTCCACTTTGCATGAACTTTTGGTCCATAATTTCTACATTATTGTCTGGACTTTGGACATATTTCATCAACGTCATAGCGATTTTCCAGTTACGGTTTTGACCTGTGCATGTGTCGCTATACATAACCACATGTTTGGCTGCTGTCGATCTAAATTTTATGTGTTTAATTAAACACGATGAAATTTCTTGTGAACCTTTAGAACCATTTACTTCGTCCCAACAATACATGAACCCCATTTTCGTACGTACATATTACGTGTGTAGTAGGCCTGTTGACACACCAATTTCGAGAAAGGCAGGGACTTCTCCAAATCAAAAGAGAATGCATAGTAGCTGTCATTGTTAGCACTTTTTTCAGCATCCGCCTTCATGGAATCGCGAGCTTGTTCTGCCTTCCGTAAATGAAGTTCATGGTCCTGCTTGAGCTGTCTCTTTTCTTCTTCATCTGTTGAGTATTTTACTTTATTAGAAAAAATATCACAATTGACGCAAGTGTCTTTATGTGGGGCGTGAGATTGCAGATTGAACTCGTTATTAAAAGTTCTTCGATATATATGCACCCTTACAGGCTGAAGCCCTTGGCTTTCAACGTGCTCCTTATACAGATTGTACATAAGTCGTATATTTAAGTTCTCGGCTAAATATTTCCTATTTGGGTTGTGTTTTTCTTGTGTAGTGAGATTCGTATGAAGGAAAAGGGAAGTGAAATATGGGCTCTTACTTGTGGCATTTGTTCATCGGAGGTTTTGTTACCAGGCACCTTCTTACCCTGTTTCTACTCGTCCCCTGGAGGATAGCCCATTTTGACCTTCTCCAAAGCTCGCGTCATTCTTCCATTTGAGATTTGCAATGTTTCTAAGAAGTACCTCTTGGAAACCTGTTTGGTTTCCCCAGCAACATTATGATAGAACCAATTGAACTTGTTCGATTCTTCTCAGCGGTGGTTGGCCGACGACGTACCGGTAATATTGGTTTCAAAAGACCACAAATGAATGCATTTTGGGCAGAGAATGTCCCTATTTTCCAAAATGCTTCGAATATTTTTTTTCGTTCTTCTTCTGTTATTTTGTTAAAACACTTTTTGGTGCATTTGCAATCGAGATTGCTAAATTGCTTCTCTGGAATTGGCTTTCCCTTTCTAGTGACGTAAGAGTCTCCCGAATTTCGCTTCCTTTTTCTTTCTTCTCGCTTCCATTCCTTTCTCTGCCTTTTCCGGGCTCTCTTTGGCCTTCCTTCTGCATTTTCCTCTGCTTCACCACTTTCATGAGTACTGGGTCTCCCTTCCACATCAGCAGCTGCTTCATTGTTCTCTATGGAACCGGGATCATCAGCGGCTGAAACCAAAGTTTACGTTCAATTATTTGAGAAAGTATAAACATTACGACATGAATTAGCATTTTCGATTAAGCACCAAATTGGGTTTTACAACAACAACAAACGAATGAAGAAATTTTTCAGCTTAACACTTAATTCTTAATTTCACTACTGTTACCTTCACCTGTGTCCATCTAAAGAAATTATTACAAAAAAAACACTGAGAATAAGTCTTTCTCCCATAAAATTCACTGCACGAATGGTGAATTTGTCAATTATACCAATTGTGCTGTCAACGAATAGGCGGCAGCATTCACTGCACTAGTAATTTCTGCTTTTTATGAGGTTGCTATGGGAACTAGAAGCTACCACGTTACTGCATTAAATAGATAGAACACATTTTCCTCAATACAGTACCATAGCTAACTCAAAAAAAAAATGGAGTTATACCACTTGTGCTTTAAAGGGCTCATATGTATGTATGTCGATATGTTTTTTTTGTTATAAAATTGTGAAATAACCAATAGTGCCTTTCGCTAAGGCTAGATGGATTAAAATAGTACACATTTTGTGTAGAGCACAAGCCACTGTTTCATTTAGTCAACGAAATTATAAATTTTAAAATTAGTAAAAAGAAATGACGACGAGCTGGACGGCGAGAATCCAATTTTAACTTGTCGGCATTGGCCTTCCAGTTGACGCAGATCGTGGTCGAATTGTAGTTGCAAAAAATCAAAGTGGATGATCAAAAGAGGTAGCCTGATATGGTTTGTTGATTTGACCCGATCAGGCCCGTTGACGAAGCAAATGTTTTAGCGAAAGAAATCAGGACGCAGGAACCGTGTGGTCAACGTTTCTATTCGAATGTGTAAGACGAATGAATGCAAAGCACCGATGGTCCAATACTTTTGATAGTTGATATCTACTGTTGTGGAATCCTATTTGTCCCCAGATGTAGTGTATTGGTAATGGTGTGGTGGGCAGTAATAGGGTGTGCCACTAGTTCTCCATGTGGAGCAGTGTACTCGGAGGGGAGAGTTTATTCTAATTTAAACAATTTCTTAAAATAAACACACTAATGCTAACGAATTCAAATGCTTCCAGGACTTCTTTTTCAGGAACGAATGCGACAAACGCAATTTTCTTGTACTTTTTCCAATAAATCAAGTCATATGTCATAAATAACACATTCAGTATTGACTTTTAAGGCTTGAAGAAAGTTTGGTTTATTGCTGAAGACCAATGACTTCAAAAAACCCCTCAAGAAGTAGTCTAATGGTTTTAAATCACAATTTCTTGAAATAATCAAATCTCCAATCTTTTCTCACAATTATTCAGTTGTTTCACGTGCTACGTGTTATTATAAATTAGGTAAAATTAAGTTTTTATCTCAGAACACATTCCATGCGCTTGCTTCTTGCTTATGTGAGAACAAACAGTTATTTGAATGTAGAACATTGAGGAGAATCGCAAAAAAATAACATACCAGACCCTTAACGGTACACCATGTTTTCTTACATTATTTAATTGTTGCTGCTCTTAGAGTTGATGCAGCAGGTATGTAGTTACAAGTTGGCGATATCCACTAGAAACCGGTTTAGCAAAAATGACGGGTTATCGTGCAAGTGAGAATATAATACAATTATTATAACTTTAATAAAGGTAAATCAGCAAAAGGGAGGATGCAGTTATGTGTCGAAGTTCACGCAAGAGAAGAAAGTTATCTAATTGAAATTCACTTGGGAGTGGCCAGAAATGATCCTTTTACATATGACTCTAGCAGCTCACGACTTCCGGTTTTAGACCAAGTATCTTATGGGTAGCCAAAGAACATCTGTTTGAAGGCGATCTAAAGTGAAAAGGCGAACCATCCCTCCCAAGGGATCCAACTCGCCTCTATGCAGCAAAAAACGCACGTCAATTAACAAGAGGAAGGTTCGACTTCGAGAAGCTGCAATCATAACAGACAGAAGAACGATTTTCTATTCGACTTGCAATCCTGCTCTCTGAGAGGACTTGTCAACAACTCGGTATAAGAGAACTGTGGGACGGCATTTCAAACTCCTTACGTACAGCTGCAACCAAAACCATTGGAATTCGGAAAATTCAAAAGAACAGCTGGTACGACGAGGACTGTCGTGTCGCCGTGGAGAAAAAACAGACTGCCTATCTCGCAACGTTACGATCGACCACAACGCGTGCGGGAGTTGAAGAGGGAAGCGAGACGCATTTGCAGACAGAAAAAGAAAGAGGCCGAAATGCGTGAGTACGAAGAGCTTGACAAACTGGCCGACATGGGAAATGTTCGAAAATTTTACGAAAAGATACGGCTACTAACAGAAGAAGAACCTCCAAAGGAGATCTTGTGACTGATGCCCAGAGCATACTTAAATTATGGAGGGAACACTTCTCCAGGCTGCTGAATGGCAGTGAAAGCATAAGCAGAACAACAAGGTGGCGGGACCGATGGATTGCCGACTGAACTATTCAAATACTGCGGCGAGGAACTGATAAAAGAGCATACATCAGTTTCTTTGTAGAATATAGTCGAACGAAAGTAAGTCCAACGATTGGAATTTAAGTGTGCACTGCCCAATCCACAAAAGAGACCTCACAAGCTGCTCCCGTGTAATACGGCTGTGTAAACTGACGTTGAGCAATACCAAAAGCTCTGTCAGGATCGGGAAGGACCTCTCCAAGCAGTCCGAGCGATATCAAACAAGGTTTCAGGTAAGGCGTCTCGCTATTGAGCGACTTCTTCAATTTGCTCTTGGAGAAAGTATTTCGAGCTGCAGAACTAAATAGGGAAGGCACTATCTTCTATAAGAGTGTAAAACTGGTGGCATACGCTGATAGGATCAATATCATTGGCTTAAACAACTGTGTTAGTTCCGCTTAGTCCAGAATGGATAAGAAAGGGAAGCAAATGAGTCTGGTGGTGAAAGAGGACAAGACGAAATATCTCCTGTCATCAAAAACACAGTAGTCGCACTCGCGACTTGTCACCCACGTCACTGTTGACAGTCATAATTCCGAAGTCGTATGTAATTTCGTCTATCTTAGAAATAGTATCAACAATTGAGAAGTACAGTTCTCTCTCGACGAACAAGGATCAAACTCTATAAGTCACTCATTATTCTCGTGCTGCTATATGTTGCAGAGGCACGGACGATGACAACATCTGATGAGTCGACGTTATGAGTTTTCGAAGGCGGAAGATTTATAGGCCTTTGTGTATTGGCAAAGACGAATATATCATTCGATAGAACGGTCGAACGACGACATTGTCATAGTTCGGCGAATTAAAAGACAGCTACGCTGACTAGGTCATGTCGTCCGTATGGAAGAAAACACTCCAGCTCTGAAAGTATTCGACGCAGTACCTGCTGTGTGAAGAAGAGGTAGAAGAAGACTTCCACTCCGTTGAAGAGATCAGGTGGAGAAGGACCTGGCTGCACTTGGTATCTCGAATTGGCGAAAGATTGCTGAAATAAGTCACGATTGCCGCGCTGTTGTTTACTCGGCTGTAACTGCGCAAGAGGAGTCTACGTCGTTAAAAAAGAAGAAAAGTTAACTCTTACAAAATACAAGCTATAGGTTTCCTATAAATTTCCTCTCTTCTCAGAGGAATTATTTACCTAATTTTAATCTTTTCTCACATTTTTAATATATCTTACGAATTGACCAATATTTCTGGTAAAAGTCAGCCGTTTGTTATTCGAGTTATATAAGGTCCTGTTTAGGTATGTTTAATTTTAGTCCTCCAGATTGCATTGAGATTACATCATAACAGTTTACACTAAGGTCGGCCAGATAGGTAAAAAATATTCACAGAAACGCTGGTGTGTACTTCTAACAAATTTCGAGAGCATCAAGTATTCCTTTCTGAACCCCTATACTTTATTTCTTGTTTAATTCATGAATATTCGTTTGTATTATTTTTTTAGTGATGGCATTTATGATGACGATTCTTGCTCTTCAGACACAGTTAACCATGCTATGCTTGTTGTGGGCTATACCAAACATTATTGGATCCTCAAAAATTGGTGGGGCGAAATGTGGGGAGAAGATGGTTACATGCGCTTAAGAAGAGGTAAAAATTTATGCGGCATTGCTAATTATGCGGCATATTCTATTGTTTAGGACTTTTGAATTTGTAACTGAAAATTATTAAAAATAAATAAATACAAATACACAACAAAACGAAGACAAGTCCTTTGCTGCTTTCGACGAGAGCTTTACTTTTCTTATATATTTGTAACTTGTAAAAATAAAAGACAAGGAAATAGTTTAAGGTGTAAACCCAATCATATAGAGTAAAGTCAGCCGGATGTTCGAAAACCCTAATATTGTTAATATAGGGGTCAGGCCAATTTTTGCTCAAATTTATCTATTTTAGGCACAAAGATATAATGTTATGTATAAAACGCGCCCTCTTATATTCATTTGGATAACCCACATATTGGCCAATATACGCGGTACAAAATCCCTGGAAGTTCGAAAATCTTTAAATTAAGTATATGGGGGCTAAGGGATGTATTGGTCCGATTCAACCCATTTTTGACATACAGACATACCATTCCATTATAATAGAAGGCTTATCCCTTAATTTCAGTTATACTCGTATGTACATATATAGTATATCACACATTGACCGATATTTTCGATCAAAAGTCAACAGTAGGAACTGGGGTCTAAATATTCGGTAGCCAGGGACTTGAACACTGTTTATTGTATCTAAACAATTAGGTCATAAGGTGGCATACACTAAAGACATTATTCGTGCAAAGTCTTGATTTGTGAACTGGAAACTTAACGAATCAAATGAAATTTAAAATTTTGCTATATGGGAAGTAGACGGGGTTATTGTCCGATTTCATTCATTATTACAATCTGACATAAGAATGCAAAAAAAAAAATGAAGGATTTCACAAAAACGTGAGCGGTGCCAATCCCTTCGCTCAATTTTCACATCGATTCTCATAAAAATCTCCCATACCATCTCGGTGGTAAAATCTAATATATTTGGCTTATTAAGTTATTGATTTATCGCGCTTCTAGTAGGTTTTAATAGTAACTTATAGAGTTTAGCAGTTTTTAACACTGTTGGTAGAACTTCTTAAAAGATTTGTGCTCACCAAATTTGGTTGTTGTAGCTTAAGTGGTTTACTAGATATGAACATTAAACTTCTAAGAGGGCGGGGCCCCGTCCACTTTTTCAAAAATTTTTGGAACTGATTCCCTTGCTACGGCGATCTGCTATACTAAATTACAGTTTTACATCTCAATTTAGTCCTTAGTTACGACACTTTATGTGTTTGCGGTTAATCGCGATTTGTGGGCGTGGCAGTGGTTGGATTACGCCCATCTACGAACTCGAAATTTTTTTTGTACTAAGAAACCTATATACCAAGTTTCATCTCGATTTTTACTCAAGTTACAGCTTGCACGGACGGGCGGACGGGCGGACGGACAGACAGACAGTCAACCGGTCAACTTTTCTCGCCACCCTGATCATTTATATATATACATGTAACCCTATATCTATCTCAATTAGTTTTAGGTGATACATACAACCGTTAGGTGAACAAAACTATAATAATCTGTAGCAACTGGTTGCAAGAGTATAAAAACAAGTTGAAATGAAAAATGACCTGAACCACTTTGAAGGTAATCCAAAGAGGATGGTTTATAAAACAAACAGAAAATGGTAATTTTTAACCGACTTACGAGCGTAGTTTCCAAAAAGTGACTTTTCCACAACAAATGGAACGCTACAAGAACTTTGCGAAAATATCTCACGACATTAATAAAACCATCAGATCGGCTTATGCAGGCACCCAAACAGCAGTGATAAGTCTTCCTGTGCAAGAAGCAAAATATTTATAAATATAAGGATTGGCTGGACAATTTTCAGAAACTGAGAAAAGGCTCAACTGAAGAAGTATGTTAGATGACTGAAATATGATGGAGTGCAGCAATTTGGAAGACAAAAGTCGTTGTTGTATTTACGCCAAATGGTGTATGAAAGTAATATTGACGTAGTAATAATTTGTGAACAATACAAAAATAAAAGCACGAACAAGTGGATTGCAGAAAATTAAATGATATGGGCATGTTGTGACAAAACGTTTCAAGACAAATCACTACAACTGCCACATACCGCCAAGAATACCAAACAACTATCCAGAGACGAAGTAAATTGCTAAAAGCCTCCTCTGTGCTAGACGCTGTCCTGATAAACACAGGAACAAAGAAAACATTTGACGTGGCTTCATTATTGACATATCTTTTGATACCAAAGCCTCAATCCAATTAACTGACTGGTGGGTGTGCAACATATATTCCCAGAGTAATCACCTGGCTATAATGATAAACATCAGCAAACACAAGAAACCGTTTGTCACCAAAAAGTGCATTCCAAATGATGGAAGGTAAACTTGACAAGGAACTTTTCCAATCTATGCTGGCTGAAAACCTGAAAGACGATAAAGATGAATATCATCGGACCAACGTGTGATAGAACATATCACCAAATTGTTTCGCGGCAAAGAAGACGAAAATCCCTTTAGCGAGGCGTATAAAATCGTAATGAAAAAAAAAGAACTGTGGTAGAAACGCTCTTCCTTAAGCAAAGTCAAGACGCCAGAGGTCCACAACTGGAAAAAGCAGAGGCAAAACCGGTATTCCGGCTAAAAAAGCAAACGGAAGCATTAGCATTATACAAATCTGGGATGATGCCAGCCAACATAATAGCTCGACCACTAAAGGAAATCTATGACAAACGCAAAAAGTTAAGCAGTAAGCGAACATTGGCAGAAAAAAGCGAAGCAGGCAAGGGAATAAAATGAAATGTACTAGCATGGGCGGAGCAAAAATACGGCGAGACATACTTCATTACACAGTTTTTAACGGAGCATGAATGTTTCAGAGAGTACCTGAATTGGTACGGTCATGACAATGGTTTTACTTGTTTTTCACTACTGTTGACAGCAGTAGAAAAAAAGCAGAGCAAATATTTTTGTACTGTCTGAAACTTACAACAGACCGGCTGGATCTGGAGAAGGAAGTGGCAAGCCGGAATACACCAGATAATGTAGTGCCTTTCATGTTGCAAACGAGACAAAAATAGCGAATGTTACCACGGGCTGAGAAAAGCCGAACACCAAGGAAGCAGAACCGCGAGTAGCGAGTAATTGACGTGAGCCAAGCTAAGCTGATTCAGCGATATATTGCTTAGTGGCAGTCCTGCAGATCGCGTCGATTCGGAGGTCCAATATAGTAAGTCCAAGTAACTGGTTAAGCGTGATCCCCAATGAAGTGTACCTTAGTAGAAATCGTACATACTGCATAGTGTTAAGGATCAGTATCTATGGAAGATTTCTCTTCCGAAAACAAAAAAAAAAACCATACATACATTCATATAGGCAAAGCTATATTACATGTTTAAAGAAAGGAATATAACAAAGTATATTGCTAATCAATTTGAAATTCCTCGCAGCCCTTTATCAACTAAAATAAAGCAAGGATTTTAAACAAGTAAGGAAGGGCTAAGCTCGACAGCCGCCACGTAAGAAACCCTACTAATGGAAAGAAAACAACAGCCTCGTATAAGTGACCCCCCCTTTTATGACAACTCCTTCAAACGTGTTTACGATTATGATTTGAGGGCATGCACCTGGAATGTTCGGTCCCTTAATTGGGAAGGTGACGCTGCAGAGCTGGTTGCTGCCCTCGTGCAAATAAAGGCTGACATCACTGCCGTTCAAGAAATGCAGTGGACGGAACAAGGACTTAGGTGAGTAGGTCCTTGTGGCATTTATTACAGTGAGCATATAAAGGAGCGCAAATTCGGTGTGGAACTCGTAGTGGGAGAGAGACTCTGTCGCCGAGTACTGCCATTCACTCCGCTTAATGAACGCCTAGCCACAATCTGCATCACAGCGAGGTTCTTCAACATATCGCTGATTTGCGCCCACGCCTCGACGGAAGAGAAGTACGATGTGACCAACGATGCCTCCTATGAGAGATTAAGGCACACCTATGCCACCGCCACGATGACAAAATCGTGCTTGGCGACTTTAACGCCAGGATGGGCAAGGAAGGTATTTTTGGCATAACGATATGGTTATTTGTAGTAATAGATTCCAGCATACGAAAATTCACAAAGTTATCTGGCTGTCTTCTGATCGAAAAGCCACCAACTATATCAAACGTGTTGTGTAAGACGGAAGACACACGTACAGTGTTTACGACTGGAACTGAACCAAACTGAAACCATTGCTTTTCGGAAAATGAAAAAGAACAACTGGTGCAGTGCCGTGTTGCAGTGGGGCGATAGCAGACTGCCTACCTCGCAATGTCACATTCGATCACAAAACGTGCGGGATGGGATAGATACCGAGAGTTGAAGATGGAAGAGAAACGCATTTGCAGATAAGAAAGAGAGACGGTAATGCGTGATTCCGAAGATCTTGACAAGCTGACGGACAGACGAAATGCTCGAAAATTCTGTTCGCTGTAGCTGACTAAACCGTTACATGAAATGAAAAATGGCCTGAACCACTTTGAAGGGAATCCAATGAGGATGGTTTGTAAAAAAAATCAGAAATTGTTCATTGTTAACCGACTTACGATCGAAAATTTCCACTTTCAATTTTTTTTTGCTTTGTTTTCCATTTGGTTTGTTGGTAAATTATTTGAATCGTTCAATTTCAATATTTTGCTTTTTTATTTCGGCTATTTAAAAGGTAAATTATTGAAAAACGTTCAGTGAAAACTTTATGGGTGTTTCATACGAAGAGATCAATTACAGATTAAAATTTGTTACGATCACAGAAAGAGGTCACGCTAATATCGGTGGCAAAAAAAATATCGGGGCAAATAAGAGGTTTGCCGAACGCACACATTTTTCTTTGGATGGTGGATGGTGGTTACACCAGATCAAATTGATCAAATCTTTTCTGCGGAAATTCCTGATACAAAATTATATGGAATGGTGAAAACCAATATGGTTCATGGCCCTTGCGGACACCACACTCCCACTTCGGTTTATATGTCTACATAGCAATAACTGCACAAAACACTATCGACGTGCTTTTCTTTCGGAGACGCAAACTGCAAATGATGGATATCCACTGTATTGGCGTTGCTATCCAGACGACAATCGCAGAGCATTTAGCATTCAATTTAGATGAGTGAATATCGAAGTTGACAACACATCGATCTTACCATTTTCGCCACTATTGTCTAATTCACTTTCAAAAGTCATATCAAAGTTGAGTCTTGCAGTTTGGTGAAATCGGTCAAATACGTTTGCAAGTACGTCGTCAAAGAAAGCAACATGAGATCGGCAAGTATCAAATAGGTCGATACGTGAACTGCAATGAAGCGTTTTGTAAGATATTTACTTTTGCAACTCATAAACGCTTTCCGACTGTTGTGCATTTCGCAGTTCATATAGAGAATTCCAAAGAGTGTATCTCAACCCAGAGAATACTGTACAACAAGCGGAAACACCGCCAACAACAAAATTGACATTGACGAGTTTTTTCTCAACTTGGGTAATTGATCCGTTTGCGAGAACGTTGCTCTATTCATATTATACATGGAATACATCGTCGAAGAAATGGTTAAATAGAAAGCAAGACCAACCAGTAGATTGACATCCAGGTGTGTTTTCAACTAATATCTTAGGACGAATTTACACAATCCACCCGAAAAACAATGATTGCTTCTACCTTCGACTGCTATTGATAAATGTACGTAGTTCAATTTCATTTACATAAGTCATTGCGTACTGTGAATGGTACGGTGTGTACAACTTTTTGAGAAGCATGCTAGCAATAACAATTGCTGGAACATGATAATCACTGGAACCAAACAATGGACGATGCGATAGCCACTGAAGTTCGCACACTTTTCGCGATGCTCATTTCAACATATCAGCCTTCAAACCCGCGTCAATTATGGGATACGAACAAAAATGACATTGCCGAAGACATTTTACATCGAATTCAGTAAGAGTTGGAAATGGTCAAAATCCGATCGTCTTGACAATGACGACGAAGCCGTGAATTATCCAGTGGAATTTTTAAATTCTTTGGAGAGGCTCGGTATGCTGCCGCATCATTTGCGTCTGACAATTGTATGTGTCATTAGTATACTTTGCAATCTGCATGCGCCGAAACGAAGTAATGGAACCCGACTGATTGTGACGAGTCTATCGAAAACAAGGGAACAGAATGCTTGATTCTACGAATATGATTTGCCATTTTAATTCAAACTTATTCAGTTTCCAGGGAAAACTTCATTTGAGATGACAATCAACTGGACACAAGGTAGAAGTGTGTGGCATAAATCTGGAAATGCTATGTTCTCAGTAGATACAGTAATAAACCTTTGCCATGTTTACATATATATACTCAACTCTAAAAAATCTTAGGGTGTTGTGTAACACTTTTTTTGCAACTTTCATGGTAATTAGGGTGTTGTGTTAGCATTAAACCTCCATATATATGTATATCATGTAATGGAAGTGTTTACGTTATTTTAGTGATTATTTTAAATTACTTTGAATGTTTCTTAAATTTTACTGGGATGTTACTTGTTATGTAAGTTGTTCTTTAATGTTGTAAGCAATAAGATACAGTCATAGGGGACAAGCTTTCGTTTGACATATACAAATTGGTTAGCCGTTACAAGAGAAAATTAGATGAAATTTGCATAATAAATACAAATAATTTATTTAAATAAAATAAGCGACTTTAAAGATAAAAAACAAGATTAGCTTAGGAAGTGAAATGTAAACAAATACAGCGGTAGAAAACCACCGAGAAATCTAACACCAGGGGCATATTTTAAATATAACAACTCACTACTTACAAAATATCTGATTATCAAGAAATCAATGTTTTAAGGACGAAATATGAAGCATAATGACGTTTAAATCATCTATTAATAAAAATATACCATTAATAAATCATTTTAGATTTGTATTAAATAACATTATTTGTAATTTTTGCCTCGTATTTACTACCTCAATATATACAGCACTGCGTTGCTGCCGCTTACAATCTAAGACGGCCGGTGTTCACCCCTCAGAAAGCTACCACGAAAAGGTTTCCTACTGTTTCTACTGTGGCCATGTTTTTCACACGGCCAGCTATACGTGTCGTGTTCACGTGTTTTGTTTATCAAGCTGCGTTACATTGAAAAAAATGTAGAAAAATCGCAAATAAATAATTTTCAACACAATATAAATTAAACTTTCTTTTGATTTCAAAACACATAATTTCACGCAGGACAACGTCTGTGGGGTCAGCTAGTAATATATAAAAGTCGTAGTTTCTTATTTTCTCAATCTAAAACAAATTATAAATAACAACAGGAGCATTACTAATTTTTTTAATAGTAGCACCTAGTGATTGTTGTTGTATGGTGTACGTTGCTATGCATTGATTGTGAGTAATATGTATGAAAATGTATGAGCGTGCATACATATCGACGCAGATTTTTGCGAGTCACGGAAAAATATTTTAGACAAATATTATAAATCGACAACAGCTATGTTGCCGCTTTTCTCACTTCTTTCTGTGAAGAAGCATCCGAAAGTTGTTCAATTTATGATTTTTAGCGTTTGCCATCGTCGCGAAAAGACACTTGTGGGCAAACGCATGCTCGGGGAGATGTGAAGGTGGTCGCTTTTATGAATGAAGCGAGTTTGCTTGTTGAAAGTTCGGTCGCGTTTATGAATGAAATTGTTCTTGCTGTAAGATTTACTACATTTGGCTGCCATATTGACTTGTGACGCCGCTGATGCTATTTCAGACATTTGTTGTTTTTGTAGAACAATATTTGTAATTTTTGCGGATGACATATCTACATGTGAACGCATATAAGTATGTATGTTGTGTATGCATTATTTGTGTGGGAATGTCATACGCACATATTTACATGTGTACGCAGATAAGTATGCCTGATGCCATTTCAAACGATTGTTTTTGTAAAGCAATGTTTGTAGCTTTTGGGGGTGACATATTTGCATGTGTACGCATATGTATACAAGTATGTAGGTTTGTGTATGCGTTATTTGTGTACTAATGTCATACGCACATATTTATGTACGTACAGATGAGCAGGTCGCACATGTTATTATTGATAAGTGATAATATGATTTGAATTCGCGAAAGCGAACATAAACACATATGGTCATGATACATGTTAATATACATATGTATGTATGTAAGTTTTGAAAGATAAAATATACGATTAATGTTCATTTATCACTATTGCAATATATTTCAATTTTTAAATAATATTATGATAATTTGTTATATAAATATGTAAGTATGAATATATCTAAGACAAAAAATAATTAAAAAAGGGCTTTATTTTTACATTAACCACGAATATTGCTCTGAAAAAGTAATTTAATTTAAATGTATTCAATTGTACATGTATTCATAAATATATGTACACAAAAAGAATTCATATGAATTCACATGTTTGCATATAAACGTATAAAAATATAAGCAAAAGAGCGAACATACATACTTATGTACGTCTGTTAGAGCAATATATAGTTATGAGCATAATTTTTATTCCACGCGCTGCTCTGTTCAAGCAAAATGTTAAAATTTCTGCTGCAGAGCTGGCTGTGGTGAAACACCTCCATCTCGACTGAGTTACGGATAAATATTTTTACGTTCTTCGCGCCGTGAACCTTCTCTATTATAAACGTTCTCTGCTATAAATATACGTTCTCTGCTCTTGGGTAGTACCCCACAACATTCCTGCCGTTTTTTTGGACAACCATTTTGCCCACGCTTCCAACGCACATGGAAGCGAGATGGCATAACTCACGGTTTGCTCACTTCAACGGACGAGATTTTCAACAATATTGGCATCAAAATAAAACGCAAATTTTCAGCATGTAGTGAGTTCCCCATATAAAAAATAATAAAAGCTCCATAAAGAAGCTTTTTTCAAAAACTAAACTTTGTATTAAAAACTAAATATTATAGTATTTGTTATTTGTTATTTGCTTTGAAGGTCATGAAACGTTGTTCTTTTCAATCTGCGCCTGCTATTTTTAGTCTCTCTTAGTCGTCGGGCTTCAGCGTTTACGTGGTTTTGCAACTTTGTGGCATGTTTCGATGCCGTTTCGCGAATGACTTCCCGAACCATTTTTATGTGAACATCACGATGTAGATCTGAAATCCGTATGCACCACGGGGCATTTACAATTTTTTGCAGAACTTTATTTTGGAATCTTTGTTCCATTTTGATGTAGCGCATCCCCATAGTTGAATCAGATATACGTAGCAGTTTTGTTAGTGAAGTTTATATGTATAGACTTCAACTCGTTGAGAGTAATGTTTCATTTTTGAATCCATTCTACAATTAGGTTGATTGAAGACTGCATTCTGTTCGACGACTCTTCTTCATTTTTAACAGCAGTAATGATGCAGGTATCATCTGCACATGTGGCGATTGTGCGGTTTGGCGGCGTAGGCATATCGCTAGTAAACGAGAGATATAAAAGTGGTCCCAGGACACTTCCTTGGGGTACACCTGTTTTTATTGGCTGTAACATAGTATATGATTGTCCCTGCTTGATTCTGAAATATTGCTCAGGTAAGAGAAAAGTAGTTAGTTAGATGCTTTGGAAAGAGAAGTCTTAATTTATGTAGTAAGCCATGGTGCCATACTCTATGGAACTCCTGGGATACGTCAAGAAAAACAGCTGTGCAAATTTGCTTTTTTCCATCGCATCCTCAATTATATCTGTTATTTGATGAACTTGATCGACTGTGGAATGTTGCGATCTAAATCCAATTTGATGAATTGGTATAAGGACCTTTTCTTCAACTATGCTCTGAAGTCTTCTTATAATTACAACTTTAAGTAGTTTGGACAAAATGGGCAACAGAGAGATTGGACGATATGATGATGCTTCCTGCGCTTTCACGGGTTTTTGTACCATAATGATTTCAGATAACTTCCATGACAAGTGAGACTTCTTCTACGCGTTGCGATCCTTCCAGCTGCGGTAAAGTTTCATGGAACAGAAGAGGACTAAATGTTTTAGTGAGTTTCTCTGAAAAAACTTTTTCTTCGTCTCTTTTGGCCCAGGATCCGTTTGGCTTTCTGAGAGGTGCATTCGACAGTATTGGTTTCCTAGCATTTTTTACAGCTTTTCAAGGGGAATAATCCGTATGTTTGTTTGGCGTTAATTTCTCAATGCAACTAGAAATATTTTGATTTGTAAATAACTATATTTTAGTGCTGAGAATCTTAGCTAAATTGTTCTGTTCTGTTTGTGTTCTCTTTTTCTTTATGAGATCTAAAATGTCTGATAGATATTTAGTATAAAAGTTTTTAAGCTATTGCATAGATTTTTACGCAGCTTCTGAGCGAGGGGACCGAATGCAGAAATTTCGTAACGGAAGTATGCCTGACGCTTAAAACGTCACACACAGGTGACGCTGTGTGGCGTAAAAAACACATTGCGGTGACGAAAAATGTTGCATACCACAAAGGCGGTAGTGTCTGGATGCAGGATGACTCATGAGCGAAATATTTTTTTTCTCTTTATTTAATAACAATAATAACAAAATCAAAATAAAATGCACAATCTATAACAAATATTTGAATGAAATATACACTATTTAACTTTAATAATTTAAAACATACTCCATTATTTGGTTGCTGCACGCTATAGATTTGAATTTTACCAATGGTCCAAATGATTTCTGTAATATTAAAGTTTTTAATTATACACACAACATTAAATTCACAATGCTTACCTTTTTCTCCTTGTTAACCTCTTTCGTTTTCTCTATATAAAAGAAATTAATAATATATATATATAAATTAGAAATGTTCGCTATGTACGCTATGAGCAATGTGGAGTCTCCACAAGCAATATGCACGGCAATGCAGCTATAAATTCTCTCTTGTCGAGATGCCTCGTAACAAATGTCCGCCATTGAACCCGCACCTTCTCTATACTTTACCACGGTAGATGACTTTACATTTTCTGGAATAAAATTTGTGTATAAAGTGTTTTTTGAATATTGAATATGAATGAACAAAGTGCATTTATTATTAACGAAGAAATAGTGGAAGAAAATGAGTGAGTACTCTATATACATACATTTTATTATTATCACAAATGCAGTATTATAAAGATAACCTAAATTTTTGATATTAAAATGAGCGATATTAAAGGTAGCCCTTTTATACACACAAACATACACACGCGTATAGTTTAAATTCTCAATTTAGATTCTAATATGTATATACATATATATATTTATAAATAAATTCATTCTTCATTATGTATATAACAGAAACCATCAAACCAAGCACATGTACTATTCAGTACCTTTGTTTTTGGTGTATAGATAATGCACATGAATGCCGCGCAAAGAAAGTATATATAAATGTATGTACATCGCGCGAAATTCGATAATCACTTCTTAATATTGTTATATTTTTATAAATGAGTAATTTTGTTTTGCTGTGTCATTACACTATTTATACCTAGATATTTTCATTTTATAGAGAAGAAAAGCGTAAAGAGGTAAAAAGAATAAAAAGAGAAAAAATCATAATGTACGTCAAAGGGCATATTATCAGCGTCAGAAAGATTTGAAGAAAAATGAAGAAATAAAAATCATAAAAAAAGAAAAAGAAATAAAAATAATGAAAACAGTATCAAAATCAAAATCAAATGCTGAACGTCAAAGGAAATTTCGTCAACATAATGCAGAAAAATCTTACATGGAAATGTAAGTTGATTTAATAATAATAATATTTTTTATTTATTTTATTTATTTATTTATTTTTATTTATTTATTTAAAAGAAATTGTAATATATGCTTCAATATTATTTAATTTAACGATTTCATAATTTTTACAGAAAAACACGAAAATTGTGTAGTAATGAAGATAATATCGTGCGATGTAGCGCTGTTGAAAATATAGAAAATGTAACGTTACAAGAAAATCAATTTCACAGCCAACAACTTCATATTTATGAACAGCGTAATGAATGCATTACTCCCGAAGTTATTCTACATAGAGACACAGGAATTCCTGGCGATGGTAATTGTCTATTCCACTCGCTCATAAGTGTTTTGCAACTTCAAATTGAGAGTTGTGACTTGAGAAATCAGTTACGCGATTCACCCTATTTAAACTCCTGCCACAATCCGCAAGAAGCATATAACATTCTATCAAGTAGTAATGATTACGGAGATTTGGATTGTTTGTACTTATTCTCTAAAATGTACAATCAAAATATTTGTGTACATTATTGTTTTTACAACATAACTACAACGAATGAAGACACTATCTTTTGTCATTTTAAAGCGAATGATACACAAAACTGGATTCATCTTCATCTTCGTGAACAACATTTCACACCTTTTTATGAAGTATCAGATTTATTTGAGACAGTACAAGACGCTACCCAAAATGAAGCCCATGGTGATGCCAATATTGAACTATATCGTGATAATTATGATGAAGATCCTACAGAAGATAACCATAACAATCATGAAAATGAAATTGAGATTGATAGAGAAGATCGAATTGGTGAAAATAATATGGATTTTATTGATGATGGCACTATTCCAGTTTATACAAATTATCGTAAACACAGTATAAGTCATATTGATTTTTATAACAAATTTACGAGTAATTTATTCGGTCATTCTTGTATTATTTGCGACAGACTATGGTGGAAAAGAGACTTGAAAAAGTCGACCAGTAAACATGAAAGTATTTTGAAAACAATATTGCAGGTAATTTAATTTTCACTCTATATTTTTCTTTCTATATTTTGATAATACGAATTTGATTTTTAGAATTACATACCTGGTGAAATTGTTCAAGTCTGCTCTACGTGTTATACATCTTTGCAAAACGAAAAATTCCTCTCATGTCAACCTACAATGGTTTTGCATATCCGAAAATTCCATCACATTTACCAACGTTAAACCTTATCGAGCAACGGTTGATTTCCCCGAGTACCGTTCATGCAGATTCGTAGACTGAGACACGTTAATGGTCAGTATGGTATTTATGGACAGATAATTAATGTACCTGTTGAAGTTAATACAATGGTGAAACAATTGCCAAGAAACATTGAAGATGACCACTGCTTTTATGTGCATTTGAAAAGAAGTTGATTCACAAAACTAGTTATGTCCACGGGCTTATAAATAAGAGCCATATTAAAGAGTGGTTATCGTATTTAGTATCTACGCCTCTTTATATTCATTATGACATTAAAATCGATGAATCTTTTTTACTGGCAATGAACGTACTTCGCAATTGAATATGGATGAAATAAGTGAACATGTGCCAATTGAAGACAATTTAGTTGCGCAGCAACAAACTCTTTGTGGAATGATGATTATTTTTGAGTATAGCACCCGCTGAATATAACAGGCCAGTCAGTATTTTAATGGATGAACATGCGGAAGAACTATCTTTTCCGACAATCTACGGCGGTCAGTTTCGAACATACAGAGATGGTGTTATTGTTACTCCATTTATGCAAGCTACCAGCGAACTTCGGCGTACTGATAGGCGTGCTACTGACCCACAACACCTTTTATACATCGCTGTTAAAATTATGAGGTTGAGAGTTAGTAAATGTGTCAACTTTGCGTTTAAGCATATTGGACAAGGTACTTCAATTACGAAAGAGACCATTCAATCTGAAGAATATATAAATAATTGTTTAGAAACAAATCTCGCATTTCTTCGCTGCATACCAAATTCTGCTTGGTTTTGGTCAGATCGCAAAAAGATGTTTTTGCAATGATCAGGCAATTAGGGCCACCAACTGCTTTTATGACTCTCAGCGCCAATGAAACTGGCTGGGAAAATTTATTGAAATTATTGTACAAATTGAAAAATGAGGGAACCGAAATTTCAGGTGAGGTTTTAGCAGAAATGAGTTATGTGCATAAAGCTCAACTTGTGAATGAAGATGCCGTAACTTGTGCTATCTATTTTAATAAAATGGTAAATTGTCTGTTAAAAATTTTGCAATCAAAGAAAAGAAGTCCATTCGGAAAATATAGAGTAATATATTATTTCAAAAGAATAGAGTTTCAACATCGTGGTAGCCCACATGCTCATATTCTTCTTTGGTTGGACAACGTTCCTGAAGATTTATTAAGTAATGAACCCGAAGTAATTAAATTAATCGACGAATTAGTTTCTGTGTCAGCGTCAGAGGCGTCTGGAAATATAACACTAGTAACACACAAACACACATTCACGTGTTATAAAAAATGGATCCTAATAAAAAACAAGAATGTAGATTTGGGGCACCATTTATGCCAACAAAAAAACTATTAATTTGATACCTATGAAAAACACTGATCCAGATTACTCAGAAGCACTTTTCAAAGAATATAAGGTACGATTTAAATTTATAAAAATAATCTCGAAAATATTGACTATACGGATTTTGATGAATTTTACTCGCATAATGGTATTATTTCTGATGATCATTACTACAATATTATTCGTGCTGGTATCAGTAGACCAAAATTATTCTATAAAAGGACACCAGCAGAAAAATGGCACAACACTTTCAATCCATTCGTATTACATCATTTGAAATCCAACATGGATTTTCAGATTATACTAGATGAATATGCTTGTGCAACATATGTTGTTGAATATGTCAATAAGCATAATAGAGGATTAGTAATTTGCAAAGGCAAATAATTGACATAATGGACGAGCATCCAGAATTCGACATTGTCGATATCACGAAAAAAATGAGTATTGACATACTTCAGTCTGTTGAAATGCCGGCACAAGAAGCCGCTTGGTATTTATTAAGAGAACCTATGGCTCAGTCATCGGTGGTGACAGTCTACATTCAACGGTATTTCCTACTGAACGCACAAGAAGTAGAAAATCTATGAAGGAGCTTGAAGCTTTAGATGATGATTGTACGAACATTTGGAAAGAGAATTGGCTTGATAAATATGAGAAAAGACCTGAAGAACTCCGCGATGTTACGTTAGCACAATTTGTTGCAAAATATTACCTAAATACAAAGGGAACTTACACTAAAAGAGATACTGCAAGAATAATAAGATACAGGAACTACGATATGGCTGACAATTACAACGATTATAGGCGTGAGATGGTTCTGTTGCATGTTCCTTTTCAAAGTGAAGAAAATGATATTATTGCTGAAAATAAGTTCATTCAAATATACGAGGACAACAAAGATACGATATTAGAACGTAGGAAAGAATTTGAATCAAATTTGGACATAGAGAAAACTTTAGAAATTTGTAGACAGTTGTGCCGAGAAAACGATGAAGAACAAGAAGACGAAGAATTATTAAGAGCGGTTGATATATTGCATGAAAGAGATCCTTATGACTTATTGCTACGTGATCCAAACTCAACTGCTAACCGTGATTTACGAAATGCATCTCTGCATAAACTTGGCGCTGTAGCTAAAAAAGAAAAATTTAATGGATTATCAACAATTCTATAATTTAATGCGGATGGCCAATGATCAACAAAGAGATATTCTTATGACTATAATTCATCATTTACAAACTTCAATTCAAGAACCATTTCAAATTTTTTTTACGGGACCAGCAGGTACGGGAAAATCATTCGTTATCAAACTGATTATGGAAATTTACAATAGGTTCACTGATAATGATGGTTACTGCAATGCCTATATTACATGTGCTTCAACCGGCAAAGCTGCCGTGGCTATTGACGGTACAACTGTTCATACAGCGCTCAAAATTTCTCTTTCAAAACTTTTGCCTCTGTCATCAGAAACGTTGCACTTGTATAGATCTCTCTTCAGATATGTCAGAGTACTGATCATTGATGAAATTAGCATGGTTAGTGCAGAACTTCTACATAAAATTGATAATCGCCTAAAACAAATAACAGGCAAAAACACAGATTTCGGAAGTATAGATGTTATTTTGATCGGAGATTTACGGCAATTGCCACCAGTAAGATCGACACCAATTTACAAGACAATCAGAACGAGCATGATTGGACCGCATTTATGGAGAAAATTAAAATTTTATCAACTCACCAAAGTAATGAGACAAGCTAATGTTGCATTTCACAAGTTTTGACAAAAATAATTAATGGAGATTTACTATGTAGATGAGCATGAGTTGCAACTTATTGAATCGAGATTTTTCAAAAAAGATGATGTTGCTACATTATGTACTGATGAAGTTCGTTTATTTTTAAAAATGAAGATGTTGCTGCCTATAACAATTTGATTTTGAGCCAATGTGAAAACAAAGTTCTTTCAATGTCCGTAGACGTCATTATTGGCGCTAAAAGTGCTGAGCAAGAAGCTAATTTTAGACTTAAATTACATAAAAAGTCGGTTATTGACACTGGAGGACTGCCTTATCACATTACTTTTGTCGTTGGAAAGCATTATGTTATTACAACTAACATCGACGTTTCTGATGGTTTGTGCAATGGTGCTGTTGGGAAATTGGTACATATAGAATTTGATGAAAGTAACACATTAATAAGAGTTTGGCTGGAATTTTATGGTTCAGATAAAATGGGTAGGAAAAAAAGGCAAAAAGCAGCCGCTCTAGCAGTACAAAACAGAGTTGGCAATCTCGCTGTTCCCATTGAATTACGAACAGCAAATATTTCATTAACATCGGATAGAAAATGTATAGCCAAACGCAAACATTTTCCATTAACTTCAGCTCTTGCTTTAACTATACATAAGTCGCAAGGTGGAACTTTTGACGAAATAGTATATGAGTATAGTAAAGTGCATTCTCAGGAACTTGTTTATGTTGCGCTCTCTCGGGTGACTAATATTGAAAAATTGTATATCACGACAAAAAAATGATACATTCAAGTTTTATCATAATCGAAAGCAAGCTGCATCGACTGCAATTTTGTTGCAAGAATTCAAAAGACTGTCTTTAAATAGTGTTCAGACGATAGCTCAAAGTGTATTAGAATTCATTAGTAATAGAAATGGTATTTCAATAATGACTTTCAACTGCCAAAGTCTAAATAGTCATAAATACGATTTACAAGATTCAGTTACAAGAAAAACAAATGTGTTACTTCTTACCGAAACTTGCATGACGTATGATAATCCGATTGACATACCTAATTTTAATTGTATTGTTCAGTTCAAACGAGATACTGTTTCAAAAGGGGGTAGCTATTTACCAAAATGAAAATGATATTACTAATATTATGACTCCGCATATTGAAATAAATATTGCACACGTTAGCGATGTTAATGTTAGGCGCTCAGTTGTTGGAGATATTTGTGCGAGCTTATGTAAACTTAGAAATGGCTTACAAATAGTTATGATAGCAATTTACATTTCTCCGAATCCAAAATTGGACGAGGTAGAGCATTTTATTCATCGCACTTTACTGGAGTACACTGAAGAAGGGTCGAAAATACTTGGTACAAATGGTAATAAATTTCCACTTATCTTGGCTGGCGATTTTAACATTAACTTCGCTGATAAAAATCAGAGCGGTTGACAACTTTTCTATCAAAAAATTTAATTTGAAAATGAATAATGATCCACAAGAGTCCACAACAAAATATGGGACCACCATTGACGCGGTATTTTATAGGTATTTAGACGATATTAAGTCGCAAACTTATGTTTCTTATTTCAGTTATCATAAACCTATAGTTTCAATGTTAAAAAATATTCCTGAGTGACCAACAGCTATTGTAAGATAATAAAATAAAATAAAACCCACATGTATTGTAAAATAATGAAAAAAATATATTATTAAACAGTATTAACGTTTTATTTTTATTTATTTAATAATAATAGAAAAATTTGTTTTTTATCGGTCACCACGCTCAAAAAGTGTAACTTGAATTAATATCAAAGAAAAAGAAATACTGCATGAATAAAATAAAAAAAACAGCTATTGTAAGATAATAATAAAAAATAAAACCCACATGTATTGTAAAATAATGAAAATATATTATTAAACAGTATTAACGTTTTATTTTTATTTATTTAATAATAATAGAAAAATTTGTTTTTTATCGGTCACCACGCTCAAAAAGTGTAACTTGAATTAATATCAAAGAAAAAGAAATACTGCATGAATAAAATAAAAAAAACAGCTATTGTAAGATAATAATAAAAAATAAAACCCACATGTATTGTAAAATAATGAAAATATATTATTAAACAGTATTAACGTTTTATTTTTATTTATTTAATAATAATAGAAGAATTTGTTTTTTATCGGTCACCACGCTCAAAAAGTGTAACTTGAATTAATATCAAAGAAAAAGAAATACTACATGAATAAAATAAAAAAAACAGCTATTGTAAGATAATAAAAAATAAAACCCACATGTATTGTAAAATAATGAAAATATATTATTAAACAGTATTAACGTTTTATTTTTATTATTTTTATTTATTATTTATTTAATAATAATAGAAAAATTTGTTTTTTATCGGTCACCACGCTCAAAAAGTGTAACTTGAATTAATATCAAAGAAAAAGAAATACTGCATGAATAAAATAAAAAAAAACAGCTATTGTAAGATAATAAAATAAAACCCACATGTATTGTAAAATAATGAAAATATATTATTAAACAGTATTAACGTTTTATTTTTATTATTTTTATTTATTTAATAATAATAGAAAAATTTGTTTTTTTATCGGTCACCACGCTCAAAAAGTGTAACTTGAATTAATATCAAAGAAAAAGAAATACTGCATGAATAAAATAAAAAAAACAGCTATTGTAAGAAAATAAAATAAAACCCACATGTATTGTAAAATAATGAAAATATATTAAACAGTATTAACGTTTTATTTATTTAATAATAATAGAAAAATTTGTTTTTTTATCGGTCACCACGCTCAAAAAGTGTAACTTGAATTAATATCAAAGAAAAAGAAATACTGCATGAATAAAATAAAAAAAACAGCTATTGTAAGAAAATAAAATAAAACCCACATGTATTGTAAAATAATGAAAATATATTATTAAACAGTATTAACGTTTTATTTATTTAATAATAATAGAAAAATTTGTTTTTTATCGGTCACCACGCTCAAAAAGTGTAACTTGAATTAATATCAAAGAAAAAGAAATACTGCATGAATAAAATAAAAAAAATAAGATTATAATTGCTTAAGTTGATACAGCATGCTATGCAATAGCTTTACCGCGGCAGTCCCCGAGTGACACACGTCTTTTTTTTGTTTAGGAATAGGAGTACTTTTCCAAAACAACAAATCTTGTGTTGTTATATTTACTTCAAAATCAATATTTTTGTCGAGCAAAACTTTTAAATACTCCCAATCTGTATGTCTAATGGAAAGATAAGGTGGTATATCGCTTGCTTTTTAAGTCCAATCCATTTTCAATAGCAATGAAGGTCTTGGATATTTGTCGAGTGATGAAAACGTCGATCAAGACAGGTAATTTCCTTGTGTCGGAAAGCCAGAAAGTCGGCTTGCCAGTAGATATGAAGTCGCATCCAGTGGCCATAACAGCTTTAAATAGCTCTCTCCTCTTCGGTGTCGTAACTCTGGAACCACATTGTGTTTTGCGTTAAAATCACCACCCATGATGAATTTCCCATGGTGTTTTAATATAAGTTCTGTTTGCAAGTCCTGTTTTATATTGTGTCTACGTGAGCTATATATTGCTGTAATGCTTATTTTAGATTGAACCGATATGGTCGTGGTTTGGAATTCTGGGACACTCATATTAATTTCTTCGTAGTGGGGAATATCATCTCTGATAATTATGGCACTCCCCCCTCTCGCATTGTTATTTTGGTGGTTCGAGCGATACGTCTTGTAATTTTTGAATCTAACGAAAGTCTCATTTGTAAAATGAATTTCTGATATAAGACAAATATCAATTTTTTCAACATGGTGTAATGTCTCTAATTCTTTACTACGTTTGAGCAAGCGATTTGCATTCCAGGTCATAATTTTCATCGGTTTCATTTTTGCGCCTTATTTTCGTAGTGCTGTCGCTCTAATTTAGTAAAACTTTCGTGGGTAAGTCTATTTTGCTCTTCTAGCTTGTTGATTAACGAAAAATTGCCGGTAATATCACCAGTGGCATTTGTATTTGTTTGATTTTCAGACATATTTTGTTGAACTTTATTAGTACCTTTAGTTATGCTGGCATATGAGGAGCAGTAGAATCGGTTAGACTTAAGCGTTTTGGTTCATATTTATGCTCTTTATTTTCTCAGTCGCGTTTTTAATTCTTTGAAGTTGCTCTGCCAATTCACATCCCCTAGCATGTTTCCAGGGTAATTTTGACTACAGCATACAGCATTTTGGCGGTAGTTCGGCAGGTTTTGTGCAGCTTGGTGTTGTATGATTTCCGGCGTACAATACACACCTCGGTGGTTTACAACAATAGTTTCTAGTGTGACCGAATGCCTGACAGTATTTACACTGCGGCACAAGATTCGATGGCTTGATGGGCTCGAGTTTAACGACAGAATTTAGAATATGTTTGATTTCGTAAGTTTTCTTAATGTTCTCTGTAGATTCAAAGCATACAATTAACATATATAATGGATTACTTGTTTAATATTGAAGTTTATGTAAAACTAACTAACTTTAAACCCTGGCTTTTGAAGGTCTGCGACAATATTTTTAGGCTCACTTGAGTAACGAAGGTCTTTTACAATTACACGTATAACACGCGATTGCTTGTCTTCGTACCAGTACCAAGGAATTTTCGAGTCGTTTAATTTCCTTGTAAGTATTTTATAGTCGGAACTATCTGAAAAATTTATTTTACAGGAACTTGGGCCAGTGAGCTTGAGTGTGCAAGATTTTTTTTACATCTGCGTTAATCAAGGAACGCATCAAGAATTCGTTAAAATTCTCCGATATTATAATTGGCGGAGGGCGATGACTTACTTTTGTATCTATTTTACCTTCTGCTGTTCCATCCAAAATCGGAAACTTCAGTGTTACATGCCGTGAAGAATCTGCTTTGCGTTTCTTACTTTCCCTACTTTTTTTCTTTTTTAAAGCCAATTGGTTTCTTTTTCAAGCTCTTCTTCGTCTGTTTCGGCTGCAAAGGTCGATTTTAATGGAGAAGAAGACGTTTCATTTGTATATTTGGTTAGTGACTTCTTTAAGTTCTCATTTTAAGGTTTAAGTGAAGCATATTCGTTTTTCAATTCATTGTTCAATGTTTTTATTTTCTTAATGCGTTCGAGTAACATACCTATTTGGTTACATTGTGTACCCCCACCGGGAGGCGAAGTTTGTGATTACGTTAAGTAAAAGAAACTGCCTTACCAACTGCTTTACCGACTGCACGTGCAGATATTGTAGTGTCCCTGGCCTGACAGAAACAGCTGATACCCACTTTAGATGTTCGGAGGAGAATCTTTGCGCGAAAACTATCTGAGTGTTTTTAATTTGGTATTATTTTTTTATTCCAAATGTTATATGGTAAATTATTTAGGTTTTTAAATATTTTTGTAGAAATTTCGAGTAAATTGATATACCGTGTTTGCCAACGACGGCAACAGTCGGCACAGTTGCCAACTTTGATGTCCTCCAGTGAATCTGCTTACGAATTTCCACAGCCTGGATTTCAGGTATATTTATATATACAGTGATGCTCCAGATATCCGCCCGTTTCAATTCCAAACTTTACCAGACAGTCTTAAATTGGTTAGCTTTTAAGGATATGTTTGAGAAGCTTGTCCACAGCAGAAGTGACTTGCAGCTGACCTTTAAACTGGGAGAATTGTGACAATAAGTGAAGGCGGAAAATGATCTGTTTGTATGTGGCTTGTACACAGGTAAGTATGAAGAAGTCTGGGCTGAACTGAAACAACGTTACGACAACCCATACATCAGACGCTTAAAAATTTTGCGGATAGTCTACGTAATGACTTCAGAACGCTTAAAATGATGAATGCGCTAGTAAAATATGCAAATGTACTATATAACATCCTATAGTTGTACCAGTGCTATTACCGAAACTACCGGTTGTTACCCGAACCGAATGTGGAGTGATCCTAAAACCAATGACATCCCGAAAATGGAAGACGGGATAATGTTCGTGGAATGGCGTGAGGCTAACCTGCTGACATCAGCTAAAGTTTCGTAGGCATCATTATGTTTCAATTTGCTCAAGGCTTCAAATTTAATGCTTCAAATTTAATGGGAAATGTTTAATATCCCTTTTAGCATTTATTTTTCGAGGAGTATTTCTTTCAAATATTGGTCGCTGGTACGTCTCAGATGGTCCATTCGTTGAGTCAAATTTTCCATGACTCGTTCGAGCATTTCGACCCTAACTGGTGGCTAACCGACCGGCTCAAAACGTGAAATTATCTGCTCACCGAAATGATGTGATATGTTGAAAGTGGCGTCGTCCTGTTGAAACCAAATGTAGTATAATTTCATGCCTCAAATAGTCGGTTATCATGAAATATGGACCGATGATTCCACCATACAGACACATTAAGACAGAAATGGGCCTCATTGCTAAACAAAATTTAGCTCGAAACGTCGAATCTTCCTGGAGCTTTTCAAGAGCACATAGAGCGAAGCGATATCGCTTGGGAAGGTCGAACGGCTTCAGTTCTTGTACAAGATGTATTTTGTACGCTTTAAACTTAAGATCTCTACGTAATATGCACAAAATTGTTCCATGCGTCTGTCTGAGTTGCTGCGAACGGCCTGAATCGACTCTCCGTGTCTTCGTATACTCTCTCGGCACGGCTGCTATATTTTCTTCCCTGTGTTCCGGACGTAATCTATTCAATCGAACTTTCATAATAATTTGTAAACAATGTTAAGTCTTTCCATGATGATCACCTGTTGGAAGAACTGTTCTCTTAGAGACGGCAAACGTGCTTCTTGCTGATTATAAGGCTATCTTAAAAGATTGCCGAAAACTTTACGACATTGGTTCTCAGGTGAGCTTCATTTGCGAATCATTAGTATCTATTTTAAATTTTCCGAGAAGCTCCAGCGAATTTCAAGTCATATCCTCAACTACCTCAAAGCCAAAGATATTATTAGAGTTAGCTTTCAGTCTCATGTGGACGAGAAGTTCCAAATCGGATTCAATGCATACATCATTAGTTCATATTATTATAGACATCAGGATCAATCATCATTGAAAGGGTCTTCATTTGGCCGATCCTGCGTTCGGTATACCAAAACTGCTGATTGGCACAGGTATTTGGCCTGTTATTGCTTTAAACGACGTAGTTCTCGATTCACATAACGAACCACGTATAGTATATGTATATTACATACCCGTCTGGAATGGGTAGTGCTTGAACGAGCCGAAGCTAACCCTATTTTCACCGCTTATTGAAGTTACCAATTCTACCACCGATAAACTTCCACGAAAATTTTGGGAAATAGAAGAACCTTCCGAGAACCTTATAATTGGTTCCAGGCATCGAAAATGGCAACATAACCTTTGGAGGGAGTGCTCTAATGAACTCTTACGTACCTATAAACTTAGGACAGTGACGTACGGTATAGCAAGCAGTCCTTCTAATGCTGTTAAGTCATTGTGACAGTGTGCAATGATAATTGGAAAGTGACCCTTCATAGCTGTTATGTTCATGATTATTTAGAAAGTGTTCACACAACAGAACTGGCCATCCACCCTGTACGGGACGTTGATGATTCTTCAACAAGGTACATTCTAGTTAAATAAGTGGTACTCCGACTGCGTCTAGACCCAGAAAGAAATTAGTAGCCCTATGTCGTCTGCGCCGGAGATAAATTATAGGGACCACCTCTCATTCACGCGGTTAATAAATAATCATCACCTGTACCATGTCACAGCTGAAGAAAACGTTGGTATCGGGAGCGCTTTACTGATGACATCCTTTCGAACACAGCGCATACCTTTGAAAGCAAGGCTTAACCGTTTGAGTGCCTTACTGAATACAATTGCTCTCTATAGCATAATTGGTCGCCAATTCTTACTCTACAATGAACTGAGTAATCTACTTGTTACGGCCGGAATTCCAGATCACTCATTCCTCTTCACGATGATCTAGCCACCTATTGATGATATTACAGGCGCGTCGCAAGCGCCAATGCTACAGTGAACTGAGTAATCTACTTGTTACGACTGAAGTTTTCTGGAATTCCAGACCACTCATTCTTCTTCACGATGATCTAGCCACCTATTGATGATATTCCAGAAAGTCGTATTTTATATTCTCAACAATTACATAAATTGTTCAAACATTTTTGGAAGCGGTGGAACCGTGAATATATATCCAGCAATGCGATATAGTACTGATTCAGAGCGAGCATTAGCGCATAGTACGCATCACAGAAGTTCTCCCCTGCAGTGGCGGATTGGTACGAATAGTAACTGTTGAGTATAACAGTAACAAACGTACACCCGAAAAACTTTTTGATAAACACCAATGTTAACTTCCAGTGCAAGAAGTCCTGAATCCTCAGCTCGGGAGGAATGTTAACGATTAATAATAACTTCACTTAATTTGATTGATTTATACTGTGCAATTTGTCATCACCATTATCCAGTTACACACCTATCTGGCATCACCTTTATCAATTGACGCATTTTAAATTCGCATTTTTACCGTTGTTTGGGGATTGTGCAGTATGCAAGCACAACGAGAATCATCATTATCAGATGATGCGCTTTATCTTTGGTACATTATACCATACTACAGTGGTTTGGTCAGGTCATTGTATCGCATGCAATAGCAACCTTGCTACTTTCGATAGTTCGCATACATACTATCCATCTTAATATTATAAATGCGAAAGTAACTCTGTCTGTCTGTTACTATTTCACGCGTAAACGACTGAACGGATTTTGATGAAATTTAGTTAGGAGATAGTACTTAGTTACATGTATTATTTCATTTTTAGCTGAAGGTTTTAGCTGTTTGCTTAAACTTCGGCTTTATCGGTTTTCTGCCATATTTAAATTGCTTGCATTTTTCGCAATTACCTATAATTAGCTGTATATGTTCCCTTAATTTTAGATAGTATATTTTATGCTTAAGTGTATTGTAAGTCTCGTTTATTCCGCTTTGCATTGACTCATTACTCTGGTAAAGTGAAATTTGTTTATGCAGGTCTTCTTCTTGTATAATTTCTGTTGCACTTTTTGTACATTTTATGAATTGCAGCTTGCTATTGCAAGAAAACATGCTTATAAGTATTAGTTGAATTTTGTGGTAATCGGCCTCCTCAACTTCGGAAAAAATACCCACTTTGCCCCTGTCAATATGTCTTCGGAAAATATTTTTCAATATCTTCTCCGTATCACTAGGGTTAATCTCCATTACTTTCCTTCCATGTATTATTTGAACTTCAGTTTGGGGACTATATGTTATTATAATTTGGGTCTTATACTTGTTGACAATTTCTTCTTTAATAAAGAAATGTTCTAACAGTTCCTCTTCTGCGGAATGTATTGTATCTGACATTTCTAAATTGGATTCTTTATCATTGCTTTCGTCAATTTTTGGAAAGTTTTCAATCCGGCTTAAAAAATCTGCTACTACATTATTTTTACCTTTCTGATATTCCATATCATAATTGAACTCTTGCAGTTTCAATAGCCACCTTTGGTGACGTTGTGAGACCTCCCTACCTTTATATTTATTATTTAAAAACACTATCGGGCTATGATCAGCTATAATTTTAAATTTTGTGCCATAAATGTACGGCCTGAAATAGGTTATTGAATATATAATGGCTAGAAATTCGTTTTCTGTTGTAGCATATTTCTGCTCATGGTTATTTAATGTCCTGCTAATGTAGCACATTGGCTGACTTTGTTGAGAAAGCACTGCGGCTGTTGCGTAATCACTTGCATACGTTGTAATAGTAAACTTCTTATCATATTCAGGGAATTTTAAAATTGGATGTAATGAAATTAATGTTTTCAAATTTTCAAAACTAACTATGTACTGCGGATCTCTTGGATTTATTTTATAACCTTTTTTTAAGTAATTTTTTATTGGATAGGCTTCTTTCGAATAGTCTTTAATAAATTTCCTATAATACCCTGTAGCTCACAAAAAATCTTTATGCTGTCTCTCTGTTTACGGAAGTTCCAACTCTTTTATTGCTATAATTTTTTCTGTATTAGGTTTAATTCCATCTTTCGTTATAGTATGCCCTAAGAATTTCGTTTCCTTTTTTAGAAAGCTACATTTGCTTGCTTGAATTTTTAAATTGTGATTCGCTAAAACCGCGAAAATTTTTTCAAGTGATACAATATGCTCTTCTAAGGACGTGGAAAATACCAAAATATCATCCAGGTAGACAACACAAATTTTGTTTATGAATTCTCTTAGAATCTCGTTCATCATTCTTCGGAACGTGGCTGGGGCATTTTTAAGCCCAAAAGGCATACGGACGTACCCATACAGTCCTGCCGGAGTAACGAAAGCTGTCTTTTCGATGTCCCTTTCTGCCATTAATATTTGGTGATAACCTTTGGCTAAATCAGTGGTGCTAAAGTATTGCGTCTTGCCCAATTTATCCAAAATCCCATAAATATTTGGCAGAGGGTATTTATCATCGACAGTCAGTTGGTTAAGTCTCCTATAGTCAACCACTAATCTATATTTTTGAATATTTGAACCCTCCGTTTTCTTTGGTACAATTGAAATAGGTGAGCTATACCTGCTCCTACTTTTTCGGATTATTCCCTGACTTTCTAACTCATAAATTTGCTTTCTTACCTCTTCTTCGTATTTTGGAGGTAGTCTGTAGGTTCTTGAATTTATCTCCTGATTGGTTGTGGTCTTAATCTCATGTACCACGGTTTTTGTGTTGGTGAGATTATCGCCCTCTTTGTAAAATAATTCGTAGAATCGGTTTAATAGAATTTCAATCTTGCTTCTTTCATCTGATCTTAAATGATCAAGTGCAATATGTTTTTGTTCACTCACTTCCAATGAATAAACCTGTTCCTGAACAGTTTTCATATGAAAAGGAATCATTGTTCCATTTTTCAAAGTTATATTCATTTTTTCCTTATCAATTATTTTAAAATTTTTGAAAATAAAATCATTTCCTAATAACAAATCATATGGCTTGTCGAAACCTAACAATATCTATCTAATCATAGCATTTTTTTCGTAATTAAATTCCGCAGGGCAAGGACTTTTTACTTTAATGATTGGTTTTTTAATATTGCCATTTAATGTACTTATAATCTTTATTTTCATTATACTAATAATGGAACCTGGATCTACTAAAGTGCACCACTATAATATCTCCAGGCTAATTGGTAAAAAAACCGTCATTAAGGTTTGTTTCTACCGGTTCCTCAACCCGACTCATAGTACCTACTTCCATGGGAGTAGGCCTATTGAAATTCCTAGACCTATAATGTTATTGTTATTCCAAGTATTCCTAGAGTTCTGTCTAGAAAAAATATTTGTATTTTGTGGTCTGCTATTATGTTACCCGATCCATTTGTTTGATCTCGAAAATTGTATGTATTATTAGTTCTATTATTTTGTTGCTGACTTGCATAATTATTTGTATATGTTGGGCTGTAAAATTATTTCTATTACTTGGCGCATTGTTTGGCGTCCTATAATCGTGATTTTTTCTTTGGAACCTATTAAAATCTAAATTATTGGATTTTTTAAATGAAGGATTTAAATTACCTTCGTCTAGTCCTATGAAACTATATATAATTCCTGATAACTGAGTCAATGAAATTGAGTTCCTTATTGCATATCATTGCCTCTCCGTTTTCATCGAGAGCTCCAAATTCAGTTATAGCATTAATTATTTCATTAATTCTGCTGCTTAACTCACTAATGCTACCTACCACTAATGCTCGCAATATATTTATTTTCCTAGTTATGGTCATTTGATTTTTCCTAGGCTTAAAATGTTGTTTTAGTTTTATTTTGCAAACTTCCCAAGTAGCTGGTGGGGCAAGATGCAAATAATTTTTTGCTTTCCCACTTATTTTTAAATCGTACACTACTTTAAAAACTTTTTGTTCCTGGTTTAGATAATCCCTCAGAAACCTATCTATTGCTTCAATGAATGCTGGCAATTGGCTGGCATCACCATCAAAAGAATTTACATATTTTACGAGTATATCTTTTTCAATACCTTGTCTTATTGACCTCTGCTTATGTATTGCATTTAATTCTAACAATTGTATAATTGCTACTACATACATAATTTTCTAAATTCCTATTATTATGTTGATGTTGTTGTTTTTGTTATAGCTGCTGCTGCTGTTGTTGTTTTTTTTGTCTCTTACTATTATTAGACGTCTTACGCTTTTAGATGCTGTAAAACAATTGATATTCATTCACTATTGAGTTTTATTACTAAATTGTTATTATTATATACATCCATATTAATATTATAAATGCGAAAGTAACTCTGTCTGTCTGTTACTCTTTCACGCCAAAACGGCTGAACGGATTTTGATGAAATTTAGTTAGGAGATAGTACTTACTTACATTTTTATTATTAGGTAGTTAAGGTAGCTGTTAGATGCAGGTAGTTTCTTAACCAATCATTCATATCTCTAGGTTTACTCAGATACGTATTATTCTTTATTTTTGCAGTCGCTTTCATTTGTTAATTCTGCAAAAACTATAACATGCTCTGAGCTATTAAAAAGTGCTACCAATGCACCACAAATGTTTTTTTGATATAAAAAAAAATAAAAATATTAAAAAAAAAATATCGTCGCTAATGTGCAAAACAAAATTTAACATACATATAATACATGCCACGTTGTGACATAACCTTCATGTCACCACATAGTAGCAAACAGTAAGGTTACCTTTGAAAAGAGGTATACTCGTATAACAACAATTTTGCGATCGGATGATTAACTCCAACAATTCAATTAGTAACTTCGACTAGCGGTACTTGGCAATGACAACTAATCCAATTAGTTCCAGTGAGAACCAATCGGCAATGGCAACTCATCCAAATAGTTCCAGTGAGAACCAACCAGCATTGCAGCTGTCAGTGAGCGATATTGTGAAAGATGCACACAGAGTTCACGAATTCCGCGGAGACGACATATGTATATGCCCTCTCTTCATTTTTAAGAGAAGTCGACGACGTACTGTATACAGATCCAACAGCATGCGAATATGTATACCGAAAGGTAATCCTAAATAAAAATCAAGGTAAAGCATTACATGCAATTCGTACTACATCGTCAGATGCAAACTGGATCGAAATCAAAGCAACCCTAATCAGAACTATCGGCATTAAGGAAACATGCCATCAACTTTACCAGCAACCGTTTGCTCTTCGACATACTAACATTAGAATTTATTTTGAATTGTTAATAAATATTATATATTACACAAATTAAACAAAAAATTTGAATACGATGTAAGTAAACCAATAGAATTAGTCCTCTAAATAATGAAAAAATCATTTTAAGAACATTTTTGAATAATATAGATGCTAATTTGGCTTCGACAATTATAAATAGGAATATAAATTGCTTATCAGATGCTTATAATTTATTAGAAAGCGAAGGTTTAATTCGTAATCAGAATAATTGTAATAGTATAAATTTCAATGATGATTACTATAACCATGCAAAACAAAGTAGACATACAGATTCAAGTTACAACTATAACAGAGATAAACAAGAATATAAAATAAATCAACAATATTTGAGAAATTATAATAAAAATTTTCAAAAATTCCATCCTGATCAAAATAGAAAGTTTTTGCCAAGGCAGAATTATTCAAGTCAAATTAATAATAAATTTCGGTTGCAAAATTCCAATCAATATAATCGCCCAAATTTTAGGAGAAGTGAACTAATAAATGCAGATTACGCACAAGGTGATGAAATTGATAACAACCAAGTTTCAAATTTTCATGTTATAGCCTCAAAGGAACATTACTTACAATAGAGCTTCACATAGAAAACAATACTGTTTTATGTTTAGTAGTAGTAGGCTCAACTACTTCACTTCTAAATGAAAAAGTACTACCTTAATACAAAAGAATTCCACTTCAAGTTCCATTAAAATTTAAATCTTTAAATAGTGAAACTAAAATTAATTTTAAATTTTTAACAATTTACCAAAAGAATTTAAAAAAGATGCAACAATGTCATGGAAGTTAACCAGCTTTGAGGGAAAAACTTTTGATGCAATTCTAGGACAAAATATTTTAAAACCACTTAAAGCAATTATTAATATGGACAAAGAAAGTATCTATTACTAAAAATAACATCGAAATTAAATTTGTGAGAGATTATCCATATAGTAAAATAAACGAATTTCATTACTTAAATACAATCAATCCACCAAATCCTTGTTAAAGAAGAAGACAAGTTGAACACAATTTGAAGAGCTTTCAGGAAAGCTTTCAACTTCTCTTCTATTCCTACCAGGGGCGTGGCAATAGTGTTCACAAAAAAATGTAGTATTTTGAGAAAAATCACATTTTTGTTTCAACTTTGTAAACACTCTAGCGGCTAAACTATTTGACCTAGGTGAGTCAATAAAAAGCATTGGTTAGATAATTTGAAGAACTTTCAGGAAAGACTTCAACCTCTTTTCTATTTCTTCCAGGGGAGTGGCAATAGTGTTCATAAAAATGTATGTTTTTGAGAAAAATCATATTTTTGTTTCAACTTTGCAAACGCTTATAATTTCTTGCTCTTAATTGAAATGGGCGATTTTTATCAAAATTGCTGGATTGCACTTTTTCCTGGAATTTGTAGAAAATTAGTTTAATAAAGATTGAATTGAAAATTTTTAATAAAATTTTTGTATTAAAATATTTTTAATAAAAAGCTTTTAATAAAACTTTTTTTCAATAAATATTTTTTATAATAAATTTTTTATAAATTTTCTATTAAATTTTTTTATAAATGTTTTAATAAAATTTTTTGTGGGACGAGCCACAATATATTATAATATAATATTTCAACGTTTTATACAACATGGCAACATCATGTCAGCAAGTCAGCTGCGCCTGGCTTACAAGCAACGCTGAAACAGAGAACATAAAACATAGAGAAGGTGCAAATTGAATTCTGTATGATGTTCGATTGGACGGCTAACAGAGCTTATAAGATTGAAGTAAGGAATTCACCATTCTCGCTGCTATTTAGCAGATATGAGCACGTTCAATGGCAGAAATATATGTAAAACGACTGAATTCTTTGCGAGAATGAGTAAAGAGAAATGCTTTGATGAAAAATATACAAACTCACACAAAGAATGTAAAAAGCATTCTCTTAGTAACATATGCATGTATTATATGAACCATTGTCACATAAGTATGCGTGATTATTTTGTGTTATAAGAACCATTGTTTTCCGAAAATGGTAAAAATTTTATGTTATAAAATTTAACAAAAATAATTTTCTATAAATTATTATTTCAAAAATGATATTAATTTCGACTATTATGAAATGAACTTAAATGTGCTCATATAAACACTTCCATTCATTCCTTCCATTTCTTAAAAAAAATTAATGACCTTCATGAAATATGCATATTCGCATTATTTCGTTATCATTTCCATATTTGTACCAATAGAATTTCTATTGTACATATATTATTTCTTTGGCACATTTGTCTGTATGTTTACGAAAGCAAATGCGAGTCACATACATACATATGTACATACATTCATAATAACAAGTGTCGCACGCTTCTTTCGCATCTCCGTTTTCATGGTCAACCAATGGCCGAAACTTGCGTTTTGTCAAAGAGTCAAGTGCTGAACAAATTGAGCACGACAGACTGCAAGCGACATCTGTCAAATATTGTAAAATACACACGTTCTTATGGACACAGTTAAGTAGTTGTGCAGCTGGCTTAATAACTGTGTCCCTAAGAACGTGTGTATTCTAATATTTGTCGCGCTCATTGGTTCAGCACTTATGTGATGATAGAAAATCCGAGCTGTGCCGAAAGAAACTAACAAACGATCGCCGATTGTTACCGCTTCCCTTGCTGCTCGAACAGCGTCGCCAACAAGCTAGCGTAAATATGTATGAAGATGTATGAGCGTGCATACATATCGACGCAGATTTTGCGAGTCACGGAAAATATTTTAGACAAATATTGTAAATCGACAAGGGCTATGTTGCCACTTTTGTCACTTCTTTCTGTGAAGAATCATCAGAAAGTTGTTCAATTTATGATTTTTAGCTTTTTGCCATCGTCGCGAAAAGACGCTTGTGGGCAAAGGCATGCTCGGGGAGATGTTACGGCGTCTGTTTCTATGAATGAAGCGAGGTTGCTTGTGGAATTTGCGCCTGCGTTTATGAATGAAATTGTTATTGCTGTAAAATTTACTACATTTGGCTTCGCCAATTCTGGCCGCCATATTGACTTCTGCCATGCTTATGCTATTTAGGCAATTGTTGTTTTTGTAGAACAATGTTTCAATTTTTTTGTTGGTGACATATTCACATGTGTACGCATATGTATGTTTGTATGCTTATGCATTAGTTGTTCGGAAGTGTATACAAATATATGTACATATAAATATATATGAATGCATGAACATGCAAATTAATGCGCGCGCATGTAATATACATACATATGTATGTACTGATAAGTGATAAAATCATGATTTGAATTTCTGAATGCGCACATGCGTATACATAAGTACATATGTACATGCAATCATATGGGTAGATAGTAAGATTAATATGATAGACGATATGTTTATATATTGTTGTGATAAATTCAATTTCTATTACTAAGAAACATAATACAAAAATATTTATTAGTATAGTATATTATGTAAAAATCAAATTAAATGATTAAATATACAAGTCTAAATTGACTGTAAATAGTACTATGCATGCATTCATACAAAACTATACTCATATCATAATTATTACATGCCAATATGGAAATGCCGACGGCAAAACGCAAAAGCATACATACATATTTGCATACATTGCGAAAGAAAAAATTGAAGCATGGAAATATCACAACGCTGTTGTAGGGAGTATCATAAGGAGCATGCATACATATGTATGTATATTTATGTCTCTTCATATTCATGAGTATGTGAGAGAGCTGTATTTGTACACATTTTTCGCTGTTAAAAATGGAATATCAAAGAACTTATTTTTCTTCGATATTCCCTGATTGCGCATATGTACATGCTATGGCATCATAAGCCGTACGTATATTATTTCTCTTCATATTCTCTGTTTGAGTATGTGGAGAACTGTTAAAAATGTTAACATTTCACATCGTGAATTCTGAAGTTGTGAGGTGAATTCCTTACTCCAATCTTATAAATTGTTCGACATCGAACCTGCACCTTCTCTATGTTTTAAGTTCTCTGGCTGAAATGACTACGACACAAAACGAGCCCAGGAATACATAGTTAACCATTAGGCTTGAGGACGCCCGCTGTTAATACTATAAGTAATACAATTCCTTTAGAATTGGTTTTTTGAAAGTTTGGTAATCCCAAGGGTAGCCGGTCTCAGCGGAAGAGTTGAAATAACTGACTACACAAGAGCGACGTTAGCGTCTAAATACCTACACCAGAGAACTTAAAACATAGAGAAGGTGCAGGTTCGATGTCGAACAAATTATAAGATTGGAGTAAGGAATTCACCTCACAACTTCAGAATTCACGATGTGAAATGTTAACATTTTTAACAGTTCTCCACATACTTAAACAGAGAATATGAAGAGAAATAATATACGTACGGCTTATGATGCCATAGCATGTACATATGCGCAATCAGGGAATATCGAAGAAAAATAAGTTCTTTGATATTCCATTTTTAACAGCGAAAAATGTGTACAAATACAGCTCTCTCACATACTCATGAATATGAAGAGACATAAATATACTATGTATGTATGTATGCATGCTCCTTATGATACTCCCTACAACAGCGTTGTGATATTTCCATGCTTCAATTTTTGCTTTCGCAATGTATGCAAATATGTATGTATGCTTTTTGCGTTTTGCCGTCGGCATTTCCATATTGGCATGTAATAATTATGATATGAGTATAGTTTGTATGAATGCATGCATAGTACTATTTACAGTCTATTTAGACTTGTATATTCAATAATTTTATTTGATTTTTACATAATATACTATACTAATAAATATTTTTGTATTATGTTTCTTAGTAATAGAAATTGAATTTATCACAACAATATATGTATAAATATATCGTCCATCATATTAATCTTACTATCTACCCATATGATTGCATGTATGTACTTATGTATACGCATGTGCGCATTCAGAAATTCAAATCATGATTTTATCACTTATCAGTACATACATACATATGTATATTACATGCGCGCGCATTAATTTGCATGTTCATGCATTCATATATATTTATATGTACATATATTTGTATACACTTCCGAACAACTAATGCATAAGCATACAAACATACATATGCGTACACATGTGAATATGTCACCAACAAAAAATTGAAACATTGTTCTACAAAAACAACAATTGCCTAAATAGCATAAGCATGGCAAGTCAATATGGCAGCCGAATTGGCGAAGCCCAAATGTAGTAAATTTTACAGCAATAACAATTTCATTCATAAACGCAGGCGCAAATTCCACAAGCAACCTCGCTTCATTCATAGAAACAGACGCCGTAACATCTCCCCGAGCATGCCTTTGCCCACAAGCGTCTTTTCGCGACGATGGCAAAGCTAAAAATCATAAATTGAACAACTTTCTGATGATTCTTCACAGAAAGAAGTGACAAAAGTGGCAACATAGCCGTTGTCGATTTACAATATTTGTCTAAAATATTTTTCCGTGACTCGCAAAATCTGCGTCGATATGTATGCACGCTCATACATCTTCATACATATTTACGCTAGCTTGTGGGCGACGCTGTTCGAGCAGCAAGGGAAGCGGTAACAATCGGCGATCGTTTGTTAGTTTCTTTCGGCACAGCTCGGATTTTCTATCATCACATAAGTGCTGAACCAATGAGCGCGACAAATATTAGAATACACACGTTCTTAGGGACACAGTTATTAAGCCAGCTGCACAACTACAAACTGTGTCCATAAGAACGTGTGTATTTTAATATTTGACAGATGTCGCTTGCAGTCTGTCGTGCTCAATTTGTTCAGCACTTGACTCTTTGACAAAACGCAAGTTTCGGCCATTGGTTGACCATGAAAACGGAGATGCGAAAGAAGCGTGCGACACTTGTTATTATGAATGTATGTACATATGTATGTATGTGGCTCGCATTTGCTTTCGTAAACATACAGACAAATGTGCCAAAGAAATAATATATGTATGTACAATAGAAATTCTATTGGTACAAATATGGAAATGATAACGAAATAATGCGAATATGCATATTTCATGAAGGTCATTAATTTTTTTAAGAAATGGAAGGAATGAATGGAAGTGTTTATATGAGCACATTTAAGTTCATTTCATAATAGTCGAAATTAATATCATTTTTGAAATAATAATTTATAGAAAATTATTTTTGTTAAATTTTATAACATAAAATTTTTACCATTTTTCGGAAAACAATGGTTCTTATAACACAAAATAATCACGCATACTTATGTGACAATGGTTCATATAATACATTCATATGCTACTATGAGAATGCTTTTTACATTATCAAATTATTTTTGTTTAATTTTATCACATAAAATTTTATCATTTTTACCAAAGTAATCACGCATATGTGACAATGGTTCATATAATTCACTATAAGCATGCATATGTCACTCAGAGAATGCTTGTTTACATTCTCTGTGTGATTGTATATTTTGTATATTTTTCTACAAAGCAATTCTCTTTATTTATTCTCAGTCGTTTTACATATATTTCTGCCATTGAACGTGCTCATATCTGCTAAATAGCAGCGAGAATGGTGAATTCCTTACTTCAATCTTATAAGCTCTGTTAGCCGTCCAATCGAACATCATACAGAATTCAATTTGCACCTTCTCCAGAGAACATAAAACATAGAGAAGGTGCAGGTTCGATGTCGAACAATTTATAAGATTGGAGTAAGGAATTCACCTCACAACTTCAGAATTCACGATGTGAAATGTTAACATTTTTAACAGTTCTCCACATACTCAAACAGAGAATATGAAGAGAAATAATATACATACGTACGGCTTATGATGCCATAGCATGTACATATGCGCAATCAGGGAATATCGAAGAAAAATAAGTTCTTTGATATTCCATTTTTAACAGCGAAAAATGTGTACAAATACAGCTCTCTCACATACTCATGAATATGGAGAGACATAAATATACATATGTATGTATGTATGCATGCTCCTTATGATACTCCCTACAACAGCGTTGTGATATTTCCATGCTTCAATTTTTGCTTTCGCAATGTATGCAAATATGTATGTATGCTTTTGCGTTTTGCCGTCGGCATTTCCATATTGGCATGTAATAATTATGATATGAGTATAGTTTTGTATGAATGCATGCATAGTACTATTTACAGTCTATTTAGACTTGTATATTCAATAATTTTATTTGATTTTTACATAATATACTGTACTAATAAATATTTTTATATTATGTTTATTAGTAATAGAAATTGAATTTATCACAACAATATATGTATAAATATATCGTCTATCATATTAATCTTACTATCTACCCATATGATTGCATGTATGTACTTATGTATACGCATGTGCGCATTCAGAAATTCAAATCATGATTTTATCACTTATCAGTACATACATACGTATATTACATGCGCGCGCATTAATTTGCATGTTCATGCATTCATATATATTTATATGTACATATATTTGTATACACTTCCGAACAACTAATGCATAAGCATACAAACATACATATGCGTACACATGTGAATATGTCACCAACAAAAATTAAAACATTGTTCTACAAAAACAACAATTGCCTAAATAGCATAAGCATGGCAAGTCAATATGGCAGCCGAATTGGCGAAGCCCAAATGTAGTAAATTTTACAGCAAGAACAATTTCATTCATAAACGCAGGCGCAAATTCCACAAGCGACCTCGCTTCATTCGTAGAAACAGACGCCGTAACATCTCCCCGAGCATGCCTTTGCCCACAAGCGTCTTTTCGCGACGATGGCAAAAGCTAAAAATCATAAATTGAACAAGTTTCCGATGATTCTTCACAGAAAGAAGTGACAAAAGTGGCAACATAGCCGTTGTCGATTTACAATATTTGTCTAAAATATTTTTCCGTGACTCGCAAAAATCTGCGTCGATATGTATGCACGCTCATACATCTTCATACATATTTACGCTAGCTTGTGGGCGACGCTGTTCGAGCAGCAAGGGAAGCGGTAACAATCGGCGATCGTTTGTTAGTTTCTTTCGGCACAGCTCGAATTTTCTATCATCACATAAGTGCTGAACCAATGAGCGCGACAAATATTAGAATACACACGTTCTTAGGGACACAGTTATTAAGCCAGCTGCACAACTACAAAACTGTGTCCATAAGAACGTGTGTATTTTAATATTTGACAGATGTCGCTTGCAGTCTGTCGTGCTCAATTTGTTCAGCACTTGACTCTTTGACAAAACGCAAGTTTCGGCCATTGGTTGACCATGAAAACGGAGATGCGAAAGAAGCGTGCGACACTTGTTATTATGAATGTATGTACATATGTATGTATGTGGCTCGCATTTGCTTTCGTAAACATACAGACAAATGTGCCAAAGAAATAATATATGTATGTACAATAGAAATTCTATTGGTACAAATATGGAAATGATAACGAAATAATGCGAATATGCATATTTCATGAAGGTCATTAATTTTTTTTAAGAAATGGAAGGAATGAATGGAAGTGTTTATATGAGCACATTTAAGTTCATTTCATAATAGTCGAAATTAATATCATTTTTGAAATAATAATTTATAGAAAATTATTTTTGTTAAATTTTATAACATAAAATTTTTACCATTTTCGGAAAACAATGGTTCTTATAACACAAAATAATCACGCATACTTATGTGACAATGGTTCATATAATACATGCATATGCTACTATGAGAATGCTTTTTTACATTATCAAATTATTTTTTGTTTAATTTTATCACATAAAATTTTTATCATTTTTACCAAAGTAATCACGCATATGTGACAATGGTTCATATAATTCACTATAAGCATGCATATGTCACTCAGAGAATGCTTGTTTACATTCTCTGTGATTGTATATTTTGTATATTTTTTCTACAAAGCAATTCTCTTTATTTATTCTCAGTCGTTTTACATATATTCTTCTGCCATTGAACGTGCTCATATCTGCTAAATAGCAGCGAGAATGGTGCATTCCTTACTTCAATCTTATAAGCTCTGTTAGCCGTCCAATCGAACATCATACAGAATTCAATTTGCACCTTCTCTATGTTTTAAGTTCTCTGGAGAAGGTGCAAATTGAATTCTGTATGATGTCTGTTTCTATGAATGAAGCGAGGTTGCTTGTGCAGAGAACTTAAAAGTATAGAGAAGGTGCAAATCGAAATCTGTATGACGGTTCGATTGCGCGGCTAACAGAGCTGATAGAATTTGTTTAAGGAATTCGCCGTGCTCTGGCTATTTAGCAGAATTGAGCACTTTCAGTGGCAGAAATATATGTAAAATGACTGAGAATAAATAAAGAGAATTGCTTTGTAGAAAAATATACAAAATATATAAAGACACACAGAGAATGTAAAAAAGCACTCTCTGAGTGACATATGCATGCTTATATTGAATTATATGAGCCATTGTCATATATGCGTGATTTTCACATATGCATGCTTATATTGAATTATATGAACCATTGTCACATATGCGTGATTACTTTGGTAAAAATGGTAAAAATTTTATGTGATAAAATTAAATAAAAAATAATTTTAAATAAATTATTATTTCAAAAATTATATTAATTTCGTCTATTATGAAATGAACTTATGTGCTCATATAAGCACTTCCATTCATTCCTTTCATTTCTTCAAAAAAAATAATGACCTTCATGAAATATGCATCTTCGCATTATTTCGTTATCATTTCCATATTTGCACCAATAGAATTTCTATGGCATAAGCATATGTATGTACATATGTATGTATATTATTTCTTTGGCACATTTGTCTGTATGTTTATGAAAGCAAATGCGAGCCACATACATACATATGTACATACATTCATAATAACAAGTGTCGCACGCTTCTTTCGCATCTCCGTTGTCACGGTCAACCAATGGCCGAAACTTGCGTTTTGTCAAAGAGTCAAGTGCTGAACAAATTGAGCACGACAGACTGCAAGCGACATCTGTCAAATATTAAAATACACACATTCTTAAGGACACAGTTATGTAGTTGTGCAGCTGGCTTAATAACTGTGTCCCTAAGAACGTGTGTATTCTAATATTTGTCGCGCTCATTGGTTCAGCACTTATGTGATGATAGAAAATCCAAGCTGTGCCGAAAAAATAAACTAATGGCCGCCGATTGTCACCGCTTCCCTTGCCGCTGTACAGCTCCGCCTACAAACCAGCGTAAATATGTATGAAGATGTATGAGCGTGAATACATATCGACGCAGATTTCTGCGAGTCACGGAAAAATATTTTAGACAAATATTGTAAATCGACAACGGCTATGTTGCCACTTTTGTCACTTCTTTCTGTGAAAAAGCATCAGAAAGTTGTTCAATTTATGATTTTTAGCTTTTGCCATCGTCGCGAAAAGACGCTTGTAGGCGAAGGCATGCTCGGGGAGATGTTACGGCGTCTGTTTTTATGAATGAAGCGAGGTCGCTTGTGGAATTTGCGCCTGCGTTTATGAATGAAAATGTTTTTGTTGTAAGATTTACTACATTTGTTCCTCGTCAATTTGGCTGCCATATTGACTTGCGATGCTTCTGCTTAGACAATTGTTGTTTTTGTAGAACAATGCTTCAATTTTTTGTTGGTGTGGTATGCTTGTATGCGTGTGCATTATTTGTTCGGCAATGTATGCAAATATATGTACATATAAGTATATATGAATGTATGAACATGCAGATCAATGCGCGCGCATGTAACACATTATATTGATAAGTGATAAAATCATGATTTGAATTTCTGAATGTGCACATGCGTTGACATAATAAGATTATGATATGAGCATGTGCAGAGACATAAGATTAATATGATAGAAGATGTACATATGTATGTACATACATGCATACATACATACATATGTATATATTGTTGTGACAAATTTAATTTCTATTAGTAGGAAATATAATATAATACAAAAATATTTATTAGAATAGTATATTATGTAAAAATCAAAGAAAATTATTAAATATGCAAGTCCAAATTGACTATAAATATTACTATGCATGCATTCATACAAAATATACTCCTATCATAATTATATTTACATGTCAATATTGAATTGCCGACGGCAAAACGCAAAAGCATACATATTTGCATACATTGCGATTCCCAAGTTGAAAGAAAAATTGAAGCATGAAAATATCACAATGCTGTTGTTGGGAGCATTATAAGGAGCATGCATACATACATATATTTATGACTCTTCATATTCGTGGGCATGTGAGACAAGAACATAAAAAATTTGTTTATGTTCTCTGTGTGAGAGTGTGTTTTATACAAATTATTCGCTGTTAAAAATGGAATTAAATATAAACAAGCAAAACGAAATTCTTCGTTGGGAGTGTATTTCTGTCTCTTCCTATTCTCTGCTTCGGCATATATGCCATGTCATCATATGCCGTAAATACAAATATTTCTGTCTCTTCATATTCTCGGTTAGAATATGTGAGAGAATTGTAAAAAATGTTAAAATTGCGAGGCGAATTCCGACCTACAATGTTAACAAATGCGGCGAATTCCTCCATCTGAATCTATCAAATGTTCGCAGTCGAACCTGCACCTTCTCTATACTTTACATTCTCTGTAAGCAGAAGATTTAAAGTTTTCTGGTAGTTCTGAATCGTCAGTATCTACAATTGCGTCATATGCAGCCTGGAGACGTGTCCAAAAATAGACAGTCACTGTCAGAAATGAATTTAGAGTATGATATGTCTTTCCCCTTTTTTGTTTCGTAGCACCTTGCTTCGAGCGTGTAGCTTCTGCAGGTGTACATGGACTTTTTTCGTCAGAAATCATCTTTCGGACTTTTAGTAACTGACTTCGTTTAGATTCTTTTGGATCAGAGCTCATTTATACAATGTGACGAACAAAAAAAAAGTAAATAAAAACTTGATTAGTATTCTAAAGTTGTAGATGTAATATTTCGAAGAGAAGACTCTTTTGTAAGTAAGAGTTTCAACGAAAATCTATAAAACAGATATTTTTTTATATACTGAAATTATTGAATTTAATTTCACCACAGATTTCGTATATATGTATGTATGTTCAGACAAGAACTCTTTTATGTGAATAAGAGTTTCGAATTAAATTAATGAACCAAAAACGCTTTTAATTGCCGCGTATAATCATGCGAATGTATAACCGACAACTCTTTTAAGTTAAATAAGAGTTGTTTTATTTTTGTTTCGAATTATGTAATTCAATAATATTCAATTTGATTTTATTTAATTATTTGTTATTAACCGCAAAAACAAATAATTTTTTTGTAACAATTTATTAATAACTTATTACTTCGGCTATTGACTAACGACTGAACTGAGCTTCGCTCAGGACAGCGAGTCGAAATCATAGCTCTAAGCAGAGAAGGTACATAAACAGTATGTATAAATAATTAGTACATACTTGCATATGTCACTCCTCCCACCAAAAGAAAGAGCAGTATCCTTATTTATCTAAGTACATTGATTTCAGATAATATTTTAACAATTGTTCATGTCTTACACCAAAGGGAACTAGTATTAATTAAGGTTCAATTTTAATACAAAAGACTTAAACTACGAATTTAAATTTCTACTTAGCTTATTAGGACTTCAATTAAAGTAAGAAATTAAACAACTATAAAGAATAAAGTTAGAAAGTAATTGTAACGATATACATGATTTATATGGTGTAGAATATTTTAATTTTCTTTAAATTTTTTCTTTCTTTTAAATTGAGTTTAGTATTTTCTTACCTTACGATTCTTAAATTTTACAATAAAATGTTCATTGTCGGTTTCAGCTTTAACTAACGCTACATTTCTGAAAGGATTTTTCGACTTGTCTAGACGTTTTCTAGAATTTTCTGCATTGATTAAAGAAGTATCTATGATGTTTTCTCTACGCGTTTTATTTGCATTATTTATTCTTTTTTCTTTTATAAGTTGGGCATTGAACTTAGGGGCTAAACGATTGAAAAATATGTTATATGGAGTTTCACCGGTAGTAGCATGTATTATACTATGATTGTACGTAAACAGAGTTTGTTCAATTTGCATGTATTTCAGCTCTTTGTCGTCTGAACTTTTAATTATGCGAAGTTTTTCATTCAGAGTCTTGTGAAAACGTTCAATATCTGCAATGCCCGTTTTTCTCGTAGTAACTTCTACCTGATTATTGAGTTGATCACACCACTGTTTTATGTTAACGTTATTAATACCTTGGTCCTGATCGATTTTTAACACCTTTGGAGGTCCCATAGTATTAAAAACTTTTGTAAGAGCCCGTTTCGTCTCTAACCAATTTAGAGTTTCGACTGCTTCTGCAGTTCCAACTTTCGAATACAAATCGATACAAGTAAGATAATGTTTTTATCCCATTTCCAAAAGTCGATTATACATTTTTCCCTAGGTTCGTACACAGTTGGTGTTATTTTAAATGGAATTTTGTTGGTAATGTGGTCATATTTGCACTTATTAAAAAGCTCACATTCATTCACAATTTTAGTAATTTATTTTAAATAATTCGGATAGTAATATTCTTTTTTAAAATGATTCGCAATTTTTTTAATACCTTGATGAGGACCTTCTAAATGGATTTCGATAATTTTAGTTTTAAATTCAGGAAAGTCGCTAATATTTTGGAGCTCTTTTGTTGCTCGCAATACTTTATGTCGCCTGTTGTTAATAAGAGTTTTAAAAACATTTTGAAATAGCACAAAATCTTTATCAACAGGCATAAAAATAGTTACGCTTTTGCCAATTAAAAATGTTTTTATTATTTCTTTTATTTGAACAGTATTTAGGTCGATATATTTAATGGTTGTAACAGTGTTTTTGAATATTTGTTCTATTTGTGAACTATTTTCATTACTTTTTAGCAGTTTCAACTGTCGTTTAAAAACATTGACGGGTCTTTCTGAAATTGGAATATAGGATTCAGAGTCTTCTGTTGCAGAGTGAATAGTAGCCATGTTGGATGAAGTGTCATTATAATAGCATTCTTTAAGCTCAATACGTGACAATGCATCAGCTACAAAGCTCTCGTTTCCTGGTATGTACTTAACATCAAAATCGAAATCGTTAAGTTTCCATTTCCATTTCCGTTGTAGTTTTGAGTTCGGCTCCTTCAAATTGTGGAGCCATTGAAGGGGTCGATGGTCGCTATTTATGACAAATTTTCATCCATATAAATATGGGCGAAAATATTTAGTTGCCCACACAATAGCCAACAATTCTTTCTCTGTTGTTGAATAGTGTAACTAATGTTCATTGAGCGTGCGGCTTGCAAACCATACAGGGTGACCTTGCTGACTTAAAACAGCCCCGAGAGCTACATTCGATGCATCCGTTGTTAACGTAAACTATTTTTCATAGTCTGGGTATGCCAAAACTGGACCTTTTGTAATTAGAAGTTTTAGCGTATCTACATACAGCATTTGTATACTCTTCGTTTATGACTATTTGCTTGCCTTTCTTTAAGCACCGTGTTAAGAGCTTTGAAATTTTAGAAAAATCCCTAATAAATTGCTTTAGCTCTTTCTCAGTTTTTGGCAATGGGTACTCCAAAATTGAGTTTATTTTATTAGGGTTGGGTTTGATTCCCTCGGGTGTTACAATGTGTCCGAGGAATTCCGTCTCCTTTTTTAAAAACTCGGTCTTATCGACATGTACCTTTAAATTTGTTTCATCGAGCCTGCGGAATACCCTTTCAAGAGTTTCGATGTGCTCTTGAAGTGAAGTGCTAAAGACGATAATATCATCCAAGTAGACCATGCAAATTTTTCCAATCAAGCCATCTAATACCGTATTCATTAGCCTTTGGAAGGTCGACGGTGCATTTTTAAGCCCGAACGGCATACGCAAAAATTCAAAATGGCCGCGCTGAGTGGTAAAATCTGGATCCATTTCAATCTGATGGAATCCTTTTGTTAGATCGATAGTGCTAAAATACATGCATTTACCAAGCTTATCAAGTACTTCATCCATGATTGGAATTGGATACTTGTCGCTTACAGTGATATCGTTCAACTTGCGATAATCTACTACTATTTGCCATTTTTGAACATTAGAAGCATCAAGCGTCTTCGGCACAACCCAGATTGGTGCAGAATTTCTTTTATTTGTTTGTCTACTTCTAATTTGTGTATTTGAGGATACCTATAGGATCTGACGTATATAGGATCTGCATGTATCGTCTTAATTTTATGTTTAATCTTATTTGTGAACGTTAGCGTATCACCTTTCCTATAAAATATACTATTGTATTTATTTAAAAGTTGTTTTATAATGGTAAGCTCTTCCTTATTCAGATGTTCGAGTCGAAATTCAAAATCTTTGGAATTACTAGTTATACTTAAATTTTCGAAAAATTGGCATGGCTTTGTGGCAATATTATCTACAAACTTATATACTACATCGTTTAAAATAATAGATTTGCGAACGATATCAATTTTAGCGTTTAGTTTTTGGAGTACATCGAATCCTAACAAACCATCATATTTTGACGAAAAATCGAAAACGTAAAATATTAAATCCATTTCTCCGCTCTTATTATGCAATTTTTGAATTTTATTTAATGTTATCTCCCCTGTAACTGTTGTGAGAGTAATTGATTTCGTTTCTAAAACTTTTGATTTGAAAAGGTTAGGTCTAATTAAGCTTACTGAGGAGCCTGTATCAATTAGAAACTTTAAAGGGCGGTTTTCGAATTTTAATTCAACTTTTGGTAAGTATCCAAGGCCTCTAGCCGAAAATTTTCGCTTCCCTGCCCCTGGTTCAGGATTTCCGAAACGCTTAATTCTAGACTGATTTGAATTACTTATCCGATTATTGTACATTTGTTGTGGATTCACTACTGGGTTATTATGTGAGGACTGCGGGTTACTAAAATTGTTAGGAATATTAAATTGTGGGTGATATGTTTGATTTTGTGCATTATTACTAAAACGGGCCGTACTACAATCGGCGTTTGTTGAACATTAGTAAAATCATGACTAGTTGGATAATACCGCTGCATATCGGTAAAACTATTATTATTAGGAGTATATTGTTGAGCATTCACAAAAGTATTGCTAGCTGAAGCTGAAAGCGCATTTGAGTTTCGAAGATTACTAAAAAGCTGTTTTGTTTGATTGCTTTTTCAGTTACACTATCGTAAACTAAATTTTCTTTTAAAACGCGAATGGCGGAATTAAGATCCGTAACCATATTAGCATTAACTAACGCTACTAAATGAAATGGCAATTCTCTTTTAAGAGTTCTTAAACTAATTTGCTTTAACTCAGAACTTAGAAAATTTATGGTTGAAGTATTTGATTCTCTTAATTTTATGTTATCTTTTATTTTACAAACCTCTGTGTTTATTTCTTCGCAAAGTAACCTTACACTACCTTTATACCTTATGTTACTAATTAATAATATTGCAGTTGTGACTGGTGTAGGATCTGGACGTAGTAAGAAGAGAGCAACCTGCATCGCTAAATAATTTCTATCCCCATCAAATGGAGCGACCAACTTAATGCTTTGTACGGTACGCGCTCTAGCTTCAGCCATTGTTAGTGATGTTGTTGTCAATAAGCTGTGTTACCTCTCCTAGGCTAACTATTGTTGTCTGTGAAGTAGTTGGTGTAGCTTTGACGTTCATACACACTAATTGCTGACAAAGCTCATTAACTTCCTCGTCATACATACGTATATTAACTCACTCGTGAGAACGAAATTTACGAATATCGACCAGAGGTTGATTGATGTACTCTCTATACCAATAGAGGTCATTAAAGGTGAACTTGTGCAAATTATTTGCAGTTATTAATATGTATTTTATTTATTAATTTGCAACAGTTGAATAGTTTTTGGTTTTAGTGTTCTTTTATTCTATAACGAATTTTGCGTATACTTGTGTTGATTTATATATGTACTCTCTATATAGAGGTCATTTAATGTTAACTTTTGTACTTCACGTACCTACAGTTAATGTAAGTTTTATATCCACACAAAATTGTTAAACAGTTGAATAGTTTTTGGTCTTATTGTTCTTTTATACTAGTATAACTTTATTTTTTTAAATTCAAACAGCTTATGTATACTTATTTAGAAAGCAGTACGTAGGTTTTTTAAGGGGATTGCGCCAGTAATATTTTACACATTTAGTTTTTTTGTAACAATTTATTAATAACTTATTACTTCGGCTATTGACTAACGACTGAACTGAGCTTCGCTCAGGACAGCGAGTCGAAATCATAGCTCTAAGCAGAGAAGGTACATAAACAGTATGTATAAATAATTAGTACATACTTGCATATGTCACTTATATATACGTATATGTATTCCCTGCCAACCATGAGCGGGTAAAAAACCAGATAATCAGTGGGTAAACATGTGGGTAGTTTGCCATAGGCCGCGTGAAGATTCTACTCTGTTTTCCCCTCACACGTACGTATACATGCGATCATACATCTCTGTTGCGCTCATTCAGCAGTGTCATATAAAAAAGTATATCAGTCCAGCTCCAATATCCCCAATCGACGGCTGATGCAGGGTTGCATTTTAAACAGCTGATGCAGGGTTGCATTTTTTGAACCCTGCTTTAAAAATTTCTTAAGATTTCAAAGAAAACTTTTAAATTATTAATTTTATAATTTTTAGTACATATTTTCATAAAATTGTAATTTACTGTAATTAAATATACTAACGGTAGAATTGTGTAAATAAAAATATATTTAATTTAAAAAAATAATTTATCTGAAAAAAGATTAATTAAAGAAAAGAATTATTAATAGCTGAAAATAAAAGAGTGGAAAAAGATTGTAAAAACCAAATACCTGAAAATAAAAGATTGAAAAAAGATTTTAAAAGACAAATACCTGAAAATAAAATAAATTTACTGTAATTAAAATAATAATAAATTGTGTAAATAAAAATATATTTAATTTAAAAAAATAATTTCATCTGAAAAAAAGATTAATTAAAGAAAAGAAAAGAAGAAAATTAAATTTGAAAAGATCTTATTCTCCAGGCTGGACAAGGAAGCACAGAAAATGGGTCTGGCAGTGAACGAGGGCAAAACGAAATATATCCTGTCATCAAACAAACAGTCGTCGCACTGGCGACTTGGCACTCACGTCACTGTTGACAGTCATAACTTTGAAGTCGGAGATAATTTCGTCTATCTTGGAACCAGCGTAAACACCACCAACAAAGTCAGCCTAGAAATCCAACGCAGGATAACTCTTGCCAACAGGTGCTACTTCGGACTGAGTAGGTAATTGAGAAGCAAAGTCCTCTCTAGACAAACAAAAATCAAACTCTATAAGTCAGTCATAATTCCCGTCCTGCTATATGGTGCAGAGGCTCGGACGATATCAACATCTGATGAGTCGACGTTGCCAGTTTTCGAGAGAAAAAAGTTCTGCGAAAGATTTATGGTCCTTTGCGCTTTGGCCACGGCGAATATCGCATTCGAAGGAACGATGAGCAGTACGAGGTATACGACGACATTGACATAGTTCAGCGAATTAAAAGACAGCGGCTACGCTGGCTAGGTCATGTTGTTATGTTATAGTGAACGAAAATTGGGTACCAAATATAATGTGTAAAAGCTGCTACAACCGTTTAATGGATTGGAAAAATAGATAATAGTGGTTCGCGAGTTATGTAAACTACGGTTTTGCCAAAATCTTACAACTAAGCGAAAAAACATCAAGATAAGGAAAAAATTTAAAAGGTCATAAAAAAACTGACACATATGAATGCCAAACCCTTTGAGGGTTTTACTATACTGACCTAGTACCATCACCCTGACTTGGAATTTCTCACCCCCCAGACAATAATCCCAAAAATGTTCCACAGTGTTATCAGAACAAATAATGGAATATTTAATTATGCTTACTTATCAAAACAAATTATGTATTAATTTCTTATTAATTAAAGTATTCTGCTGACCAAGCAGTAATACCATGGGAAGATACAATTTGTTTACATTTATCATAAAGTGTCTGTGTGACTGCTGCCGTTAACTTGCATGCATAGTAATATTTATAGCCAATTTGGGCTTGCATTGATTTTTACATAATATACTATACTAATATATATTTTTGTATTATGTTTCTTACTAATAGAAATTGAATTTATCACGACAACATATAAATACATCGTCTCTCATATTAATCTTATTATACGCATGTGCGCGTTCAGAAATTCAAATCATGATTTTATCACTTATCAATATATTACATGTGCGTGTATTGATCTGAATGTTCATACATTCTTATATACTTATATGTACATATGTATTACCGAACAAATAATGCACAAGCATACAAACATACATATGCGTGCACATGTGAATATGTCACCAACATAAAATTGAAACATTGTTCTACAAAAATAACAATTGTCTCAAATAGCATAAGCATGACAAGTCAATATGGCAGCCGAATTGGCGAAGCCCAAATGTAGTAAATTTTACAACAAAAACGATTTCATTCATAACGCTGGCGCATATTCTACAAGCGACTTCGCTTCCTTCATAAAAACAGACGCTATAACATCTCCCCGAGCATGCCTTTGCCAACAAGCGTCTTTTCGCGACGATGGCAAAAGCTAAAAATCATAAATTGAAAAACTTTCTGATGCAAAACACAAAAAAAAAAACGCGGAGGGACAAAAGTGGCAACATAGCCGTTGTCGATTTATAATATTTGTCAATTCTAAAATATTTTGTCGTGGCTCGCAAAAATCAGCGTCGATATGTATGCAAGCTCATACAAAAACATACATATTTACGCTATCTTGTCGGCGAAGCTGTTCGAGTAGCAAGGGAAGCGGTAACAATAGGCGGCCATTCGTTTATTTGTTTGGATTTTCTACCCGCAACACAATGTTGTGACGCTTTGTCGTCGCGTCAGTGCTTCGACAGATTGATTCTTTGACAAAACGTCAGTTTCGGGCATTGGTTGACCGTGACGACGGAGATGCGAAAAGATGCGTGCGGCACATATTATACCCTTATGAATGTTTGTACTTATGTAAATATGTATGTGGCTCGTATTTGCTTTCGTAAACATACAGACAAATCTGCTAAGAAATGAAATAATATATATATGCCATAGAAATTCTATTGCTACAAATATGGAAATGATAACGAAATAATGGTTCATATGATACCAAATAATCACGCATATGTATGTGACTCAGAGAATGTTTTTTTACATTTTCTGTGTGACTTGTATATTTTTCTTCAAAGCATTCCTCTTTACTCATTCTCGCAAGAATTCCGTCGTTTTACATATATTTCTGCCATTGAACGTGCTCATATCTGCTAAATAGCAGCGAGAATGGTGAATTCCTTACTTCAATCTTATAAGCTCTGTTAGCCGTCCAATCGAACATCATACAGAATTCAATTTGCACCTTCTCTATGTTTTATGTTCTCTGGCTGATCAAAGATCCCACGTAGACTAACAAATTAGTCTTTTGTGATGCCATTGAAAAGGAACTCCCGTGTTTGGACTGACAGATTGGCGAAGCGCTTTGTAGCCAATACATAGTTACACAGACGCTTAACTTCAACACCCGCCAGTTCGGTGGGGTGTCCAAAGGTATGCGCCCCAAGTGTCTGAGTCTTGACCTCCCAAAAGGGGACAGTCAAGCAGGAAGTGCTGGCTTGTTTCTACCGCATCTTCTTCCAAACAGCTTCTGCAGTCGGCATCCGGTAAGATACCCATTCTTACCGCTTGTAAGCCAAAAGGACAGTGGCCTGTTAAAAGACCCACTAACAATGAGAGGTTAGCCTTACTGAGGGCTAAGAGATCATTAGATCTCCTGCTATCTATCCTGTCCCAGAAGGCTTTTGCAACCGCACAAGTGTCGGTGCTGGCCCAGCGTTGGACGAGCATCCGCGTGGCCCAGCTATCTAGTAGTAGACCACAAGAAGAAACAGGAGCACCGATCCGTTCCCATTCTACCGATAATGATTCTAGGGTGCCTTTCCTTGCTAAGTCATCAGCTTTGCAATTGCCTGCTATGGCCCGGCGCCCACACCAGTCTAATCACAAAAACTCTAGCTGCTAGAGATAGCGACGTTAGATATTCTTTGACCAACCCTGAACGCACTGCGAATGAGTTCAAGGCTAATATAGCCGCTCTACTATCTGAGTGAATAGTCACTTCTCTGAAGGTGGATGCACTCCGTAGCAGCAAATCAGCTGCTACCTTGATGGCTGCGACCTCAGCCTGGAATACACTACAGTAGTCGGGAAGTCTGAAACAGGAACTGATGGAGAGCTACCGACAGTAGATCCCTCCACCAACCTTCCCCCCAAGCTTTGACCCATCCATGAAGAAGCTTGCTGCCCCCCTCCTCCAAAGGCTTCTTCCCACCCACATTTCCTCGTCTGATCTCCCTCGTCGGTATACGGGCAGAGAAGGAGCCGCCAGAGTTCGATATAGCGACTCCATGATCCAGATGATCCGGTATGCAGTCAAAGTTTGTAGGGATATCCGAATGACTAGATGCACGTTCCTTTAAGAAACCAGATTCTCTGAGTCTGATAACCACCTTCGCGGCTATGCACCTACCGGCAATGTCCACCGGCGTAATATTCAAAATTGCATTAAGTGCCATGGTTGGGGTAGATCTTAATGCACCGCATATACTAATTAGCGCAGCCCGTTGAACGCTTTCGAGCTTCTTGGCCAGTGAGGTCTTCGCGGCTCGTCAACGACTAGGATCCATAGAAGAGGAGAGAGAACCCCAACTTGTGGTGTTCCCCTACTCACCCTACGCCTCGCGCGGGCGCTGCCCCATTCCGTTTCGATCACTCTGTCGCACAGAAGACTGAGAATGAGGCATTTGACGTTCGATTCAACCCCAAGACCGTCAAGAGCAGTTACTACTGCCTCAGGCAGGACATTGTTGAAAGCTCCCTCGATAACAAGGAAGGTCCCAACAGCGAAGTCCTTGGCTTCAATGGCTTCTTCGAGCCGTGACACGATAGTATGCAAGGCAGGGTCCACTGACCTGCCTTTGCGATAAGCATGTTGTGCTCTTGACAAATAGTCTCTCGGAATGCTCTTCCTTATATACCAGTCCATCAGTCTCTCCAGAGTCCTTAACAAGAAGGAGGAGAGGCTGATTGGCCTGAAATCCTTGGCCGTGACATGGGAGCCCCTGCCAGCCTTCGGGATGAACGTAACCTTGACTCGTCTCCAGGCCCCCGGGATGTAACCTAGTCTGATGCAGTTCGCATAAATAGGTGTCAACCATCTGCACGACACCTTAACAGCCTGTTGCAGCTGCGCTGATATGATGCCGTCTGGTCCCGGGGACTTGAATTGTTTGAACGAGTTAATCGCCCACGTCAACTTTGAAGTCGTAGATAATTTCGTCTATCTTGGAACCAGCGTAAACACCACCAACATGTCAGCATAGAAATCCAACGCAGGATAACTCTTGCCGACAGGTGCTACCTCGGACTGAGTAGGCAATTGAGAAGCAAAGTCCTTTCTCGACGAACACAACCAAACTCTATTAGTCACTCCTAATTTCCATCCTGCTATATGGTGCAGAGGCTTGGACGATGACAACAACTGATGAGTCGACGTTGCAAGTTTTAGAGAGAAAAGTTCTGCGAAAGATTTATGGTCCTTTGCGTTTTGGCCACGGCGAATATCGCATTCGATGGAACGATGAGCTGTATGAGGTATATGACGACATTGACATAGATCAACGAATTAAAAGAATGGACGAAAACACTACAGCTCTGAAAGTATTCAACGCAGTACCCGCCGGGGGAAGCAGTGGAAGAGGAAGACCTCCACTCCGTTGGAAGGACCAGGTGGAAAAGGACCTGGCTTCGCTTGGAATATCCAATTGACGCCACGTAGCGAAAAGAAGAAACGACTGGCACGCTGTTGTTTACTCGGCTATAATCGCGAAAATGGTGTCTACGCCATTAAAGAAGAAGTGTACATTAAAGATATTAAAGGACGGGGCCACGCCCACATTTTACAAATTATTTAAACTGCAAATGCCCCTTCCCTCTTTTTGATTTGCCAAATATCAGTCTTGTACCTTAATATGGAGCACCTCTTTTGGTACTTTATAACTTTTCCCTTTATAGCGTGTTGTGGGCGTGTCAATGGTTAGTTACGTCCATCTACAATACCAACCTTCTTGTGGTGCCAAGAAAAATGTATACCAAGTTGAATCATAATATATCAATTTTTGCTTAAGTTATAGGTTGCACCAACGGACGGACGGACACACAGTCATCCAGTTTTCAATTCGTCTCTTCATCCTGATCGATCATTTATATATACCTACAATATATGTATAACCTTATATCTATCTCGATTAGTTTCAGGTGTCAAAAACGACCGTTAAGTGAACAAAGCTAATATACCTTGCACTGTAGCAATGTATTGCAAGAATATAACGGGTGATTCAAGGAGAGGTACTTTTGTAAAACTTAATGCTTGCCTTTAGTAAAGTTGTTGTGAATGAGCCGAAGAAGGTTTACTTAATTTATTACTCAAAAGAAAGGTAAAATTTGTATAATATCTTTCCTTCTAATTTATTTTAGTTAGTGGCGTAGTAAAGCGCACAGAGTACAGCTATAACTATAACTGTATTTACTAATACAGTGCACTCGTAAAAATTCGAGCACACGATAACTCGTACGTTCGAAAAATTAAAATTTTTTTTTAATATTCTGTATACTATAATACATAAGTGAAAAGGCTGAAATAATTAATGCTGCCACTAATGTTGAAAATGTCATAGATCTATCCAAAACATTCAATATTGCTAAGTCCACATTTTGTGAAATTAAAAAAAAATGGAAATAATTTTTAGAATGTGTGAACAATACGATATCGGGCCGTTGAAAACGTAAACGCTCTGTGCTTTAGAACTTCCGACAATGAAAAAGGTCCTTTACAAATGGTTTTAATTATAACGCAGCAAGAATTACCCAATCAACAGAGTTTTTCTTTACTGGCGCATACACCGCTAACGCGGTTATAGCCGAGTGAAAGACAGCGCGCCAGTCGTTTCTTCTTTTCGCTATTTGACGCCGATTCGAGATTCCAAGTGCAGCCAGGCCCTTCTCCACCTCATTTCTCAAACGGGGTGAAGGTCTTCCTCTTCTACCACCGGCGGGTACTGAAACGGAAACCATCAACGCTGGAGTATTCTCTTCTCCTAATTCACTGAAGTATACCGCGAATGGGCTGTTGGAGCTTGCCTCAAATTAGTCGGCACTCCTGGTGACGGTTATCACCGAGAAGCCTGCGGAGACCTAGTCGATTGTGGTCAAGAGTGATAAACCTGCAACTTTCTGTAAGGAAGTTATTAAAAAGGTCTTTTAAGAGGTGGATCCTTCGCTTGGCGTAAGAATCCAAGAAGTACGGCCTTTTAAGGGTGAGTGGCGGTTTTCCGCACTCCCTTTGTTCCAGAGAGGGAAAAAGTAGCGACCAGCACAATGTTCTGGGAGGTTAGGTTGGACGTGACTGTCAATCGAAAGTTGGGTTCTCGGCTTGTAGATCCGGGGGTCCATACGGAGATCTCCCATGATGAGTTCATGGAAGATTTACTTCAGGTGAAACTTCAGGCCTGGCGTCCCAGAAATTTGACATGAGGATGGTAGCACCAATGTCATCCTGGAGGGTATGGTAGATCCAAGAGACAGGTAGGTGCTACATTAAGTCGTTCTCCTTCCGGGTAAGACCGGATAGCACCGTCGCTGGCTGCTTTCGGTGTATGGGTTTTCCACCATAAAGTGGCTGAGTGTAGGGCCAAATCAGATGTCTGTCGGGGGTGCGGTCAGGAAGGCCAGAAAGATAGCGGTTGCTGCAATGGGGTGCATTGGGTCCATTGCCGCAACTGTGCATTTAAGGGTCGACCGAGGCTGATGCCGCAATAATTGTGAGTGATCCCAACTATGATTGCGTAGTTGTGGATACTTCACAACTGTGTGTATGTGTCGCGATAGAAGGGGAGTTTTATAGGATGGATGTCGCTAGTTTGTATTGCAAATATAGCGAGCTCCTAGAGAACTACCTGGGCTACATGGATAAGCTACTACTACTTGCGAGTAGTAGCCCATTTATCATAAGACTGGATGCGAATGCCTCGTTTTCGATGTGGTTCAGTAAGGTATCTCAACATTCGTCTGAATACCAAAGCGGAGCATAGAGAGAATGAACGCGTGAGTGACATCGACATGACATTTATGAATTAGGCGGCAAGTAAGGATTTCAGCGACAGATGGGCGATTCAGGGAGGGTGGGGATTGAGTGATCATAATTTGATTAAAATTATGATTTGTTTTGGTTTTCGCGACTTGGCTTGATTGAATTGGGTGCGTGAGTATGATAATGAATCCTGCATTCCTTGACTCTCCCCTCTATTAAAATGAAATGTCCTCATTTCGAAGGCGCTGGGCTTGGATTTGCTGTACTTTCATTTCATATACTTGCTCGAAAACTCAGCTTCTTTGCTTCTTGTTTGATATTGTAACATTCATATGCCGTAACTGAGACGTATATAAATAATTCTAATGTTATTACTAAAATAATAACATAGCTTAAAAATTGTAAAGGGTGTTCCTCAATAGGATTTAGGTATTTACACAATTCCTGTTTATTCGAACATTTATAATTGGCTCTAGTTTCTCGTTCTTTCATAATTTTAATTTGTTCATTCTGCTGACTATGCACTGTATTTGAACAATATTACAATATGCTTTGTCCTTATTTAGTAAGTGGCATTACAAAATGTTGCAATTCTTGTTTGCCTATGTTTCTTCATACACTAGCTGACCCCGCAGCCGTTGTCCTGCGTGAAATTATGTGTTTTGAAATGAAAAGAAAGTTAAATTTATCATTTCATTTTTTTTCAATGTAACGTAGCTTGACAAACAACAGTTTTTGGTTTCTGTTCCGGTGTACAGAAAAGATGGTTTTCCAACTGGTGAGCACGCCACGGCCGTGTGAAAAACATAGCATTTCCAAATTTATGCCACAGACTTCTAGCGACTATCCTTGTGTCCTATTGATTCTCATCTCAAATGCAATTTTCACTGGAAACGGAATGTGTTGGAACTGATATGGAAGATTGTAGAACTGAAAACTGAAAACGTTTGAACTGAAATGACAAATCTTTGGAGCTCAGAGGAATTCGTAGAGTCAAGCATTCTGCCCCATTCTATAAGATAGCTACGTTACAATCAGTCGGGTTGCATTACACAGTTTCGGTGCTTGAAGATTGCGAAACATAATAACGACAGATCCAACTTTGAGACGCAAATAATGCGGTGTCATACCAAGCCTCTCCAAAGCACTTAGAAATTCCACTTGATAATTTGCGGCTTCGTCTCATTGTCAAGACGATCGATCGATTTGTATGAGCGGAATTTGACTTTATATCTTCCAGTTAAAGTCAACAACATCGGTATTTTTGGCATTGGTATTGTGCGTGCACTCAAGAAATCGTAGTTCCGATAATTTGGCCGATGTCCGAATATTCTTTATGAGTTCATCTTTCATGAATTGATAAACGGCAGATGGAATTGATATTAAACCACCGGAAGTATCAACCAGAATTGACACATTTCCAACTCTTAGCGAATACGATGTAAAATGTCTTCGACAACGTAATTTTTGTTCGTTTACCATAATTGAAGCGGATTTGAAGGTTGATATGTCGAAATGATCTTCCCGAAAAGTGCGCGAACTTCATTTGCACCGCATCGTACATATTTCGCTGGCTTGCTTCTAAAAAAATTGTACACACCGTACCATGTTGCCTAAAAAGTTAATTGTTAATTGTTATTCAAAAGCCTCTATTTTACTAATAAGAATAGGCTCTTCTGCATTTGGATTTGCATTATAGTTGTTTCTTATAATATTCTCGTACGACTACACTCGTTAAATTGGGTACATGGTACAAAAATTATGTCTTCAAATAAATAAAAACATATTTTCTATTACTGAGGTTAGTCACTAAATTAGCCAAAGAGAAGTAAATAGTGAATAAAATTTTAATACCGCCGTACATGCTTCAGTCTGCCTACGGATACTGTCCTTGTGAATATGGTGGCTCTGTGATTGTACATGTTCGTTGCTACCAAAGGGCGGACTACAACAGTATATTTAGACCTTTTTACATATTTTACATATTGAATAAGATAATACCATGTTCGGACCGACAACGAAAACATGTAAAATTTACATTCCACTCATTATAATCGGTGCCTGCTCTAGTTTAATCGATGTTTTTGGAAGACATATTTTGCTTTCCCTAAATTGTCACTTGATATTTGCTTACATTCCATATACAAAAACAGCTTTCGCTTGATATTCTTATATTAGGGGGATTCTTTGCTCTTGCAAAACCTTGCACGGTGCAGAAATTGTAGAATTTTCCTCTTGGTGCAACTGCACAACAACAAACACACGCAGAAAATTATTTGGAATGGCTATAAATATGTCAGACCAAAACCAGTCAGTCAGTAAAAACTCATACAAATGTGTTTTCAAAATGTTTTCAATGTCGGTCCGAACACAGAATAAGATAAGAAATATGTAATTCTAAATATGTAAAAACATGCAGTCCACTAATATTAAATATCTATATTATGTATAAATATGTTAATATTCAATTTCTATGTTTATTTTACAGTGGAATGTTTCATTTTCATTTCTCTTTAAATTGTCGCGAACTTCATATTATGTACATTATTTAAACTGTAAAGCTCCTGCGTACTTGTTTATGCAATTTGTGTATTTGTCATTTCCCCTTCTTCGCTTAAGCATAAGCAAGTAGGCGCGAGCTCTAATTAGTTATTTGGGCTTATATACTTGTTGTTTGTAAGCTGCAGTATGTTTTCCCTCTATGGTCCTGGCTCTGAACACGAATTCCCATAAGGTTTCGTGTCAACCCCCGTGTGGCCTCCCTGCAATGCAAAGATAACCACAGGGACCGAAAATGCAACTGTACAACCGAGCAAAGATAGCGGCTTGAAGCGGGGACCCTTACAAGCATGAATCAAGAAAACAATGAAAACAACATACCAGAACAAAAACAAAAAGGACGAATGGACGACGAATTGAATGCCTTCAGAAGACAAAGCAAAATTTTGCGTTCGCCGCCACAAATAGGAAATGAGAGGGCAATCCAAACAGTTTGCATGGAGGAAACCGCCTCCTCTATGCCTGAATCAGCGGATGCAAGCATGGAAACAAGAAATAGGACTCCGGCTATCGACCGAGGCCTACGACATGGATACAACTCTCCAAGGCAACAATTCATTCATAAGATGAGAGCAGAAGAGGATGAAGCCCTTTTAAAGTGCCGCGCTACCCTAAAAAAGATGAAATTGGCAATGCTGAGACTGAAGGACATAAGTTCCGATGTAAAAAATGGGATATCCGAGCTAGACGAACTCTTTGACATTATCGGTAGCTTGCGTCGAAATTGGATGAAGGCAGAAAAGGATACGAGACGCACGACCACAACTAGGTCCTTAGATGCATGCAACGAACACGACGATGTTTCAACGCCAGTAACAGCTCTTCCTAAACGAACGGCACCAAGTCCAATGGAAGAGGAGTCAGAGAAAAGGGGGCGAGGACCCGGAAATACTGTGTGGCACGTAGTAAGAGGAAAAAAGATACAGCAAGCAAAACGACATCAAAACGAAGAGCACACTCAAGGACAAACAGATGACAAGCTCCAGAAGCAAAAAACGGCATCCAGAACAAGAGTTCGACCAGAAGCAGTGCTAAACCGGCAGAAGGCCGCAGCTGTGCCGAGGTGCTTCAAAACATACGGCAACACGTCATGACAGACCAAGACAAAGTGGAAGTCCGGGCAATACGAAAAACAAAATCAGGTGCCCTGCTAGAGCTGAAGAAAGGAGAAAAACCGAAACCAGAGCTCCGAAACGCTCTCACAAGCAACCTACGAGGTATAGCTTCTGTAAGCGAGCTAAAACAGAAAGCCACAATTGAGATCCGAGACCCCCACTCCTTATCCACCGCAGCAGAAATCAAGACCTCCGTAAGACGTTTGCTAGAACAAGCAGACGAAGAAATCACAGTGAGGACCAGCGCTCCAAATACTCGCGAACAAATACGCGCATATGTAACGTTGACAGCCGATAGCGCAAACAGGGTACTAAAAAAAGGACACATAAAAATAGGATGGATCAGCCGCAGGATGAAGCTTATGAAGGAAGTTAAAAAATGCTACAGATGCTTCGGCTTCGGCCATTTACAATGGGAATGCAAAGGCCCCGACCGAAAAGGCCAAGGATTATGTATAAGATGTGGGAAACCCGGGCACAAGCTGAAAGACTGCAAAAACTTACCGTGCTGCTGCCTCTGCGTAGAACAGAAGTATACCCATACAGATCACATCCCAGGGTCTCGGTCGTGTGAGTCGTATAGGGAAAAAACAAGAACATGAAGACCTTACAGTATAAGATGCACAGTGTAACATGCACAGGAGCAAAACAGCTGACCACCTCCTGCCGCGGCTCATGCTGGAACTCGGAACCGAGGTAGCAATCATTAGCGAGCAATACAAAATAGCGCAAGATGGAACATGGCTAGAAGACACCACAGCAACAGCGGCAATATGGCTAACGGAAAGGAGTAGTTTCAAAAAACAAACAGCGGGAGAGGAAATGGGTTTGTCTGGATAAAAAACGAAAGAATTACGATAATTAGCTGCTACCTGACACCGAGCGACCCTATCACAGAATTCCAAGCAAAGCTCGATGCTATAGAGGATGCTGCACGACAAAGAAACCGTCACTTAATCATAGCCGGAGACTTCAACGCCAAGGCCATGGAATGGGGCACACCGACTACAAACTCAAGGGGCCGGAAAATTCTCGACATGGCAGCTAGATTAGGCCTTATCGTCGCCAATAGAGGATCCCAAACCACATTCAGAAGACCAGGATGCAACGACACAACCCCTGATATCACGCTGGTGTCCGAAGGATTCGCAAGCCAGCTGCGGGAGTGGAAAGTCTTGGAAGCCTATACTGGTAGCGACCACCAATAAATATCCTACCTCATAGGTCCAGAAAAAAGCCCAGCAACGACGAAAAGAAGAGGAACACGTAAATGGAACGCTTCCAAGCTAGACTCAGGAAAGCTCCTTGCGGCCATAGATGAAAACCCACCAAAATACCACGCAAGTGGCACAGCCAGGTTGATTGTCCAAGCAACTCTGAGCACCATTACTGAGGCATGTAAAGTAGCAATGCCCAAAATAAAAGGCGGACATCCAAAGAAAGCAGTTTACTGGTGGACCGACGAAATCCGAAATCTTAGGCAAACTTGTCTGTGCAAAAGACGACGATACACAAGAGCTAGAAGAAGAGGAAGAAACGGAATAGAAGAGCATAGGGAATATAAAGCTGCGAAAACTGAGCTGAAAGACGCAATAACAAAGACAAAGAAAGATAAATGGGAAGAGCTACGTAGCGATATAAACAAAAATCCGTGGAGTCTCGGATACAAGATCGTAATGAAAAAACTCGGAGCAAAACAGTCTACCCCTGAGTTAAACGCCGCAGCTATGGAGCACATCGTATACACTCTGTTCCCAACCCATGACCTGGGAAGAGACCCAGCAGAACATACACAGGAGAGCTCATGTCCGCCTTTCACCGTGGAGGAAATGAACACGGCAGCAAACACTTTAAAGACCAGAAAAGCCGCTGGGCCTGATGGGAGACCAGCGGAAGTGTTAAAGCTAATCGCTATGGAACGACCGCACTTACTGCTATCCATGTATAATGCATGTTTGAACGAGGGTATTTTCCCAGAAATATGGAAGAGGCAGCATCTGACCCTAATAAGCAAAGGCAAAGGAGACCCAGGAACACCATCAGCATACCGACCTTTATGCATGCTAGATACAGCAGGAAAGCTATTAGAAAGACTGTTGAAACCCCGCATTATAGCCGCCATAAACGATGCTGGAGGCCTATCAGAGCGACAACATGACTTCAGACCAGGTAGGTCCACCATCGGAGCTGTGGAAGACGTCGTGCGCAGCGTGGAGGAAGCTCATCGAAAGAACAACTTCTCGAGGCCAATAGTCGTCCTTGCAACAATCGACATACGAAATGCTTTCAATAGCGCAAAATGGGAAAATATGATCGACGCACTAGAAAGTCGCTTCAAAACGCCCCTCTACTTGATGAAAATGGTACGAAGCTATCTTAAAGACAGGAAACTACTATACGATACGAGCGATGGCCCACAAAGTAAGGAAATAACCTCTGGAGCAGCGCAGGGATCAATACTTGGACCAGATCTATGGAATGCCAGCTACGATGGAATCTTAAACGTTGAAATGCCTGACGATTGCTACCTCGTTGGCTACGCAGACGATATCGCCGCCGTCATAACCGCGCGTAATACCGACATGGCCAGGCGTCGACTGACACAAGTTATGATACGAACACAGACATGGTTGGACTCACACGGCCTCAGCCTAGCTGCTGAAAAAACAGAACTGATCCTGCTCACTAGGAAACATATCCCGCTGGAGGTTAACATGCAAGTTCATTCAGAAACTATTAAAACGACGAAAACCCTAAAATACCTTGGAATAAGAATGGACAACAAATTGACGTACTGGGCTCAAATCCAACATGCTGCAAAAAAGTCAGCAAATATAACCATGGCGCTATCAAGACTCATGGCAAACATCGGAGGCCCACTTGCAAGTAGAAGGAAATTGCTTATGGACACAACACAGTCAGTGCTACTATACGGTAGCGAAATATGGGCCGATACATTAAATGTAGAACATAGACGAAAAGTGCTTGCTAAAGTGCAGAGAACAGCAGCCTTGAGAGTCGCCTCGGCGTACCGCACTGTATCCGAATCCGCAGTGCTAGTGATAAGCGGCGTCATCCCAATAGACCTTCTCGCAAAGGAGAGAAGACAACTCTGGCTATGGAAGAAAGACGGAATAGAAATACACATGGCCACAAGACAACAGGCGAGGAAGCAAACTCTCGAACTCTGGCAAGATCGGTGGACAAGGGAGAGCAAAGGAAGATGGACCGCAAAACTGATTAAAGAAATAGAGAAGTGGCACAGTAGAAAACACGGCGAGGTAAATTACTATATAACACAGATGCTGTCCGGTCACGGGTATTTCCGAAAATACCTATACAACGTGGGAAAAGCAGAAAGCCCAGCATGTATTTACGGAGACGAACCACTAGACGATGCAAACCATACCATTTTCAAGTGCCACCGGTGGAAAGAAGCACGGAGGACTGTACAAAACAAACTCGGAGAACTAAGTGCGGAAAATCTCTTAGAAAAAATGATATCTAGCAGCGAAAACTGGAAAATAATTGCCTCGTACGTGGAACATGTTCTACGCAGTAAGAAAAGAGACATGGACGCAGATTCCCAATAGAAGACGAGCCAAATAGCTTGATGCTGGCTACAAAATCGTAGGCATCCCTGGACGCAGGGAGAGTAGAAATAGACCTGTAATGGGTCCATCTTGGAAACCTTGCCCTGAAGTAATGCGAAAGCGGTCCCGGGGTAGGGGAAAACATTCCATGATAGAAGGGGGGAGTGTTTTAGTGGGTACACCACTCACGTAGGATGACGATCCCTATATGGTGCGAAGGCATTTTAAACCCTCCTTACGGCCTAAAAAAAAAAAAAAAGTATGTTTTCCCTCTATCCTAGCTCTGCTGATCTGCACAGTAAATGTAAGTGCCTTTGTGCATATATGCCACTGCATATCGTGTTTGAGCTTATTCATCGATCAGCCAGGAAAGTGGAAGGACATACTGTGGTTAGAAATAATCAGTAATGTAATAATTTATTAATGCCTTTTCTTAAACATTGATATTTAGAAATAAACCATTTGAACATTGCTCCATTTGATGCCATTTGAATACTGCTCCATTGAAGCCATTCGGAAAGCAAACCAAATGCGTTTATTCGCCCCACTTTATCGATGAAGTATCTTTATTTCGCATTTCATTTGATTGCTTATTTGGTTTGCGAAATCTGTTTCACATACCATTTGTTTGCTGTCTGGATTTGTGAAATTTTAAGATTTGATGTGTAAATCACCTCGCCGCCAGACTTCAGTGAATTTGTGAAATATGGACAGCGGTGCTTCTACGTCATCAGCATTAAACCCAGCCAGGGTAGCAGTGCATCAACCGCCATCAATATAGATAGTGATTTATCCACCGCCCCTACAGCCACTGGAGCCACCACTCTATCATCATCAGCCGCTGCCGTTGCGCGTCAGGAAAACGTGATTGCGGCTCTTCAAAAACGAATAGCCAAGCTTGAGGTCAGTTTATCGGTCTCTCAACCCCAGTCATCTACATGCTGCATCTACACAGTCATCAAGTTTGCCGAGAAAATTGCAGGAATTGCCCGATTTTTGTGGAAACCCGGAAGATTGGCCAATATTTATACGGCTTACTTGAGTCAACTGCAATTTATGGATATAGCAGTTACTAGAATAATCAATGCTTACTAAAGTGCCTGAAAGTATACGCGCGTGAAGCGGTCAATTCACTGCTAATCCACCCGGACAATATCGGCAATATAGTAGATTTATTAAAATTTAGATTTGGGCGCCCTGAGCAGTTGATTCGCAGCCAGCTGTGTCAGGTGACGGAAATCGTATCTATTTCGGAAAATGCCATTATGAAAATAATACCATTTGCAACGAAGGTATGTAATATTTGTGTATTTTTACAATCTGCTCAAGATGGTGAATTGCATTTGTCAAATCCTATATTACTCGACGTCTCAAAATTGCCTTTGAGCAAACGTGTCGAATGAGCCAGCTTCGCAGCTCTTATGCAGCCACATATAACAGTAAAACATTTTAGTGGCTATCAAAATTAGCTAATATAATTTGTACAGTTTGTGAAGACCCCTACATGGATTCGAGGTGCCGCATGGTTCTGCATACAGTTGAGCCACAACGATCTGTGAGATATCCAATTAGTCAGGAGCAACACAAGGTAGGAGAGTGTGCGCGTTTTTTAGAATATTCAATGCCAAAAAAAATGGGCAGAGACGAAACGACCGTCGTTTGTGTTTCTCTTGTCTCAATTTAGGCCACTGTACAAGCAATTGCCATCGACGCAGGTTATGTTCAATTGATGGTTGCCAGAGAATGCATCATAAACTCTTACATGAAGTCGCGGAGAACGTTTTCAATTCGTCAGAACAGTCAACTCCGCCTTTCTCCGCTGCGAATTTAAATGCAAATCGTAAGTCTACATAACCAAGTCGATCACTCAACAGCCAGCAGACATCGCTGGAAGCAAGATCAAGCTGATCAGAGACTTCACAATATGGTATCTAAATTTTTTGAATTTGAGAGTTTCGGTGTTAGAGCTGCACCTGATATCCGTACCTGAGCTATCTTGAAGTCTACCACATGACAGACGTTTTAACCCTTAATCGGGCAAGGCCACAAATTTTGAATATTTTTTTGTTTTTCGGTAGCGTCAGTCAAAATGAAAATACAATTTTCTTAGATTTTAATTTTTAATTTTTTTTTACTATTTATTTAAGAAAATATCCTTTGTGACATATATCTTACATTGCCTGGCAAGGGAAAATTAAATTTATGTCAAATGGTATGCACGGTAATAGTTATTATGCTTGTTGTAGCACAAGCAATTCCGCATTTTTCACACATTGTTTGGGTAACTCCTTGGCAATTAGGCATCTTGCATCTTATCCTCTTTTCCGTCCATATTGGCCAATGACCAACTTGATCAAGTCGTAAATCTTGTGGAGGGGCGTGCTGCGCTGGTCCTTTGCGTTTTTTCGCTTGTATTTGTGGCTCGAGGGATCTAGTGTTCTTGACGTTGATTTTTTTTCCGTATTTTAAAAGTGTTTCCGCGATCTGTAAGCGAAACTCTGCAGCAGGCAACAACTTTTCTGTGTTATTGGATCAATTTTCTTTATATAGAAGACAAGCGTTTGCCATCACTAAATCTAATAGGTGGTAAAATACTCGAACTTGGCATTTTGTACTTCGAAGTTTTATTTTATATCTTCCCATGATGGAATCAATAAGGTCTACACCACCCATATGCGGGTTGTATTCACCAACAATAGACGGATGATCAATTTCAACGTACTTCTTTTGAATTTTGTCGTACCTTTTTAATTTACGTTTTGGTATTTCACCAAGGAAAGTCGATGCGAGATTTACAAACTTACTATCTTTCCACGAAACTGTTGAAATGTCGATTCCTTCAGCCTGACACACGTACTCTATGCCAGATCCTTTCTCTTTTTTCATAATTTCTTTTTCGCTAGTTAGCTTACAATTGGGAATTCTATTCCTCCGAATTCTTCCCACACTGAATATACCTTCATTTGCGAAGTATACGAGCAGTGGAATTGAAGTAAAATAATTGTCGAAATAAAGTTTGAAATTTCGGTTTCATGGAATCATACGTGACAGTCTCATGACTACATTGGAAGAGGCTTCCAAATCCGGCTCGTTATCCCCAACGATATTTTCTTTGCCAGTTTCCGGTTCAATTTTGTAAGCAAATCCAGTTGTCCCGCAGAGAACAAATATTTTGTAGCCCCATTTATGAGGCTCGTTTGGCAGGTAGCGTTTCAAAAGGTTTCGGGCTTTTGTGGAACATACATATTTGTTCATCGACGCATAGATGTTGTTCAAGAGGCACTTTTGCAAAATTCTTATTTAACTCATCCAGGATCGGGCGTATTTTGTACATTCTGTCAACATTTTTATCAGTCGACGGCAAATTTTTGCTGTTGTCGTTAAAGTGTATGCGACGTAGTAAATTTTCAAATTTTTTCAGCGACATCGCTTCTTGTATCATGGATGTACCAATTTTGCGCCAGTGACTTGGTACATTAATAAGTTGTACTAAAGACATGTATAAACTACTCCAATAAATTGCTGAATATCCATTTCTGATACACGAAATGGATCATTAACGTCCTTTTGGACAACATACAAATTTGTTTTATTGGCAATAAACTTTATCAATTCTTTTGGAAATAAGTACAAGAAATATTCAATTGGCGCTTCGATAACCTTTATGTCATCGGGCAATGATGTATTGCCTGTAAAACGCAATTGGTGCTCTTCCAAAACTAAATTCTTTTTTTCCAGAGAATGTCATTTTAACGTTTTTTTTGTTTTTGTGCTCTCTCTGCCAAAATGGGCGGAACATCGTTCGACGGATCTGCACACAATTCCATATTTTCATTTTCAATATCTTCTAATATATTCTCAACCACTTCATCAAAATCAGCATGTACCAACTCTTCATTATAATTAGGATCATCCACATCATCATCATCATCAAAATCGAGTCCATCTTCACTCTCGTCAAGAATATCTCGAATTTCACCCTTGCTTAAAGTTTTAGACATTCTGCTAAAAATATATTCGCGCTGTAAGGCAATGTGACATATATGTATGTAACAAACAATAAATACAATATAGAAAAGACGAATGAAATTTTTTTTCGATTGCACTTAGTAAAATCACTAAATTACATGCTCACCCAATGTATTTAAACAAACAAACACGTTTTTCACATTCAGAAAAACCGCTTTTCGTCACCAATTTCAGCACTTGTTGTGAAATCACCAAACTACACTTTTGGCATAAAAATACGTTACAATAGGGATGTCTCGCTCTATCTTATTTCTTTTATACCATTCACAGATTGTACCAGTTGTGTTACAAAAACCAATATGACTACCTTAAATAAGAATGGTAAAATTACAGTCAAAAATTGGGTTTGTAACATTTCTGTCACATGACCGGGTAAAGGGTTAAAACGGGTCTTATATGGAAAAGTTACCTGATAGCTACAATATGGCGTTGAAACGATTAATCAGTGTAGAGCCAATAATGAGTTGTGATGCAGATTTTGCCGCCGAATACAAGAACATCATGAACTCCTACGTCACAAAGAAGTGTGCACGAAAACTGCCGCCAGCAGATGCTGCTACATGTGCACTTACAACTTGATATTTGCCACACTTTGCCTTTGCCAATCTCAACAAACCCGGAAAGCTACTTATGGTTTTCGACACCGCTGCTGAGCTAAGTGGAATCTCCCTCAATTCACAGCTCTTGAAAGGCCCACAAGAATATCGGTCATTGCCGTCGATATAATTTCGTTTTCGTGAGGGCGCAGTTGCCGTGTGTGAAGACATCAAGGAGATGTTCCACCAAGTCCTTATACGAGAAGACGACAGATGCGGTGATAAATGGGAAGAGACGCCCTACTAAAAGAGAACTTCTAAGCATCATCATGTGGATTTTTGACCCTCTAGGGTTTCTGAGCATTTCGTCATTGGGGCCAAATTGCTTATGCGTGAGCTTTGGAAACACGATATCCACTGGAACGACCCAATGTCAAACGACGTATATGTTGCTTGGATGAAGTGGCGTAAACAGATACCCGAGATTGTCAAGTATGTCATCATGCCTTCGTCGCCGTTGCTTATATTCAATCTTAATCTTTTTCTGGTGAATTTGATGTTGAATTAGTTTGTGCAAAGACAAAATGTGCGTCAATGTAAACCCTTACCGTACCACGCCTTGAATTTCAATCAGCGGTTTTGGGCACTCTTCTAATGCAATGTATCTGCGACGAAAATTCTCCCAAAATCAAAGATTCGATCTTGTGGAGTGACTCAAAAACTGTCATCAAATGCCATTAAGCACAATGTAGCCGACGAAGCCACGCGAGCAAATGATTGCACCAATTTTAATCCATCAGCACGTTGGTCACGGGGGCCCCCGTTCTTCCGCCAGCACGAGCAAGCTTGGCCTTTGAAGGCGTAACAGTTTCTGGAAATGATGAACCTGATGAAGAGCTTCGGTCCAAATTCGCTTTAGTCATCGTGAGTTGTAATTTTATAGATTTTAATAGATTTTCTTCCTTTCAAAGGTTGGTAAGAACCGTTGCCTGGGTCTTACGCTTTGTCGACAATTGCCAAATCATTGTTATTGTTTAACTGCCAAAGATGTAGACAATGCTAAATGCCTTTTATACCGCACAGTACAACGTGAAGTGTATGGAGCAGAGTTCCAGTCCATTGAAAATCATCACGACATAGCCCACGACAGTATACTTTTACAACTTTCACCATATATAGACGAAGAAGGTATTCTTCGAGTTCAGGGACGCATCGACGCTGCCAGCACACAACGTCCTATTATTCTACCACCTGATCATGACTTTACAAAACTATTGGTGTTACATCACCATAGGGCCATGTACCATCAGAACATAGAACCTACTATTGGTGACATCCGCAATATTGGTTGCGCAACGTCATTGCCAGTTGCAATGTATGCCGTTTGAATAAAGCTATCCCGTCAGCGCCTTGTATGGGTCCGCTACCGTCGGACAGACTTATCCTTTACGTACGCCCGTTTAGCTACACTGGCCTTGATTTGGCGCAGACACAGTGACTGCTCGACGCAGCACCGAGAAGAGATGGGTTGCGCTCTCTACGTGCCTTTCAGTGAGAGCTGTACACCCAGAACTGGCTGACGATTTGAGTTCTGACTCCTGCATTATTTTTCTTCTTCTTTACTGGCGCATAAACCGCTTACGCGATTATAGCCGACAGACAGTCGTGGCTGTCTCCCACCATACAGGGGCTCCATAAGTGGCACAGGCCACAAACAAGCCACGATATATGGTGCGGACAGCACGACATCCGAGACGCCAGCGGATCAATCCGACTGAAGGGTAAGTTGGGAAGCGAGATGCCTCCTGGACGGAAGAGGAGGACGAAGGCCCTCGCTGGAAGCGGAGAATCCGCCGCTTCCACAGTCGTGGATGACTCCACGTCGGGCGGCGAGGGGGAAACGACGGGAGCGGTAAAGTCTCCACCGCGGAGTAAGGCGCGTTTGGGGTCGCCGCGTAAGGAGAACGGAAGCGAGGGAGGGAGAGAGAGCTGTGGCGGGAGTGCCACCGTGGCCTCCGTCGAGAAGGTGGTTACGCGTGCTGGGTCGCCGCGTAACGTATAGGGTACAGAGGGAGGGAGCGGGAGTTGTGGCGGGAGTGCCTTAGTGGCCACCACCGTGAAAACGGCTGCGCGTACGGGGTCGTCGCGTAACGAGGGAGGTAGCGGTAGTGGGAGCGTTGCCCATCCGTCTAGTACGGTAGGCAAAGGAGTGGGCGTCGCGAAGGAGGGCGCTGCGAAAGTTGTCACTCGTGTCGCGAGTGGCAATAAAGAGGGAACGCGGGCTCTTCCAAGGGGAGCTGTTGTTGTTGGGGGTGGGGCAGTCAGCCATGTGGCGGCTGCAAAACGTATTACCGGGGAGCTCAATGAGCTGGTCTTTGAGGCCAGGAGCTTTGACAAGGGGACCGCGAAGGGGCTGATGGAGCTTGCCTCAAAGTATGAGGCGCTTCTGATGACGGTCATAACCGAGAATGCCCATCTTCGCGGTCAAGTAGATGCCCTTAGGGGAAGTTGCGGGGGCCACCCCTCTACGCCGAGCAGGTCAATGCCGGCTCCGTCGGCACCGATGCCTCCGCCTCCTGCACCTGTGCTGGATGCGATCACACCAGTGACATAGCCGAAGCCTGTGGAGACCTGGTCGGTCGTGGTGAGGAGTAAGGGGCCTGCAACTTCCTCTAAGAAGAGTTATAAAGAAGTGGTCAAGGAGGTGGGTCCCTCACTTGGTGTGAGGGTCCATGACCCTTGAGACCAATTAAGGGTGGTGGGGCGGTTATTCGCACTCCCTCTGTTCTTGAGAGTGAGAAATTTGCGAATAACAAAGAAATTCGAGGAGGTGGGGTTGGACGTCTCTGTCAACCAGGAAGTTGGGTCGCCGGGTGGTGGTCAGGGAGGGTCTACGGAGATCTCCCATGAGGAATTCATGGAAGATCCTACTCCGGCTGAACCTCAAGGACTTCAGCCCGGCGTCCCAGAGACTGACGTGAGGATGGTCAGTCGTCCCTGGAAGGTGGCCGCTGACGGTAGCACCAACGTTGTCCTGGAGGGTACGGACAAGTTGATGTCCGCCCTCTTGGAGAAAGAGGTCGGTGCTACATAAAGATGGTTTCTACTTCCGGGTGCGACCGGATAGCCCTCCGTCGCTGGCTGCTTCCGGTGTATGGGATTTGATCATCGGGTGGCTGAGTGTAGGGCCGAAAGCAGATGTCTGTCGGAGGTGCGGTCAAGAAGGCCACAAAGCTGCCAGTTGCGTCAATGCACCCCATTGTCGCAACTGTGAGTTTAAGGGTAGACCAGCTGAGCATCTGATGATGTCAGCTGTCTGCCCTATATATTGTGGTCTTGTTGAGCGCGCCCTCGCCAGACACTGATGGGGGGGGGAATATCCAGCTCAACTGTCAGGGCTCTTATGCCGTAATGTGTGAGTTGGGGATTGCATGGTTGAGGGTGGGTGCAGTATTGCTCTACTCCAGAGCCCTACGCCACCAATGGTGTGGTTCGGGGTCTTCCTGGGGGTTTTAAGGTCTTCACTGACCTTAGAGCTAACGCTGCAATGATTGTGAATAATCCACACTACGGTGCGTAGTTGTGGATTTTTCACAACTGGGTATATGTGTAGCGATAGAAGGGGAGTTCGGTAGGATGATCGTCGCTAGTTTATATTGTAAATATAGCGAGCCCCTAGAGCCCTACCTGGGCTACATGGATAAGCTGCTACTACTTGCGAGTAGCAGTCCATTTATCCTAGGGCTGGATGCGAATGCCTCGTCCTCGATGTGGTTTAGTAAGGTATCCCGGCATTCGTCTGGATGCCAAAGCCACAGTCGAGGCGAGGCATTAAGCGAATGGGTGGTGGCTAAAAGCCTCCACATTTTGAATGAGCCGGGAGTGAATGGTATACGTTTGATGGGCCTGGGGGCGTAAGTGACATTGACGTGACGCTTATGAATGAGGCAGCAAGTAGGGCTTTTAGCTTTAGATGGGAGGTAAAGGGAGGGTGGGGATTGAGTGACCATAATTTGATTCAAATTATGGTTACCCCTCAATCCCCTCCCTTGCCTTATGAGAGTCCATTGCGGCGATGGCGTACCGCTGGTACTGACTGGAACCAATATGGACTCTCGGTTAGGGAAGCGGTATTCGGTATACCGCTTAGTGAATTTGAGGAGTTGGGGGTTGACGAGCAGATTGCTCTTCTCTATGAGGCCGTTTGGGGGATTAATGATTCGTAGGTATGACTGTTCTAAAGTTAGTAAAATTAAATGGTGGAGGCGTGAGTTAACCTTGAAGTGGAGGACTGTCAGGCGATTGAGGCGAAAGTGTCAACGCGCCCGACGGTCCAATTCTGATAGGTTGTCGCAGCTTAAGTATGAATTTAGTTGTGCGGATAGGGAATATAAAGAGATGTTAGTTAAAGTTAAAGAGGAAGAATGGAAGAGTTTTGTTAGAGAAGATAGGAACGACCCCTGGGGTCAGGTCTATAGGATCTGCAGGGGTCGTAGGACGGAGGATATCACCTCTCTTCGCGTCGGTGGCACTCTGTTATCGATGTGGAAAGAGTGGGCGGGGGTTCTGTTAGGTGCGTTCTTTCCTAGGTCGGAGGTGCAGGTACCTCAAGCACAAGAGGTGCCTGTCCCTCCATTAGATGATGGGGAGTTGGGTTACGCCTTTGGCCTAGTTAGGTCTAAACGGTCCCCAGGTTTTGATGGTTTGAACGGAGAGATGTGTAAAAGCTTATGGAAGTTCATTCCGGAATACCTGGAGCTATTTATGATAAGTGCGTTGGGAGGGATATTTTACCACGCGAGGTGAAAAGTGCTAGAAGTTGTTCCTCTCCTGAAGTCCCCTGATAAGGATCAGGAGCGATCCCTCGATCTTATCAGGGCATCAGTCTCCTTCCAATGCCCAGAAGAGTGCTGGAAAGAGTCATGGTGGAACGGCTTCAGGAGCTAACGCGGGGTATGTCAAGATCGGATAGGCAGTTTGGGCTTCATGGAAAGGACGCAGTATAGAGGATGCACGTGGTTCTACGTTCAAAAATGTTGTTAGGGATACGTCCTTGGCATATTTGTTGACTTTTAGGGGGCATTTGATTACTAAGCTCAGGATCGAGGTGGTGCAACGGCTGGAGGAACTTGGCTGTCCGGAAATTGCTCTTTGGCGGAGTTATTTTTCGGACAGAAAGGCCTCTCTAGTTGGCATGAATGGGAGTGTGGAGATCGGAGTGGTTCGAGGCTGCCCGCAGGGTTCCATCTGTGGTCCATATATTTGGAACCTTATGATGGACACTCTGCTTGGGCAGCTCGAGCCACTCTGTAAATGTTGTGCGTATGCGGACGACCTTCTTCTTATGGTCGAAGGTCGCTCGAGGTCTGAGCTAGAACGGGCGGGAGGACATCTCTTAGAGATCGTTAATTCTTGGGGTTTAGGTGTGGAAGATCGACATATCGATGGACAAAACGGTGGCAATGCTGCTGAAAGGTAGATTGTCATCGGGTCGTCCACCGATTGTCCGTGTGAACGGGGTCAGCATCAGATATGTGACGCAAGTCAAATATCTGGGACTGACCATGAGTGAAAGGATGTGTTTTACTCCACACTTGGCGATAGTGAAGGAGCGACTGCAGGCAACTGTAGGCAAAATACGACGGATTTTGAGGAGCGATTGGGGTCTCGGACGTCGTGCTGTCCGCACCATATATCGTGGCTTGTTTGTGGCCTGTGCCACTTGTGGAGCCCCTGTATGGTGGGAGACAGCCACGACCGTCTGGGGAATCTCAAGCTCCTCTCAATCCAGCGTTGCATGATGCTTGCTTGTTTGCCTGTATGTCGCACCGTCTCAACGGATGCGATGCAGGTCTTGTTAGGTGCACCCCCTCTTGACCTGATTGTCATACAGCGTGCTGTTGCATTCAGGTTAAGAAGGGGCTTGAGTGTGTCATTGCTGCGGAATGACTGGATTTCTGACTATGATGTGGAGAGGGTAGGATATCTAGGGAGCAAGAGGCTCCTAGATATTAGGGTTAGGTGTAGGTGGCAACAACGTTTGGGATAATGGTCCCTGGCGGCCGAGTAACATGCAGTACATTCGGGACGTTGGGTTCGTTGTTGATAACCCAGACTTCAGGTCTGAGTCACCAGGTTTCCTGCTTACAGGACATGGGCCTCTGAATGCATTTTGCATCAGGGCACCTATCAGGATACGTCGGGATTTTTTGTGGGGCAGTTTTAGAAAACTGGTCGCATTTAACTGCGGAGTGCCTGATGTACTCGGACATTAGGGATCTGGGTGGTATGGGGATTAGCTGGACTGATGGACGATTAGATGTTAGTGGTGTGATCTCCACTAGTCGGAATATCGAACAGTTAGGGTCGTTTGCGCGTGAATTATTTAAGCGGCGAAGGCGGTTAGCTGGAAGTTAGGGTTAGTTTCTGTATGATTGGGGTGTGTAAGTGATGTGTGTATGGGATCCAACCCCTGGCCACCAGCCCAGAGCCGTATGGAAGCTCAACTGGTAGTAGTTTCGGCTGCGAGGTCTGACCGGAGACTTAATTCTGGTACCACGGGGAGCAGGAGCCCTTGGAGGTCGCTCCAACCTGCTCATGCGAACTGGCCCCTCGGGAAGTATCGTGGTGGTTGTGGTTAAAACCCAAATCGCGGGAAGAACTGACTTTGTCAGTTGAATGTGGAGTTGCATTGCAACCGGGTGCCGGACCCAAAGTACTTCAGAGGTTTTAGATGGGCCTCGAACCCTACCAAGGTGGTTAGTGTGTCCATTCCACACTGCCAATTGGTACTGGAAATGCCTGGCATTTTCAGGGCGCTGATCAACGCATTGATTTGATCCCTGTACTTTTGAGTACCGTGGAGTTAGGCTGTCGTCAGCAGGTTCCTACGTTAAACACACCGGACGTTGTCCCCATCTACTCTCCCTGCGGGGAGGGAGATAAGAATATTCCCGCGGTAAGGCATGCCTGTCGTATGAGGCGACTAAAATCCAAATGCACTATGTCCGACATTCACATGTCTGGTTTATTGAATGTCGGCATGGTCAGAGATGTCAGAAAAGTGCTATATTGAAATGCTATCATATTCTTTGAATGGGTTTGCGATTATATAACAAATTCTAGAGTTTCAAGCGACAACAAAAATCATACAGTCAGGTTATTAGGAATTCCTTGGAATTCTTGGGGGCTCGACTGGCAGTAGCTTAAGCGCAAGCTTGGGCTACAGGTCACACCAAAGACTAAAACATGTTACCACGGAGAGCAGCCGCCCCTGGAGTTCGCTCCAGTCTGCTCATTGGGTTTGGCCCTTTGGGAAGATTCGTGGTGGCTGTGGTTTAAACCTAAATGCAGGAAGGACATTAGTCCAATGTGGAGTCGCACTGCGGCCGGGTGCCGGACCCAGAGTACGGCAGAGGTTTTAGATGGGCCTCGAACCCGACCAAGGTGGAAAGGGTGCTTCCTTTGGTTTTCACCCTACCAATTGGAACCAAGGCGTATGTGTTTGTGGCAGACACTCATACCTTGGTTCTTCCAGAGTGTAGTGTGGGTGCACACACTTACGCTTTGGGGCGCTGATCAACGCATTGTTTTGATCTGTGTGTTTCTAGTAATAGAAAACACCGTGGATTTGAGCCTTCGTAGGCAGATACCCACGTTAAACCACATTGGATTCTGTCAACAGTGACACACATTCGTTAGTTGGCTGTCGACGCGGATAGACGTGCGTGCGCATCGTTGCGATATTTAAAGTGTATTTTCCGTGATTTTTTGCGATCCCTTTTGTGCTTTAATTTGTTTACGCGATTTTGCTGGCACCGTTATTGCGTGGCGCGTGTGCGTAGCGGTTTAGTGAAATTGTTTGTGTGATCGTGGCTAGCGTGGGTTAGTGACCGCGAGCGTTTTGTGCGAGTACACATTTTTGTGCAATTTTGTGCATTTTCGCGTACTGACATAACGGGTGAGTAATATTTTTTATTACTACCATATATACGGACGCACAGATAAGATTGTTAGTGTCGGAAGCTTCGCACGGTTCCAGTGTAGCTCCGTGTTGTTGCCACTCTTGCTGACTGGACTGCCTGTCAGTAGTTCTGTGCTGAGCATCTGGTGTTTAGTTGGCTCAGTGTCAAGAGGATCTGACAGGATTGCTCAAAGGGTGCAAGCGTCTGTTCAGTGTTTGAGACTGCGACTCCTGTAAGGACCAAAGTTCGCTGTTATTCAGCGGGCCTTTGCTTGGGTCGCACTTTTCAGTGCGTTCAGACGTACGCACCTGGAGATCAGCTGCTCTAGAATCCTTCTATCCGTGAGAATTCTGCGCTAGTGGTACGCCAGCGGATCAGTTCGACTGTGAGGTTAGTTGGGAAACGAGATGTCTCCTGGACGGAAGAGGAGGACGAAGGCCCTCGCTGGAAGCGGAGAATCCGCCGCTTCTACAGTCGTGGAAGATTCCACGTCGGGCGGCGAGGGTGAAGTGACGGCAGCGACGGTTAGGTCTCCACCGAGGAGTAAGGCGCGTTTGGGGTCGCCGCGTAAAGCGGGCGTAAGCGAGGGAGGGAGCGAGGAGTGTAGTGGAAGTGCCAATGTGGCCACCACTGGTAAAGCGGTTGCGGGTTTGGGATCGCCGCGCCAAGTCGGCGGAAGTGAGGGTGGGAGCAGGAGTTGTGGCGGGAGTGCCAATGTGGCCACCGCTGTCAAAGCAGTTGCGCGTACGGGGTCCCGCGTCATGAAGGAGAAATCGAAGCAGGGAGCGGAAGTCGTGGTGGGAGGGCCAGTTTGGCCACCACAGAGAAAACGGTTGCTCAACCGTAAGACGGTTGGCAAAGACACGGGTGCCGGGCGTGCCAAAAAGGCCGCAAAAAAGCGGGAGTATTCGCGGGGAGCAGTTGTTGTTGGGGGTGGGTCAGTCAGCCATGTTGCGTCTGCCAAACGGATTACGGGGGAGCTTAACGAGCTAGTATTCGAGGCCAAGTGTTTTGATGCAGGGACCGCGAAGGGGCTGTTGGAGCTTGCCTCAAAGTACGAGGCGCTCTTGATGACGGTTATTACCGAGAATGCCCATCTTCGCGGTCAAGTGGACACCCTTAACGGAAGTTGCGGGGGACACTCCTCGACACCGAGCAGAAAAATGCCGGCTCCGTCGGCACCGATGCCTGCGCCTCCAGCACCTGTGCTGGACGTGACTGTCAACCGGAAGTTGGGTCGTCGGGTGGTGTTCCAGGGGGTCCATGCGGAGATCCCCCATGAGGAATTCATGGAGGAACTACTCCGGCTGAACATCCAGGATTTCAGCCCGACGTCCCAGAGGACTGACGTGAGGATGGTCAGTAGTTCCTGGAAGGTGACCGCTGACGGTAGCAACAATGTCGTCCTGTAGGGTACGGACAAGTTGATGTCCGCCCTCCTGGAGGTAGGTAGGTGCTATATCAAGTGGTTTTCCTTCCAGGTGCGACCGGATAGCCCCGTCGCTGGCTGCTTCCGCTGTATGGGTTTTGACCATAGTGTGGCTGAGTGTAGGGCTAAAGCAGATGTCTGCCGGAGGTGCGGTCAAGAAGGCCACAAAGCTGCCAGTTGCGTCAATGCACCACATTGTCGCAACTGTGAGTTTAAGGGTAGGCCAGCTGGGCATCTAATAATGTCAGCTGTCTGCCCTATATATTGTGGCATTGTTGAGCGCCCTCGCCAGACACTGATGGGTGGGATCATCCAGCTTAACTGTCAGGGCTCTTATGCCGTCATGTGCGAGTTGGGGGGTTGCATGATTGAGGGTGGGTGCAGTATTGCTCTACTCCAGGAGCCCTACGCCACCAATGGTTTGGTTCGGGGTCTTTCTGGGGGTTTTAAGGTCTTCACTGACCTTAAAGCTAACGCCGCAATAGTTGTGAGTAATCCACGCTACAATTGCGTTGTTGTGGATGCTTCACAACTGGGTATATGTGTAGCTGTAGAAGGGGAGTTCGGTAGAATGACTGTCGCTAGTATATATTGTAAATATAGCGAGCCCCTAGAGCCCTACCTGAGCTACATGGATAAGCTGCTACTACTTGCGAGTAGCAGCCCATTTGTCCTAGGGCTGGATGCGAATGCCTCGTCCTCGATGTGGTTTAGTAAGGTATCCCGGCTTTCGTCTGGATACCAAAGCCACAGTCGAGGCAAGGCATTAAGCGAATGGGTGGTGGCTAAAAGCCTCCACAATTTGAATGAGCCGAGCGAATGGTATACGTTCGATGGGCCTGAGGGCGTGAGCGACATTGACGTGACGCTTATGAATGAGGCAGCAAGTAGGGCTTTCAGCGTTAGATGGGAGGTTAAGGGAGGGTGGGGATTGAGTGACCATAATTTGATTCAAATAATGGTTACCCCTCAATCCTCTCCCTTGCCTTATGAAAGTCCCTTGCGGCGATGGCGTACCCCTGGTACTGACTGGAACCGATATCGACTCTCGGCTAGGGAAGCGGTATACGGTATACCGCTTAGTGAGTTTGAGGAGTTGGGGGTGCACGAGCAAATTGCTCGTCTATATATGGTAGTCTGGGGGTTAAATGATAGGGTATTTAGGAGGTGTGAAAGTCAAAAGACTAGTAAGATTAAATGGTGGACGCGAGAGTTAACCTTGAAGAGGAGGACTGTCAGGCGATTGAGGCGAAATTTTCAACGCGCCCGACGGTCCAATTCTGATAGGCTGTCCCAGCTTATGTATGAATTTAGTTGTGCGGATAGGGAGTATAAGGAGATGCTAGTGAAAAGTAAAGAGGAAAAGTGGAGGAGTTTTGTGAGAGAGAATAGGAACGACCCCTGGGGTCAGGTCTATAGGATCTGCCCGGGTCGTAGGAGGGAGGACATTTCCTCTCTTCGCGTCGGTGACACTCTGTTGTCGTCGTGGAGAGAGTGTGCGGGGGTCCTGATAGGTGCGTTCTTTCCGAGGTCGGAGGTGCTGGTACCTCAAGCACAAGAGGTGCCAGTCCCTCCATCGGATAGGCAGTTTGGGATCAGGAAAAGAAGCAGTGTAGAGGATGCGTGGTTTTTGTGCTAGGGAGAATGTCAACACGTATGTCCTTGGCATATTTGTTGACTTCAAGGGGGCGTTTGATTACCTAAGCTGGGATCGAATGGTGCAAAAGCTAGAGGAGCTTGGCTGTCCGGAAGTTACTCTTTGGCGGAGTTATTTTTCGGACAGAAAGGCCTCTCTTGTCCGCATGAATGGGAGTGTGGAGATTGGAGTGGTTCGTGGCTGCCAACAGGTTACCATCTGTTGTCCATATATTTGGAACCTTATGATGGACACTCTGCTTGGGCAGCTCGAGCCACTCTGTAAGTGTTGTGCGTATGCGGACGACCTTCTTCTTATGATTAAAGTTCGCTCGAGGTCTGAGTTCGATCGATAATTCTTGGGGTTTAGGTGTGGGGGTTGACATATTGATGGATAAAACGGCGGCAATGCTGCTTAAAGGTAGATTGTCACCGGTTCATTCCGATTGTCTGTGTGAATGGGGTCAGCATCAGATATGTGACGCAAGTAATTGCATTGCAACCGGGTGCCGGACCCAAAGCACAGCAGAGGTTTTAGATGGGCCTCGAACCCTACCAAGGTGGTTAGTGTGTCCATTCCACACTGCCAATTGGTACTGAAAATGCTTAGCATTCTCAGGGCGCTGATCAACGCATTGATTTGATCCTCTGTGCTTTTGAGCGCCGTGGAGTACGGCTGTCGTCAGCAGATACCCACGTAAAACACACCGGACGTTGTCAACAGTGACAAGGGTGCATAGTCGCGAGTACGACGACTGTTTTTTGATGACAAGAGATATTTCGTCTTGCCTTCGTTCAATGCCAGACCTATTTGCCTTGCTTCCTTGTCCAGTCTGGAGAAAGCAGAACTAACGGCGCGGTTGTTA